>NC_060195.1:15038945-15071445 GCF_021184085.1 Oncorhynchus gorbuscha | reverse complement strand
CGTACAAACAACACTGAAGCTGATTGGCTTTAAGGGTTTGTGTAAGTAGATAGCTCCAACATGACTGGATAAGAGTTAACAGGGGCTGAAACAAGGTTGTCTCGTATCAGTTTACATTTAGTAACTGTAAACAATGTATAGCCTCAAAACACGGTAAAACTTAGAATTTCCATCTCATGGCTGGTCAGTCCTTGCAACCATAGCCCTGTCTATGGATTAGAGAGTAGTTACATATCTCCATCTCATGGCTGGTCAGTCCTTGCATCCATAGCCCTGTCTATGGATTAGAGAGTAGTTACATATCTCCATCTCATGGCTGGTCAGTCCTTGCATCCATAGCCCTGTCTATGGATTAGAGAGTAGTTACATATCTCCATCTCATGGCTGGTCAGTCCTTGCATCCATAGCCCTGTCTATGGATTAGAGAGTAGTTACATATCTCCATCTCATGGCTGGTCAGTCCTTGCATCCATAGCCCTGTTTATGGATTAGAGAGTAGTTACATATCTCCATCTCATGGCTGGTCAGTCCTTGCATCCATAGCCCTGTCTATGGATTAGAGAGTAGTTACATATCTCCATCTCATGGCTGGTCAGTCCTTGCATCCATAGCCCTGTCTATGGATTAGAGAGTAGTTACATATCTCCATCTCATGGCTGGTCAGTCCTTGCATCCATAGCCCTGTCTATGGATTAGAGAGTAGTTACATATCTCCATCTCATGGCTGGTCAGTCCTTGCATCCATAGCCCTGTCTATGGATTAGAGAGTAGTTACATATCTCCATCTCATGGCTGGTCAGTCCTTGCATCCATAGCCCTGTCTATGGATTAGAGAGTAGTTACATATCTCCATCTCATGGCTGGTCAGTCCTTGCATCCATAGCCCTGTCTATGGATTAGAGAGTAGTTACATATCTCCATCTCATGGCTGGTCAGTCCTTGCATCCATAGCCCTGTCTATGGATTAGAGTTACATATCTCCATCTCAGTAGTTACATATCTCCATCTCATGGCTGGTCAGTCCTTGCATCCATAGCCCTGTCTATGGATTAGAGAGTAGTTACATATCTCCATCTCATGGCTGGTCAGTCCTTGCATCCATAGCCCTGTCTATGGATTAGAGAGTAGTTACATATCTCCATCTCATGGCTGGTCAGTCCTTGCATCCATAGCCCTGTCTATGGAATAGAGAGTAGTTACATATCTCCATCTCATGGCTGGTCAGTCCTTGCATCCATAGCCCTGTCTATGGATTAGAGAGTAGTTACATATCTCCATCTCTCAAATTTTTACTGAAACAGTGGTGGGGACAATAGTTTGTTATTGATTCAACTGCGGAATGCCCCTTTAAATGTTTAAAACAGACTGAGCTGAAAGAACTGAACTTCTACAATGTTGATGAATATTTTTGCTGCTTAGTTATCAAAGAAATGCAATCAGAGATGTGCGTTTCCCTTTTCATTTCATTACATTTACATTTACATTACATTTAAGTCATTTAGCAGACGCTCTTATCCAGAGCAACTTACAAATTGGTGCATTCACCTTATGACATCATCATTTCAATCAGAAAACACATTTTTATAAAATATCAGATTAGAAGTACTATTTATGTAATATATTTGTGTTTATAAATATCAAATTGATGGGTTCATGATTGGATTTATTTTTCTTTGTTTTACCGAAGTTATACTTTAAATATAATATAAACATGAATATGTTTTTAGGCAGCTCTCGACACAGATGGTCGTTTCACTGTCAAGCTCTCATCTACTGTATACTTAGCAAGAAGCACGGATTTGGAGACAAAAGGGGGAGTTCTGTATAAAGTTCTCATTTAAGTAATGTATTTATCTTTTGTATGTGTACATTTTGCATTGCTTCTTGACCCTAATTCTGTTTTTTTTTCTGTGTTATTTTATCAGAGTCAAAGTGTCAAAGAGTTATGTTTTGTCACCCACTATGTAAATGCGATCTCATATTTTATGTACATTTTATTTTGTACATAGTTTATTTTGTGCTGTGTTGTTGAGCCAAAAGCTTCCATGTTATTTACCATCCAAAAATGTTGTCATTTCTTTCATTATTTGTAGGTTAATAAAAGTCCCGATTTTCCCGATTTGAAAATGTTTGATATTTTATGTCCAAAAGCAGCATCTTATTCTGATAGCAGTTAGTTTGGATCTCCACTAACTGTCCTTTTCTAATCTAAACATCAATCCATGCTGAACTTACCACTTTACAGTATTCACAGAGTCAGACACTTTATTCACCTCTTTTCCCTCTCCCTCGCATTCCTTTTCTCCATCTCTCTTCTTCTCTTCGTTTTTCCTCTCTTCTACTCTCCCTGTCTTTTCCTCTTCTTCGTCTCTCCCTGTCTTTTCCTCTTCTTCTTCTCTCCCTGTCTTTTCCTCTACTTTTACCTCTTCTTCTCTCCCTGTCTTTTCTTCTTCTTCTTCTTCTCTCCCTGTCTTTTCCTCTTCTGCTTCTTCTCTCCCTGTCTTTTCCTCTTCTGCTTCTTCTCTCCCTGTCTTTTCCTCTTCTGCTTCTTCTCTACATGTCTTTTCCTCTTCTGCTTCTTCTCTCCCTGTCTTTTCCTCTTCTGCTTCTTCTCTCCCTGTCTTTTCCTCTTCTGCTTCTTCTCTCCCTGTCTTTTCCTCTTCTTCTTCTTCTCTCCCTGTCTTTTCCTCTTCTTCTTCTTCTCTCCCTGTCTTTTCCTCTTCTTCTTCTTCTCTCCCTGTCTTTTCCTCTTCTGCTTCTTCTCTCCCTGTCTTTTCCTCTTCTGCTTCTTCTCTCCCTGTCTTTTCCTCTTCTTCTTCTTCTTCTCTCCCTGTCTTTTCCTCTTCTGCATCTTCTCTCCCTGTCTTTTCCTCTTCTTCTTCTTCTCTCCCTGTCTTTTCCTCTTCTTCTTCTCTCCCTGTCTTTTCCTCTTCTTCTTCTCTCCCTGTCTTTTCCTCTTCTGCTTCTTCTCTGCCTGTCTTTTTCTCTTCTGCTTCTTCTCTCCCTGTCTTTTCCTCTTCTTTTTCTTCTTCTCTCCCTGTCTTTTCCTCTACTTTTACCTCTTCTTCTCTCCCTGTCTTTTCCTCTTCTTCTTCTTCTCTCCCTGTCTTTTCCTCTTCTGCTTCTTCTCTCCCTGTCTTTTCCTCTTCTGCTTCTTCTCTCCCTGTTTTTTCCTCTTCTTCTTATTCTCTCCCTGTCTTTTCCTCTTCTTCTTCTTCTCTCCCTGTCTTTTCCTCTACTTTTACCTCTTCTTCTCTCCCTGTCTTTTCCTCTTCTTCTTCTTCTCTCCCTGTCTTTTCCTCTTCTGCTTCTTCTCTCCCTGTCTTTTCCTCTTCTGCTTCTTCTCTCCCTGTCTTTTCCTCTTCTTCTTCTTCTCTCCCTGTCTTTTCCTCTTCTTCTTCTTCTCTCCCTGTCTTTTCCTCTACTTTTACCTCTTCTTCTCTCCCTGTCTTTTCCTCTTCTTCTTCTTCTCTCCCTGTCTTTTCCTCTTCTTCTTCTTCTCTCCCTGTCTTTTCCTCTTCTGCTTCTTCTCTCCCTGTCTTTTCCTCTACCTCTTATTCTCTCCCTGTCTGTTCCTCTACCTCTTCTCTTCTGGTCTTTTCCCCTCTTCTTCTCTCCCTGTCTTTTCCTCTACCTCTCCTTCTCTCCCTGTCTTTTCCTCTTCTTCTTCTTCTCTCCCTGTCTTTTCCTCTACCTTTACCTCTTCTTCTCTCCCTGTCTTTTCCTCTACCTCTTTTTCTCTCCCTGTCTTTTCCTCTTCTTCTTCTTCTTCTCTCCCTGTCTTTTCCTCTACCTTTACCGCTTCTTCTCTCCTTCTCTTTTCCTCTACCTCTTCTTCTCTCCCTGTCTTTTCCTCTTCTTCTTCTCCTCTCCGTCTTTTCCTCTACCTTTACATCTTCTTCTCTCCCTGTCTTTTCCTCTTCTTCTTCTTCTCTCCCTGTCTTTTCCTCTACCTTTACCGCTTCTTCTCTCCTTCTCTTTTCCTCTACCTCTTCTTCTCTCCCTGTCTTTTCCTCTTCTTCTTCTCCTCTCCCTGTCTTTTCCTCTACCTTTACCGCTTCTTCTCTCCCTGTCTTTTCCTCTTCTTCTTCTTCTCTCCCTGTCTTTTCCTCTTCTTCTTCTTCTCTCCCTGTCTTTTCCTCTACCTCTTCTTCTCTCCCTGTCTTTTCCTCTTCTTCTTCTTCTCTCCCTGTCTTTTCCTCTTCTTCTTCTTCTCTCCCTGTCTTTTCCTCTACCTTTACCTCTTCTTCTCTCCCTGTCTTTTCCTCTACCTCTTTTTCTCTCCCTGTCTTTTCCTCTTCTTCTTCTTCTTCTCTCCCTGTCTTTTCCTCTACCTTTACCGCTTCTTCTCTCCTTCTCTTTTCCTCTACCTCTTCTTCTCTCCCTGTCTTTTCCTCTTCTTCTTCTCCTCTCCCTGTCTTTTCCTCTACCTTTACCTCTTCTTCTCTCCCTGTCTTTTCCTCTACCTCTTTTTCTCTCCCTGTCTTTTCCTCTTCTTCTTCTTCTTCTCTCCCTGTCTTTTCCTCTACCTTTACCGCTTCTTCTCTCCTTCTCTTTTCCTCTACCTCTTCTTCTCTCCCTGTCTTTTCCTCTTCTTCTTCTCCTCTCCCTGTCTTTTCCTCTACCTTTACATCTTCTTCTCTCCCTGTCTTTTCCTCTTCTTCTTCTTCTCTCCCTGTCTTTTCCTCTTCTGCTTCTTCTCTCCCTGTCTTTTCCTCTTCTGCTTCTTCTCTCCCTGTCTTTTCCTCTTCTTCATCTTCTCTCCCTGTCTTTTCCTCTTCTGCTTCTTCTCTCCCTGTCTTTTCCTCTTCTGCTTCTTCTCCCCCTGTCTTTTCCTCTTCTTCTTCTTCTCTCCCTGTCTTTTCCTCTTCTTCTTCTTCTTCTTCTCTCCCTGTCTTTTCCTCTACTTTTACCTCTTCTTCTCTCCCTGTCTTTTCCTCTTATTCTTCTTCTCTCCCTGTCTTTTCCTCTTCTGCTTCTTCTCTCCCTGTCTTTTCCTCTTCTGCTTCTTCTCTCCCTGTCTTTTCCTCTTCTGCTTCTTCTCTCCCTGTCTTTTCCTCTTCTGCTTCTTCTCTCCCTGTCTTTTCCTCTTCTTCTTCTTCTCTCCCTGTCTTTTCCTCTTCTTCTTCTTCTCTCCCTGTCTTTTCCTCTTCTTCTTCTTCTCTCCCTGTCTTTTCCTCTTCTGCTTCTTCTCTCCCTGTCTTTTCCTCTTCTGCTTCTTCTCTCCCTGTCTTTTCCTCTTCTTCTTCTTCTCTCCCTGTCTTTTCCTCTTCTGCATCTTCTCTCCCTGTCTTTTCCTCTTCTTCTTCTTCTCTCCCTGTCTTTTCCTCTTCTTCTTCTCTCCCTGTCTTTTCCTCTTCTTCTTCTCTCCCTGTCTTTTCCTCTTCTGCTTCTTCTCTGCCTGTCTTTTTCTCTTCTGCTTCTTCTCTCCCTGTCTTTTCCTCTTCTTCTTCTTCTTCTCTCCGTGTCTTTTCCTCTACTTTTACCTCTTCTTCTCTCCCTGTCTTTTCCTCTTCTGCTTCTTCTCTCCCTGTCTTTTCCTCTTCTTCTTCTTCTCTCCCTGTCTTTTCCTCTTCTTCTTCTTCTCTCCCTGTCTTTTCCTCTTCTTCTTCTTCTCTCCCTGTCTTTTCCTCTTCTGCTTCTTCTCTCCCTGTCTTTTCCTCTTCTGCTTCTTCTCTGCCTGTCTTTTTCTCTTCTGCTTCTTCTCTCCCTGTCTTTTCCTCTTCTTCTTCTTCTTCTCTCCCTGTCTTTTCCTCTACTTTTACCTCTTCTTCTCTCCCTGTCTTTTCCTCTTCTTCTTCTTCTCTCCCTGTCTTTTCCTCTTCTGCTTCTTCTCTCCCTGTCTTTTCCTCTTCTGCTTCTTCTCTCCCTGTTTTTTCCTCTTCTTCTTCTTCTCTCCCTGTCTTTTCCTCTTCTTCTTCTTCTCTCCCTGTCTTTTCCTCTACTTTTACCTCTTCTTCTCTCCCTGTCTTTTCCTCTTCTTCTTCTTCTCTCCCTGTCTTTTCCTCTTCTGCTTCTTCTCTCCCTGTCTTTTCCTCTTCTGCTTCTTCTCTCCCTGTCTTTTCCTCTTCTTCTTCTTCTCTCCCTGTCTTTTCCTCTTCTTCGTCTTCTCTCCCTGTCTTTTCCTCTGTCTTTTACCTCTTCTTCTCTCCCTGTCTTTTCCTCTTCTTCTTCTTCTCTCCCTGTCTTTTCCTCTTCTTCTTCTTCTCTCCCTGTCTTTTTTTCCTCTTCTGTCTTTTCCTCTTCTTCTCTCCCTGTCTTTTCCTCTACCTCTTATTCTCTCCCTGTCTTTTCCTCTACCTCTTCTCTTCTGGTCTTTTCCCCTCTTCTTCTCTCCCTGTCTTTTCCTCTACCTCTTCTTCTCTCCCTGTCTTTTCCTCTTCTTCTTCTTCTCTCCCTGTCTTTTCCTCTACCTTTACCTCTTCTTCTCTCCCTGTCTTTTCCTCTACCTCTTTTTCTCTCCGTCTTTTCCTCTTCTTCTTCTTCTTCTCTCCCTGTCTTTTCCTCTACCTTTACCGCTTCTTCTCTCCTTATCTTTTCCTCTACCTCTTCTTCTCTCCCTGTCTTTTCCTCTTCTTCTTCTCCTCTCCCTGTCTTTTCCTCTACCTTTACATCTTCTTCTCTCCCTGTCTTTTCCTCTTCTTCTTCTCTCCCTGTCTTTTCCTCTTCTGCTTCTTCTCTCCCTGTCTTTTCCTCTACCTCTTATTCTCTCCCTGTCTTTTCCTCTACCTCTTCTCTTCTGGTCTTTTCCCCACTTCTTCTCTCCCTGTCTTTTCCTCTACCTTTACCTCTTCTTCTCTCCCTGTCTTTTCCTTTACCTCTTCTTCTCTCCCTGTCTTTTCCTTTACCTCTTCTTCTCTCCCTGTCTTTTCCTCTACCTCTTCTTCTCTCCCTGTCTTTTCCTCTACCTCTTCTTCTCTTCCTGTATTTTCCTCTTCCTTTACCTCTTCTTCTCTCCCTGTCTTTTCCTCTACCACTTCTTCTCTCCCTGTCTTTTCCTCTACCTCTTCTTCTCTTCCTTTATTTTCCTCTTCCTTTACCTCTTCTTCTCTCCCTGTCTTTTCCCCTTCCTCTTCTCTTCTTCTTCTCTCCCTGTCTTTTCCTCTACCACTTCTTCTCTCCCTGTCTTTTCCTCTACCTCTTCTTCTCTCCCTGTCTTTTCCCCTTCCTCTTCTCTTCTTCTTCTCTCCCTGTCTTTTCCTCTACCTCTTCTTCTCTCCCTGTCTTTTCCTCTACCTCTTCTTCTCTCCCTGTCTTTTCCCCTTCCTCTTCTCTTCTTCTTCTCTCCCTGTCTTTTCCTCTACCTCTTCTTCTCTCCCTGTCTTTTCCTCTACCTCTTCTTCTCTCCCGGTCTTTTCCCCTTCCTCTTCTCTTCTTCTCATCTCCCTGTCTTTTCCTCTACCTCTTCTTCTCTCCCTGTCTTTTCCTCTACCTCTTCTTCTCTCCTGGTCTTTTCCCCTTCCTCTTCTCTTCTTCTTATCTCCCTGTCTTTTCCTCTACCTCTTCTTCACTTCCTGTATTTCCCTGTACTTCCTGTATCTTCCCAGCTTCAGTTTGAAGTTATTGTGTTAGCTGTGTTGTTTGCTAGCTCCTCTGAACAACAGTGTCCTAACGAGAGGAAATCGGGCCTCGTTAGCTCACTGTTATGGATGTATCCAAATAGATCACTGGAAAACAGCTTAAACAAATGCAGCAATTGTTGTTACTCCGTCTGCACTGGTTGATGTGACTGTAAATGAGCTGTAGTAGGCTAGCTGGAATGCAAGGGATAAGAACGTTGCCAGCCAGTATGGAATGGAATATTTACAACCAATGACTGGGTCGCGTCCATAGATACAGAACAAAAAGACTAAATGACTGGGTCGCGTCCATAGATACAGAACAAAAAGACTAAATGACTGGGTCGCGTCCATAGATACAGAACAAAAAGACTAAATGACTGGGTCGCGTCCATAGATACAGAACAAAAAGACTAAACGACTGGGTCGCGTCCATAGATACAGAACAAAAAGACTAAATGACTGGGTCGCGTCCATAGATACAGAACAAAAAGACTAAACGACTGGATCACGTCTCTGCCAACCAAACCAATAAAACTAACGACCAGCTGGGTTGGGTAGCAACCCTAGATTTGTTTCGGGCTTTATTTTGTAGAAGGATGAAATAGTATGAATAAATTCATAAAAATAACGTTTGTAATGAAAATCTGTCAATCATTTGAATATGTTAGTAACCCGTTGTATAATAGTGATAATGCCCTCGATGCAAGATGCCAATATATCCTCCAAACACCGGCTTCTTGGGCATTATCACTTAATTAGAAAACACCTGTTTAAGCAGAAGTTTGCCTGTTGCTAGGTGTGTTGCTAGGCATCTGTTCAGATCTAGGAGGGGTTGGTGTGATGCTTTCACCATGCTGTTCAGATCTAGGAGGAGTTGGTGTCTGTTTCAAATGAACTAACCTGTAATTGAGATACATAAAAGCTGCTTTGTACAGTGTTTCTTAATTATTAATATAATTATTATTCTTAATTATACAGTTTTGTACTGAGAAAAAAACATCCAAAACAAATAGCTGGTGTCTTTTTTCACACTGATGTGTCTGAAGTGCATTGAATAAAATCTACTGTATAGATTGTTATAATTTTATTATGAAAATTCATCTGTAATATATACGTTTTGGACTGTAAATGAAAGTGACCTCTTGTCTGTGACCGTCTCTCTGTCCTATGTTGTGTTTTTGGGAAGAGTTCTCTGTGTCCTCAACAACTTGATCTCACCAGCTCATGGTGATATTTGATGTTTATCCAACTGTTGGAAACATCGGACTGTGGAATGTTGAAATATGCTCATATCATGGCATCATTGTTCTCTGTGATTATGTACTTTACATACCAAGTGTCAATTCAGCACCAGGAGGAACTAGGAGTCAGAGCCAGACAGTATCTACCAGCTTCCTCAACGTATTAGTTAATGATGAATACGGGGTTTGTAATTCCATTTGGCGAAAGGCTCGGCACACGCATACTCATGCTGACTGGCTGCCGTTCAGGCAAATGAGAAATAAGTGCACTCAGGCTATCTGGACGGCTAAAGTTATTTTGCCCTGTTCATCAAAGGTTTTTGAAAAACTTGTTAATAATCAACTGACTGGCTTTCTTGTCTATAGTATTCTCTCTGTTATGCAATCTGGTTTCCGCTCAGCTTATGGATGTGTCACTGCAACCTTAAATGTCCTAAATTATGTCACCATTGCCCTTGATTCTAAGCAATGTTGTGCTGCTTTTTTTATTGATTTGGCCAAAGCTTTTGACATGGTAGACCATTCCATTGTTGTGGGCCGGCTAAGGAGTATTGGCGTATCTGAGGGTCTTTGGCCTGGTTTGCTAACTACCTCTCTCAAAGAGTGCAGTGTAAAAAGTCAGAACATCTGCTGTCTCAGCCACTGCCTGTCACCAAGGGAGTACCCTAAGGTTCAATCCTAGGCCCCACGTTCTTCTCAATTTACATCAACAACATAGCTCAGGCAGTAGGAAGCTCTCTCATCCATTTATATGCATATGATAGTCTTTTACTCAGTCTTTTACTTGGCCTCTCCCCGGATGTTGTGTTAAATGCTCTACAACAAAGCTTTCTTAGTGTCCAACAAGCTTTCTCTGCCCTTAACCTTCTTCTGAACCCCTCCAAAACAAAGGTCATGTGGTTCGGTAAGAAGAATGCCCCTCTCCCCACCGGTGTGATTACTATCTCTTAATGCATAAGGTAGTCACCTCCTACAAGTACTTGAGAGTATGGTTAGATGGTACGCTGTCCTTCTCTCAGCACATATCCAAGCTGCAGGCTAAGGTTAAATCTATACTTGGTTTCCTCTATAGTAATCGCTCTTCTTTCACCCGAGCTGCCAAATGAACCCTGATTCAGATGACCATCCTACCCATGCTAGATAACAGAGATGTAATTTATAGATTGGTAGGTAAGGGTGCTCTCGAGCAGCTAGATGTTCTTTACCATTCGGCCATCAGATGTGCCACTAATGCTCCTTATAGGGCACATCACTGCACTCTATACTCCTCTGTAAACTTGTCATCTCTGTATACCCGTCGCAAGACCCACTGGTTGATGCTTATTTATAAATCCCTCTTAGGCCTCACTCCCCCTATCTGAGATATCTACTGCAGCCCTCATCCTCCACATACAACACCTGTTCTACCAGTCACACTCTGTTAAAGGTCCTCAAAGCACACACATCCCTGGGTCGCTCCTATTTTCAGTTCGCTGCAGCTAGCGACTGGAACAAGCTGCAACAAACTGGACAGTTTTATCTCCATCTCTTCATTCAACGACTCAATCATGGGCACTCTTACTGACAGTTGTGGCTGCTTTCTGTGATGTATTGTTGTCTCTACCTTCTTGTCCTTGTTGTCTGTGCCCAATAAAGTTTGTACCATGTTTTGTGCTGCTACCATGTTGTGTTGGTACCGTGTTTTCATGTTGTGTTGCAACCTGTCAAGGCTCAGGAGAAGACCCAGATGCAGACAGTTAAGAAGTAACAAAGGTTTATTACAAAAACAGGGGGGCAGGCAAACAACAGGTCAAGGACAGGCAAAAGACAGGTCAAGGGCAGGCAGAGGTCAGAAGTCCAGAGCAGGCTCCGAAAGGTACAGAACGGCAGGCAGGATCAGGCGCACAGGGAAAACCAATGGTAGGCTTGACGAAACAAAACGAACTGGCAACAGACAAACAGAGAAAACCGGTATAAATACACTGGGGATAATGCGGAAGATGGGCGACACCTGGAGGGGGTGGAGACAAGCACAAAGACAGGTGAAACAGATCAGGGTGTGACAGCTACCATGATATGGTGTTGTCTTAGGTCACTCTTTATGTAGTGTTGTGGTGTCTCCCTTGTCGTAATGTGTGTTTTTTATTACATTTTTATTTTTAATCCCAGCCCCCGTCCCCGCAGGAGGCATTTTGCCACTTGGTTGGACGTTATTGTGAATAAGAATTTGTTCTTAACTGAATTGCCTAGTTAAATTAAGGTTAAATACATAAACATGGCCTTCTACACACGCCCACCACAATTAATTACATTTAAAATTATTAACAAAAAAGTATCACTTTTTAAAAATAATTTGTCTATCTAATGTAGGAAGCTGGGGTTGGGTTAACTGGTTTTAAAAAAGGCTGATCGGAGGTTTCTGCAGACCTCGCAGTGTTCCGGGGTCTCCACTGTTACTTCAGGGTTCCCAAATGCAAAAAAGGGAAATCGACCAGGAAGCACTAATGAAACGTAATCTGGGATCGTTAGACTGTGTGTGTGTGTGTGTGTGTGTGTGTGTGTGTGTGTGTGTGTGTGTGTGTGTGTGTGTGTGTGTGTGTGTGTGTGTGTGTGTGTGTGTGTGTGTGTGTGTGTGTGTGTGTGTGTGTGTGTGTGTGTGTGTGTGTGTGTGTGTGTGTGTGTGTGTGTGTGTGTGTGTGTGTGTGTGTGTGTGTGTGTCTGTGTGTCTGTGTGTGTGTGTGTGTATTAGCAATGGGCACTAAATTACTAAATGTAGCCTGTGGTCTCAGCACTGTAAGAGTTGTACTGTATAGTGTAATCACAGAGCTGATTGTCTGCTGACACAGTAAAGTGGAATGTAGACACACTGAGGTGTTAGCAGTAAGGGGAGGTAAATTGAATGATGAGGGTTACGCTGACAAAACCAGTCCTGGAGCGTAATGATTTTATTTAAAGTGGCGACATTAATGTGCGGCTCAAGGGAGTCGGCTTCTCTTTGATTTAGCATGTAGCGAAACACACACACACCAGTTGAGGCTAGTGACTTGAACAATGTAGGAGGACGGGAGACCCGTGATATATGTGTGGAATGCACGGAGACGACAAAGTCTGTTTCAAAAACCATTAAAGACTAATTATTTTAACCCAAAGCATTTGATAAAGACATATATAGTACAATATTATGGGGAATGGGAATGAGAGGGCTACTTACACCGTGTTGGGAAAGGACCACAGCAGCGATTGAATGAGGGTATGAGGCATGAGATGAGTTGAGGTGTTCAGAGGCTTGACTTCAGGACAGGATTTGACTGGGAATACAAAAAGCAATAACACAACACACTACACAGATCAATGATGTGTAATAATGTGATTGTGTTTGTGTGTGTGATTGACTCTACATACAGTAATGAGAGAAACCTGATAGGGGTACTCACAGTGCTAGGAGGGGAAACATTCAATGTGCCAGTGGATCAGTGGGCACATAAGACGTGGCTTCAGTTCATGTCAGGAGAGAGTTGACAATGGTAGTGGAGTGGTCATCACCTCTTAATCAGGGAACAGGAGGGGACTTAGCTGTAAATATAAATAGCAGATACATTCCATTACAGCTGTGTAATTGTAGGCTTGGACAACAAGTTGCTCTTTGAAGTTAAACTCAGACATCTCAAAATTCATAAAGTTAAATACAGACTGGTGGCAACATAGGTCCCAGAGCTGTCAGACTGGTGGCACCATAGGTCCCAGAGCTGTCAGACTGGTGGCACCATAGGTCCCAGAGCTGTCAGACTGGTGGCACCATAGGTCCCAGAGCTGTCAGACTGGTGGCACCATAGGTCCCAGAGCTGTCAGACTGGTGGCACCATAGGTCCCAGAGCTGTCAGACTGGTGGCACCATAGGTCCCAGAGCTGTCAGACTGGTGGAACCATAGGTCCCAGAGCTGTCAGACTGGTGGCAACATAGGTCCCAGAGCTGTCAGACTGGTGGCACCATAGGTCCCAGAGCTGTCAGACTGGTGGCACCATAGGTCCCAGAGCTGTCAGACTGGTGGCACCATAGGTCCCAGAGCTGTCAGACTGGTGGCACCATAGGTCCCAGAGTGGTCAGACTGGTGGCACCATAGGTCCCAGAGTGGTCAGACTGGTGGCACCATAGGTCCCAGAGCTGTCAGACTGGTGGCAACATAGGTCCCAGAGCTGTCAGACTGGTGGCACCATAGGTCCCAGAGCTGTCAGACTGGTGGCACCATAGGTCCCAGAGCTGTCAGACTGGTGGCACCATAGGTCCCAGAGTGGTCAGACTGGTGGCACCATAGGTCCCAGAGTGGTCAGACTGGTGGCACCATAGGTCCCAGAGCTGTCAGACTGGTGGCAACATAGGTCCCAGAGCTGTCAGACTGGTGGCACCATAGGTCCCAGAGTGGTCAGACTGGTGGCACCATAGGTCCCAGAGTGGTCAGACTGGTGGCACCATAGGTCCCAGAGCAGTTAGACTGATGACACCATATTTTATTTTATTTTATTTATTTTACCTTTATTTAACTAGGCAAGTCAGTTAAGAACAAATTCTTATTTTCAATGACGGCCTGGGTTAACTGCCTGTTCAGGGGCAGAACGACAGATTTGTACCTTGTCAGCTCGGGGATTTGAACTTGCAACCTTTCGGTTACTAGTCCAACACGCTAACCACTAGGCTACCCTGCCACCCCGACGATAGGTCCCAGAGTGTTGGTCAATTTTTACCCCCGGGGGCCCTGAGTTTTTCCCTTATATTTTAACCTAATTAGGACAACTCTCGACCCTATAAGGAATGACAGTGATTAATCAGGTGTTAACAGGTTTGAAATGAGCAATGATGTGACCAGTTTTTCCTAATCAGGTCACAGGGTTTTAAAAACTCCTGACAAAAACTCATGGAGGTGAAAACCTTGTGAAACTGCAGGTACCTTATATTTGTTCATTTAAATTATATTTTGACTGTTTAAAAAAAAAAACGTTTTCGTCTTTGAGCTTCATGAAGTCATGAAATCTATTCAGCTTTTTATAGCGACTATCACTTTTTATAGCTACTGTTTACAGGCTTCCTGGGCCACATACAGTGTTCCTCACAGAGTTCCCTGAATTCCTATCGAATCTTCTATTCATGGCAGATAATATCCCAATTTTTGGTGACTTTAATATTCACATGGAAAAGTACACAGACCCACTCCAAAAGGCTTTCGGTGCCATCATCGACTCAGTGGGTTTTGTATAACATGTCTCTGGACCTACTCACTGCCACAGTCATACTCTGGACCTAGTTTTGTCCTGTGGAATAAATGTTGTGGATCTTAATGTTTTTCCTCATAATCCTTGACTATCAGACCACCATTTTATTACGTTTGCAATCGCAACGAATAATCTGCTCAGACCACAACCAAAGATCATCAAAAGCAGTGATATAAATTCTCATACAACCCAAAGACTCCTTGATGCCCTTCCAGAATCCCTCTGCCTACCCAAGGACGTCAGAGTACAAAAATCATTTTACCACCTAACTGAGGAATTAAAATCAACCTTGCACCATACCCTAGATGCAGTTGCACCCCTAAAAACAAAACAACATTTGTCATAAGAAACTTGCTCCATGGTATACAGAAAATCCCGAGCCCTGAAGGAAGCTTCCAGAACAGAAATGGCGCTAAAACCAGACTGGAAGTCTTCCGACTAGCTGGGAAAGACAGTACCGTGCAGTATGGAAGAGCCCTTACTGCTGCTCAACCATCCTATTTTTCCAACTTAATAAAGGAAAATAAGAACAATCCAAAATGTATTGTTGATACTGTCGAAAAGCGAACTAAAAAGCAGCATTCCCCAAGAGAGGATGGCTTTCACTTCAGCAGTGATAAATTCATGAACTTCTTTGAGGAAAGGATCATGATCATTAGTAAGCAAATTACGGGATCCTCTTTAAATCTACGTATTCCTCCAAAGCTCAGTTGTCATGAGTCTGCACAACTCTGCCAGGACCTATGATCAAGGGAGACTCTCAAGTTTTTTAATACTATATCTCTTGACACATTTATGAAAATAATCATGTCCTCTAAACCTTCAAGCTGCATACTGGACCCTAATCCAACTAAACTACTGAAAGAGCTGCTTCCTGTGCTTGGCCCTCCTATGTTGAACATAATAAACGTCTCTCTATCCGCCGGATGTGTACCAAACTCACTAAAAGTAGCAGTAATAAAGCCTCTCTTGAAAAAGCCAAACCTTGACCCAGAAAATATTTTTTAAACTATCGGCCTATATCGAATCTACAATTCCTCTCAAAATGTTTAGAAAAAGCTGTTGAAGGGCTTCCTGGAGACAAACAATGAAAACGAAACGCTTCAGTCTCATTTCAGACCCCATCATAGCACCGAGACTGCACTTGTGAAGGTGGTAAATTACCTTTAAATGGCATCACACCGAGGCTCTGCATGTGTCCTCGTGCTCCTAGACCTTAGCGCTGATTTTGATACCATCGATCACCACATTCTTTTGGAGAGATTGGGAACCTCAATTGGTCGACACGGACAACTTCTGGCCTGGTTTAGATCTTATCTTTTGGAAATATATCAGTTTGTCTCTGTGAATGGTTTGTCTTCTGACAAATCAACTGTAAATTTTAGTATTCCTCAAGGCTCCATTTTAGGACCACTATTGTTTTCACTATATATTTTACCTCTGGGTGATGTCATTCGGAAACATAATGTTAACTTTCACTGCTATGCGGACGACACATAGCTGTACATTTCGATGAAACATGGTGAAGCCCCAAATTTTCCCTCCCTGGAAGCCTTTGTTTCAGACATAAGGAAGTGGATGGCGGAAAATGTTTTACTTTTAAACTCAGACAAAACAGAGATGCTTGTTCTAGGTCCCAAGAAACAAAGAGTTCTTCTGTTGAATCTGACAATTCCTCTTGATGGTTGTACAGTCATCTCAAATAAAACTGTGAAGGACCTCGGCGTTACTCTGGACCCTGATTTCTCTTTTGACCAACATTTCAAGACTGTTTCAAGGATAGCTTTTTTCCATCTACATAACATTGCAAAAATCAAAAACTTTCGGTCCAAAAATGATGCAGAAAAATATATCCATGCTTTTGTCACTTCTAAATTAGACAACTGCAATGCTCTACTTTCCGGCTACCCGGATAAAGCAATAAATACACTTCAGTTAGTGCTAAACATGGCTGCTAGAATCTTGACTAGAACCAAAATATTTGATCATATTACTCCAGTGCTAGCCTCTCTACACTGGCTTCCTGTTAAGGCTAGGGCTGATTTCAAGGTATTACTGCTAACCTACAAAGCAGTACATGGGCTTGCTCCTACCTATCTTTCTGATTTGGTCCTGCCGTACATACCTACACTAAAAATTATTCTCCTGGAAGAAGCTAGCTAGCTTACAAAGAATAACAACAAAAAATATCTAGTTAACAGAAGAAAGGAAGACAAAATAAGGACAAAAGAAGGACAGAAGAAAAAGGAAAAGAAAGAGGACAACAAAGTGAAACAGTCAGCACTTCTATTCCAACTTCGTATTTCGTCGTCCTAACGTAGTCTACACTGCTATCTGCCCAGCAGCTAGCCAGCTAGCATACGTCCACCGTCTACCGAATAGCAGCACTGTAGAAACTATTACACTCAACTGAACGACTTGATTAGTGTAGTGTTAGCTAGCTACATAGTTGTCTTTGCTGTCTTCGTATCCAAGATAATTGTGTAGTTTAGAGCGTGTAGTCTTAGAGTGATTATCTTAATTTACCGAGGTTAGCTAGCCAGCTATTTGTCGTCCTTAACGTAGGAGACACTGCTAGCTAGCCAACAGCTAGCCAACGTCTACTGAATAGAACTTCCGCACTCAACAACCTGGTCGCATTCCGCTTCGCTCCACAGGTAGTATCACATTTTTCATTTCATTTCATTACAGCACAACGGTTTGATTTGTTTGATCGTAGCTAGCTACATAGCTAGCTACATAGCCGTCTGTGTATCAAAGATAATTGTGTAGTCTAGAGCGATTGTCTAGGTTAGCTAGCCAGCTATTGTCGTTCTTTTAACGCAACGTAACGTAATCAACACTGCTAGCTAGCTAGCTAGCCCCCGAATAGCAGCACTGTAGAAACTATTACACTCAACGGAACGACTTGATTAGTGTAGTGTCAACAACGCAGCCACTGCCAGCTAGCCTACAAAGTCAACAACGCAGCCACTGCCAGCTAGCCTACTTCAGCAGTACTGTATCATTTTAATCATTTTAGTCAATAAAATTCTTGCTACGTAAGCTTAACTTTCTGAACATTTGAGACGTGTAGTCCACTTGTCATTCCAATCTCCTTGCATTAGCGTAGCCTCTTCTGTAGCCTGTCAACTATGTGTCTGTCTATCCCTGTTCTCTCCTCTCTGCACAGACCATACAAACACTCCACACCGCGTGGCCGCTGCCACCCTAATCTGGTGGTCCCAGCGCGCACGACCCACGTGGAGTTCCAGGTCTCCGGTAGCCTCTGGAACTGCCGATCTGCAGCCAACAAGGCAGAGTTCATCTCAGCCTATGCCTCCCTCCAGTCCCTCGACTTCTTGGCACTGACAGAAACATGGATCACCACAGATAACACTGCTACTCCTACTGCTCTCTCTTCGTCCGCCCACGTGTTCTCGCACACCCCGAGAGCTTCTGGTCAGCGGGGTGGTGGCATCGGGATCCTTATCTCTCCCAAGTGGTCATTCTCTCTTTCTCCCCTTACCCATCTGTCTATCGCCTCCTTTGAATTTCATGCTGTCACAGTTACCAGCCCTTTCAAGCTTAACATCCTTATAATTTATCGCCCTCCAGGTCCCCTCGGAGAGTTCATCAATGAGCTTGATGCCTTGATAAGCTCCTTTCCTGAGGACGGCTCACCTCTTACAGTTCTGGGCGACTTTAACCTCCCCACGTCTACCTTTGACTCATTCCTCTCTGCCTCCTTCTTTCCACTCCTCTCCTCTTTTGACCTCACCCTCTCACCTTCCCCCCCTACTCACAAGGCAGGCAATACGCTCGACCTCATCTTTACTAGATGCTGTTTTTCCACTAACCTCATTGCAACTCCCCTCCAAGTCTCCGACCACTACCTTTTATCCTTTTCCCTCTCGCTCTCATCCAACACTTCCCACACTGCCCCTACTCGGATGGTATCGCGCCGTCCCAACCTTCGCTCTCTCTCCCCGCTACTCTCTCCTCTTCCATCCTATCATCTCTTCCCTCTGCTCAAACCTTCTCCAACCTATCTCCTGATTCTGCCTCCTCAACCCTCCTCTCCTCCCTTTCTGCATCCTTTGACTCTCTATGTCCCCTATCTTCCAGGCCGGCTCGGTCCTCCCCTCCCGCTCCGTGGCTCGACGACTCATTGCGAGCTCACAGAACAGGGCTCCGGGCAGCCGAGCGGAAATGGAGGAAAACTCGCCTCCCTGCGGACCTGGCATCCTTTCACTCCCTCCTCTCTACATTTTCCTCCTCTGTCTCTGCTGCTAAAGCCACTTTCTACCACTCTAAATTCCAAGCATCTGCCTCTAACCCTAGGAAGCTCTTTGCCACCTTCTCCTCCCTCCTGAATCCTCCTCCCCCTCCCCCTCCTCCCTCTCTGCAGATGACTTCGTCAACCATTTTGAAAAGAAGGTCGACGACATCCGATCCTCGTTTGCTAAGTCAAACGACACCGCTGGTTCTGCTCACACTGCCCTACCCTGTGCTCTGACCTCTTTCTCCCCTCTCTCTCCAGATGAAATCTCGCGTCTTGTGACGGCCGGCCGCCCAACAACCTGCCCGCTCGACCCTATCCCCTCCTCTCTTCTCCAGACCATTTCCGGAGACCTTCTCCCTTACCTCACCTCGCTCATCAACTTATCCCTGACCGCTGGCTACGTCCCTTCCATCTTCAAGAGAGCGAGAGTTGCACCCCTTCTGAAAAAACCTACACTCGATCCCTCCGATGTCAACAACTACAGACCAGTATCCCTTCTTTCTTTTCTCTCCAAAACTCTTGAACGTTCCGTCCTTGGTCAGCTCTCCCGCTATCTCTCTCAGAATGACCTTCTTGATCCAAATCAGTCAGGTTTCAAGACTAGTCATTCAACTGAGACTGCTCTTCTCTGTATCACGGAGGCGCTCCGCACCGCTAAAGCTAACTCTCTCTCCTCTGCTCTCATCCTTCTAGACCTATCGGCTGCCTTCGATACTGTGAACCATCAGATCCTCCTCTCCACCCTCTCCGAGTTGGGCATCTCCGGCGCGGCCCACGCTTGGATTGCGTCCTACCTGACAGGTCGCTCCTACCAGGTGGCGTGGCGAGAATCTGTCTCCTCACCACGCGCTCTCACCACTGGTGTCCCCCAGGGCTCTGTTCTAGGCCCTCTCCTATTCTCGCTATACACCAAGTCACTTGGCTCTGTCATAACCTCACATGGTCTCTCCTATCATTGCTATGCAGACGACACACAATTAATCTTCTCCTTTCCCCCTTCTGATGACCAGGTGGCGAATCGCATCTCTGCATGTCTGGCAGACATATCAGTGTGGATGACGGATCACCACCTCAAGCTGAACTTCGGCAAGACGGAGCTGCTCTTCCTCCCGGGGAAGGACTGCCCGTTCCATGATCTCGCCATCACGGTTGACAACTCCATTGTGTCCTCCTCCCAGAGCGCTAAGAACCTTGGCATGATCCTGGACAACACCCTGTCGTTTTCAACTAACATCAAGGCGGTGGCCCGTTCCTGTAGGTTCATGCTCTATAACATCCGCAGAGTACGACCCTGCCTCACACAGGAAGCGGCGCAGGTCCTAATCCGGGCACTTGTCATCTCCCGTCTGGATTACTGCAACTCGCTGTTGGCTGGGCTCCCTGCCTGTGCCATTAAACCCCTACAACTCACCCAGAACGCCGCAGCCCGTCTAGTGTTCAACCTTCCCAAGTTCTCTCACGTCACCCCGCTCCTCCGCTCTCTCCACTGGCTTCCAGTTGAAGCTCGCATCCGCTACAAGACCATGGTGCTTGCCTACGGAGCTGTGAGGGGAACGGCACCTCAGTACCTCCAGGCTCTGATCAGGCCCTACACCCAAATAAGGGCACTGCGTTCATCCACCTCTGGCCTGCTCGCCTCCCTACCACTGAGGAAGTACAGTTCCCGCTCAGCCCAGTCAAAACTGTTCGCTGCTCTGGCTCCCCAATGGTGGAACAAACTCCCTCACGACGCCAGGACAGCGGAGTCAATCACCACCTTCCGGAGACACCTGAAACCCCACCTCTTTAAGGAATACCTAGGATAGGATAAAGTAATCCTTCTCACCCCCCCCCTTAAAATATTTAGATGCACTATTGTAAAGTGGCTGTTCCACTGGATGTCATAAGGTGAATGCACCAATTTGTAAGTCGCTCTGGATAAGAGCGTCTGCTAAATGACTTAAATGTAAATGTAAATACACGTACGCTACAGTCACAAGATGCAGACCTCCTTATTGTCCCTAGAATTTCTAAGCAAACAGCTGGAGGCAGGGCTTTCTCCTATAGAGCTACATTTTTATGGAACGGTCTGCCTATCCATGTGAGAGCAACCTTTAAGTCTTTATTGAAGACTCATCTCTTCAGCAGGTCCTATGATTGAGTGTAGTCTGGGCCAGGAGTGTGAAGGTGAACAGAAAGGCACTGGAGCAACGAACCGCCCTTGCTGTCTCTGCCTTGCTGGTTCCCCTCTCTTCACTGGGATTCTCTGCCTCTAACCCTATTACAGGAGCTAAGTCACTGGCTTGCTGATGCTCTTCCATGCCATCCCTAGGAGGGGTGTGTCACTTGAGTGGGTTGAGTCACTGACGTGATCTTCCTGTCCGGGTTGGCGGCCCCCCTTGGGTTGTGCGGTGGGGAAGAACTTTGTGGGCTATACTCGGCCTTGTCTCGGGATGGTATGTTGATGGTTGGAGATATCCCTCAAGTGGTGTGGGGGCTGTGCTTTGGCAAGTGGGTGGGGTTATATCATGCCTGTTTGGCCCTGTCCGGGGGTATCATCGGTATGTTATGTGTCGGGGGGCTAGGGTGAGTCTGTTATATCTGGAGTATTTCTCCTGTCTTATCCAGTGTCCTGTATAAATGTAAGTATGCTCTCTCTAATTCTCTCTTTCTTTTTCTCTCGGAGGATCTGAGCCCTAGGACCATGCCTCAGGACTACCTGGCATGATGTCTCCTTGCTGTCCCCAGTCCACCTGGTCATGCTGCTGGTCCAGTTTCAACTGTTCTGCCTGCGGCTATGGAATCCTGACCTGTTCACCGGATATGTTACCTGTCCCAGACCTGCAGTTTTCAACTCTCTAGAGACAGCAGGAGTGGTAGAGATACTCTGAATGATCGGCTATGAAAGCCAACTGACATTTACTCCTGAGGTGCTGACCTGTTGCACCCTCTACAACCACTTACAACCACTTTGATTATTATTTGACCCTGCTGGTCATCTATGAGCATTTGAACATCTTGGCCATGACCTGTTATAATCTCCACCCGGCACATTCAGGAGAGGACTGGCCACCCCTCATAGCCTGGTTCCTCTCTAGTTTCCTTCCTAGGTTCTGGCCTTTCGATGTCGTTTTTCCTAGCCACCGTGCTTCTACACCTGCATTGCTTGCTGTTTGGGGTTTTAGACTGGGTTTCTGTATAGCACCTTGTGGCATCAGCTGATGAAAGATGGGCTTTATAAATACATTTGATTGATTAGGAAGGGGATTTCCTCTACCCAGATACATAGACAACAACTGATAGACAATAGAACCCACAGGGCTGAGCTTCCTTTATGCATGTTTGCGTCATGCAGGCCTATGTAACCGTAGGTCTTGTAAAAAATGTCCTCACATCTGTCAACACAATTATGTTGATTGATTAATTCCAGTTAATCATTTTGGATTGAAAACATATAGGCAGCCTAGCCAGCCCAATCTTGAACACAAACTAAATTTGATCACATTCACATTTTCTCCTTACACACAAATGGACTATAAATACACAACGTTACCAATTAGTTACCCTGACCAGATAGACTATAAATACACAATGTTACCAGTTAGTTACCCTGACCAGATAGACTATAAATACACAACGTTACCAATTAGTTACCCTGACCAGATAGACTATAAATACACAACGTTACCAATTAGTTATCCTGACCAGATAGACTATAAATACACACCGTTACCAATTAGTTACCCTGACCAGATGGACTATAAATACACACCGTTACCAATTAGTTATCCTGACCAGATAGACTATAAATACACAACGTTACCAATTAGTTATCCTGACCAGATGGACTATAAATACACAACGTTACCAATTAGTTATCCTGACCAGATAGACTATAAATACACAACGTTACCAATTAGTTACCCTGACCAGATGGACTATAAATACACAACGTTAACAATTAGTTATCCTGACCAGATAGACTATAAATACACAACGTTACCAATTAGTTACCCTGACCAGATGGACTATAAATACACAACGTTAGCAATTAGTTATCCTGACCAGATAGACTATAAATACACAACGTTACCAATTAGTTACCCTGACCAGATGGACTATAAATACACAACGTTAGCAATTAGTTATCCTGACCAGATAGACTATAAATACACAACGTTACCAATTAGTTACCCTGACCAGATAGACTATAAATACACAACGTTACCAATTAGTTACCCTGACCAGATGGACTATAAATACACAACGTTACCAATTAGTTACCCTGACCAGATGGACTATAAATACACAACGTTACCAATTAGTTACCCTGACCAGATGGACTATAAATACACAACGTTAGCAATTAGTTATCCTGACCAGATAGACTATAAATACACAACGTTACCAATTAGTTACCCTGACCAGATAGACTATAAATACACAACGTTACCAATTAGTTACCCTGACCAGATGGACTATAAATACACAACGTTAACAATTAGTTATCCTGACCAGATAGACTATAAATACACAACGTTACCAATTAGTTATCCTGACCAGATAGACTATAAATACACAACGTTACCAATTAGTTACCCTGACCAGATGGACTATAAATACACAACGTTACCAATTAGTTACCCTGACCAGATGGACTATAAATACACAACGTTAGCAATTAGTTATCCTGACCAGATAGACTATAAATACACAACGTTACCAATTAGTTACCCTGACCAGATAGACTATAAATACACAACGTTACCAATTAGTTACCCTGACCAGATGGACTATAAATACACAACGTTACCAATTAGTTACCCTGACCAGATGGACTATAAATACACAACGTTACCAATTAGTTACCCTGACCAGATGGACTATAAATACACAACGTTAGCAATTAGTTATCCTGACCAGATAGACTATAAATACACAACGTTACCAATTAGTTACCCTGACCAGATAGACTATAAATACACAACGTTACCAATTAGTTACCCTGACCAGATGGACTATAAATACACAACGTTAACAATTAGTTATCCTGACCAGATAGACTATAAATACACAACGTTACCAATTAGTTATCCTGACCAGATAGACTATAAATACACAACGTTAACAATTAGTTACCCTGACCAGATGGACTATAAATACACAACGTTAACAATTAGTTATCCTGACCAGATAGACTATAAATACACAACGTTACCAATTAGTTATCCTGACCAGATAGACTATAAATACACAACGTTAACAATTAGTTATCCTGACCAGATGGACTATAAATACACAACGTTACCAATTAGTTATCCTGACCAGATAAACTATAAATACACAACGTTAACAATTAGTTATCCTGACCAGATAGACTATAAATACACAACGTTACCAATTAGTTATCCTGACCAGATAGACTATAAATACACAACGTTACCAATTAGTTATCCTGACCAGATAGACTATAAATACACAACGTTACCAATTAGTTATCCTGACCAGATAGACTATAAATACACAACGTTACCAATTAGTTACCCTGACCAGATAGTGTCATGTTTGTCATTTATTATCATGTCTTGTCCCTGTGCTCCCCATTCTGTTCGTTTCCCTCTGCTGGTCTTATTGGGTTCTTTCCCTCTTTCTATCCCTCTCTCTCCCCCTCCCCCTCTCACTCTCTCGCTCTCTCTTCTCTCTATCGTTCCGTTCCTGCTCCCAGCTGTTCCTATTCCCCTAATCATCATTTAGTCTTCCCACACCTGTTCCCGATCCTTTCCCCTGATTAGAGTCCCTATTTATTCCTTTGTGTTCCGTTCCTGTCCCGTCGGTTCCTTGTTTAGTATTCACCATGCTGTGATTGCGTTTCGCCCTGTCCTGTCGTGTTTTTGCTGTGATTGTGTATCGCCCTGTCCTGTCGTGTTTTTTGCCTTCATCAGATGCTGCGTGTGAGCAGGTGTCTCTGTCTACTACGGCCTGCGCCTACCCGAAGCGACCTGCAGTCTGTGGCCGCTTCTCCAGTTATTCCCCTCTACAGACTAGAGGATTTCTGCTATTCCCTGTTTGGACTTAAATAAACTCTGTTTCTGTTAAGTCGCTTTTGGGTCCTCTTTCACCTGCATGACAGATAGACTATAAATACACAACGTTACCAATTAGTTATCCTGACCAGATAGACTATAAATACACAACGTTACCAATTAGTTACCCTGACCAGATAGACTATAAATACACAACGTTACCAATTAGTTACCCTGACCAGATAGACTATAAATACACAACGTTACCAATTAGTTACCCTGACCAGATAGACTATAAATACACAACGATAACAATTAGTTACCCTGACTAGACACCTATCTGTTTCTATTTAACACCAGTCAGTTTCTATTTGACACCAGTCAGTTTCTATTTGACACCAGTCAGTTTCTATTTAACACCAGTCAGTTTCTATTTGACACCAGTCAGTTTCTATTTGACACCAGTCAGTTTCTATTTGACACCAGTCAGTTTCTGTTTGACACCAGTCAGTTTCTATTTAACACCAGTCAGTTTCTATTTGACACCAGTCAGTTTCTGTTTGACACCAGTCAGTTTCTGTTTGACACCAGTCAGTTTCTGTTTGACACCAGTCAGTTTCTATTTGACACCAGTCAGTTTCTATTTAACACCAGTCAGTTTCTATTTGATACCAGTCAGTTTCTGTTTGACAACAGTCAGTTTCTATTTAACACCAGTCAGTTTCTGTTTGACACCAGTCAGTTTCTATTTAACACCAGTCAGTTTCTATTTAACACCAGTCAGTTTCTATTTGACACCAGTCAGTTTCTATTTGACACCAGTCAGTTTCTGTTTGACACCAGTCAGTTTCTGTTTGACACCAGTCAGTTTCTGTTTGACACCAGTCAGTTTCTATTTGACACCAGTCAGTTTCTATTTGACACCAGTCAGTTTCTGTTTGACACCAGTCAGTTTCTATTTAACACCAGTCAGTTTCTATTTGACACCAGTCAGTTTCTGTTTGACACCAGTCAGTTTCTGTTTGACACCAGTCAGTTTCTATTTGACACCAGTCAGTTTCTGTTTGACACCAGTCAGTTTCTATTTGACACCAGTCAGTTTCTATTTGACACCAGTCAGTTTCTGTTTGACACCAGTCAGTTTCTGTTTGAAAACAGTCACTTTCCTTGCTGCCCAGTAATAACACAGAGAGTTAGGAGGGGCTAGCCCTCTGTGTGTTCTACCTCTCTGGAAGGTCAGGTTTCCTTTGCATTTGTGTGTGCTCTTGTCACACATAAATCATTACTGTGAATTAACAATGGTAGTCACTGTGTGATCTTTAATTTAGAAAGACCCGGTATATCAACAGTAATTCCTGCTGGTAATTTACTATGTGTTGTGCTAATGAGAGGTGTGTGTGGGGGCGGGGGGAGTTATCTCTCTCTCTGTAATAAGTGTGTTCAATAAGAGGGGGAGGTGAAGGGGTGAGTTAGCTAATGGATTTTAGAGAGGCAGAGATGGAGGGATGGATTTCACCTGCTGTGAACACAGAGCTGGAGAGGGGGAGGAGGTCTGTGAACTAGAGATGGAGGGATGGATTTCACCTGCTGTGAACACAGAGCTGGAGAGGGGGAGGAGGTCTGTGAACTAGAGAAATGAAGAGGGGGAAGAGGTCTGTGAACTAGAGATGGAGAGGGGGAGTAGGTCTAAACTGAGGGATGTAGAGGGGAGGGGTTCTGTGAACTAGAGATTGAGAGGGGAGGAGGTCTGTGAACTAGAGATGGAGAGGGGGAGGTCTGTGAACTGAGAGATGAAGAGGGGGAGGTCTGTGAACTGAGAGATGAAGAGGGGGGAGGAGGTCTGTGAATGGAGAGATGAAGAGGGGAAGGTCTGTGAACTGAGAGATGAAGAGGGGGAGGTCTGTGAACTGAGAGATGAAGAGGTGGAGGAGGTCTGAACTGAGAGATGAAGACCGGGGAGAAGGTCTATGAACAGAAAAATTAAGATGGGGAGGAGGTCTGTGAATGGAGAGATGAAGAGGGGAAGGTCTGTGAACTGAGAGATGAAGAGGGGGAGGTCTGTGAACTGAGAGATGAAGAGGGGGGAGGTCTGTGAACTGAGAGATGGAGAGGTGGAGGAGGTCTGAACTGAGAGATGAAGACCGGGGAGAAGGTCTATGAACAGAAAAATTAAGATGGGGAGGAGGTCTGTGAATGGAGAGATGAAGAGGGGGAGGAGTTCTGTGAACTAGAGATGGAGAGGGGAGGAGGTCTAAACTGAGGGATGTAGAGGGGAGGGGTTCTGTGAACTAGAGATTGAGAGGGGGAGGAGGTCTGTGAACTAGAGATGGAGAGGGGGAGGTCTGTGAACTGAGAGATGAAGAGGGGGAGGTCTGTGAACTGAGAGATGAAGAGGGGGAGGAGGTCTGTGAATGGAGAGATGAAGAGGGGGAGGTCTGTGAACTGAGAGATGAAGAGGTGGAGGAGGTCTGAACTGAGAGATGAAGACCGGGGAGAAGGTCTATGAACAGAAAAATTAAGATGGGGAGGAGGTCTGTGAATGGAGAGATGAAGAGGGGAAGGTCTGTGAACTGAGAGATGAAGAGGGGGAGGTCTGTGAACTGAGAGATGAAGAGGGGGAGGTCTGTGAACTGAGAGATGGAGAGGTGGAGGAGGTCTGAACTGAGAGATGAAGACCGGGAGAAGGTCTATGAACAGAAAAATTAAGATGGGGAGGAGGTCTGTGAATGGAGAGATGAAGAGGGGAGGAGTTCTGTGAACTAGAGATGGAGAGGGGGAGGAGGTCTGTGAACTAGAGTTGGAGAGGGGAGGTCTGTGAACTGAGAGATGAAGAGGGGAAGGTCTGTGAACTGAGAGATGAAGAGGGGAGGAGATCTGAACTGAGAGATGAAGACCCGGGAGAAGGTCTATGAACAGAAAAATTAAGAGGGGGAGAGGGTCTGTGAATGTAGAGATGGAGAGGGGGAGGAGGTCTGTGAACTGAGAGATGAAGAGGGGGAGGAGGTCTGTGAATGTAGAGATGGAGAGGGGAGGAGGTCTGTGAATGGTGAGATGAAGAGGGGGAAGGAGGTCTGTGAATGTAGAGATGGAGAGGGGGAGGAGGTCTGTGAACTAGAGATGGAGAGGGGGAGGAGGTCTGTGAACTAGAGTTGGAGAGGGGGAGGTCTGTGAACTGAGAGATGAAGAGGGGAAGGTCTGTGAACTGAGAGATGAAGAGGGGGAGGTCTGTGAACTGAGAGATGGAGAGGTGGAGGAGGTCTGAACTGAGAGATGAAGACCCGGGAGAAGGTCTATGAACAGAAAAATTAAGAGGGGGAGAGGGTCTGTGAATGTAGAGATGAAGAGGGGGAGGAGGTCTGTGAACTGAGAGATGAAGAGGGGAGGAGGTCTGTGAATGTAGAGATGGAGAGGGGGAGGAGGTCTGTGAATGGTGAGATGAAGAGGGGAGGAGTTCTGTGAATGTAGAGATGGAGAGGGGGAGGAGGTTTGTGAACGGAGAGATGGAGAGGGGGAGGAGGTCTGTGAACACAGAGCTGGAGAGGGGGAGGAGGTCTGTGAACTAGAGATGGAGGGATGGATTTCACCTGCTGTGAACACAGAGCTGGAGAGGGGAGGAGGTCTGTGAACTAGAGAAATGAAGAGGGGGAAGAGGTCTGTGAACTAGAGATGGAGAGGGGGAGTAGGTCTAAACTGAGAGATGTAGAGGGGAGGGGTTCTGTGAACTAGAGATTGAGAGGGGGAGGAGGTCTGTGAACTAGAGATGGAGAGGGGAGGTCTGTGAACTGAGAGATGAAGAGGGGGAGGTCTGTGAACTGAGAGATGAAGAGGGGGAGGTCTGTGAACTGAGAGATGGAGAGGTGGAGGAGGTCTGAACTGAGAGATGAAGACCGGGGAGAAGGTCTATGAACAGAAAAATTAAGAGGGGGAGGAGGTCTGTGAATGTAGAGATGGAGAGGGGGAGGAGGTCTGTGAATGGAGAGATGAAGAGGGGGAGGTCTGTGAATGTAGAGATGGAGAGGGGGAGGAGGTCTGTGAATGGTGAGATGAAGAGGGGGAAGGAGGTCTGTGAATGTAGAGATGGAGAGGGGGAGGAGGTCTGTGAATGGTGAGATGAAGAGGGGGAAGGAGGTCTGTGAATGTAGAGATGAAGAGGGGGAGGTCTGTGAACTGAGAGATGAAGAGGGGGAGGTCTGTGAACTGAGAGATGAAGAGGGGGAGGTCTGTGAACTGAGAGATGAAGAGGGGGAGGAGGTCTGTGAATGTAGAGATGGAGAGGGGGAGGAGGTCTGTGAATGGTGAGATGAAGAGGGGGAAGGAGGTCTGTGAATGTAGAGATGGAGAGGGGGAGGAGGTCTGTGAACTAGAGATGGAGAGGGGGAGGAGGTCTGTGAACTAGAGTTGGAGAGGGGAGGAGGTCTGTGAACTAGAGATGGAGAGGGGGAGGTCTGTGAACTGAGAGATGAAGAGGGGAGGTCTGTGAACTGAGAGATGAAGAGGGGGAGGTCTGTGAACTGAGAGATGGAGAGGTGGAGGAGGTCTGAACTGAGAGATGAAGACCGGGGAGAAGGTCTATGAACAGAAAAATTAAGAGGGGGAGGAGGTCTGTGAATGTAGAGATTGAGAGGGGGAGGAGGTCTGTGAATGGAGAGATGAAGAGGGGGAGGTCTGTGAATGTAGAGATGGAGAGGGGAGGAGGTCTGTGAATGGTGAGATGAAGAGGGGGAAGGAGGTCTGTGAATGTAGAGATGGAGAGGGGAGGAGGTCTGTGAATGGTGAGATGAAGAGGGGGAAGGAGGTCTGTGAATGTAGAGATGAAGAGGGGGAGGTCTGTGAACTGAGAGATGAAGAGGGGGAGGTCTGTGAACTGAGAGATGAAGAGGGGAAGGTCTGTGAACTGAGAGATGAAGAGGGGGAGGAGGTCTGAACTGAGAGATGAAGACCCGGGAGAAGGTCTATGAACAGAAAAATTAAGAGGGGGAGAGGGTCTGTGAATGTAGAGATGGAGAGGGGGAGGAGGTCTGTGAACTGAGAGATGAAGAGGGGAGGAGGTCTGTGAATGTAGAGATGGAGAGGGGGAGGAGGTCTGTGAATGGTGAGATGAAGAGGGGAGGAGTTCTGTGAATGTAGAGATGGAGAGGGGGAGGAGGTTTGTGAACGGAGAGATGGAGAGGGGGAGGAGGTCTGTGAACACAGAGCTGGAGAGGGGAGGAGGTCTGTGAACTAGAGATGGAGGGATGGATTTCACCTGCTGTGAACACAGAGCTGGAGAGGGGAGGAGGTCTGTGAACTAGAGAAATGAAGAGGGGGAAGAGGTCTGTGAACTAGAGATGGAGAGGGGGAGTAGGTCTAAACTGAGAGATGTAGAGGGGAGGGGTTCTGTGAACTAGAGATTGAGAGGGGAGGAGGTCTGTGAACTAGAGATGGAGAGAGGGGGAGGTCTGTGAACTAAGAGATGAAGAGGGGGAGGTCTGTGAACTGAGAGATGAAGAGGGGGAGGTCTGTGAACTGAGAGATGGAGAGGTGGAGGAGGTCTGAACTGAGAGATGAAGACCCGGGAGAAGGTCTATGAACAGAAAAATTAAGAGGGGGAGGAGGTCTGTGAATGTAGAGATGGAGAGGGGAGGAGGTCTGTGAATGGAGAGATGAAGAGGGGGAGGTCTGTGAATGTAGAGATGGAGAGGGGAGGAGGTCTGTGAATGGTGAGATGAAGAGGGGGAGGAGGTCTGTGAATGTAGAGATGGAGAGGGGGAGGAGGTCTGTGAACTAGAGATGGAGAGGGGGAGGAGGTCTGTGAACTAGAGTTGGAGAGGGGAGGTCTGTGAACTGAGAGATGAAGAGGGGAAGGTCTGTGAACTGAGAGATGAAGAGGGGGAGGTCTGTGAACTGAGAGATGGAGAGGTGGAGGAGGTCTGAACTGAGAGATGAAGACCCGGGAGAAGGTCTATGAACAGAAAAATTAAGAGGGGGAGAGGGTCTGTGAATGTAGAGATGGAGAGGGGGAGGAGGTCTGTGAACTGAGAGATGAAGAGGGGGAGGAGGTCTGTGAATGTAGAGATGGAGAGGGGGAGGAGGTCTGTGAATGGAGAGATGAAGATGGGGAGGAGGTCTGTGAATGGAGAGATGGAGAGTGGGGGAGGTCTGTGAATGGAGAGATGGAGAGGAGGAGGAGGTCTGAGAATAGAGAAATGAAGAGGGGGAGGAGGTCTGTGAATGGAGAGATGAAGATGGGGAGAAGGTCTGTGAATGGAGAGATGGAGAGTGGGGAGGTCTGTGAATGGAGAGATAGAGAGGGGAGGAGGTCTGTGAATGGAGAGATGGAGAGGGGGAGGAGGTCTGTGTACGGAGAGATGGAGAGGGGAGGAGGTCTGTGAATGGAGAGATGAAGAGGGGGAGGAGTCTGTGAATGGAGAGATGAAGATGGGGTGGAGGTCTGTGAATGGAGAGATGAAGATGGGGAGGAGGTCTGTGAATGGAGAGATGGAGAGTGGGGGAGGTCTGTGAATGGAGAGATGGAGAGGGGGAGGAGGTCTGTGAATGGAAAGATGAAGATGGGGAGGAGGTCTGAACTGAGAGATGGAGATGGGGAGGAGGTTTGTGAACGGAGAGATGGAGAGGGGGAGGAGGTCTGTGAATGTAGAGATGGAGAGGGGGAGGAGGTTTGTGAACAGAGAGATGGAGAGGGGGAGGAGGTCTGTGAATGTAGAGATGGAGAGGGGGAGGAGGTCTGTGAACGGAGAGATGGAGAGGGGGAGGAGGTCTGTGAATGGAGAGATGAAGAGGGGGAGGAGGTCTGAACTGAGAGATGGAGAGGGGGAGGAGGTTTGTGAACGGAGAGATGGAGAGGGGGAGGAGGTCTGTGAATGTAGAGATGGAGAGGGGGAGGAGGTTTGTGAACAGAGAGATGGAGAGGGGGAGGAGGTCTGTGAATGTAGAGATGGAGAGGGGGAGGAGGTCTGTGAATGGAGAGATGAAGATGGGGAGGAGGTCTGTGAATGGAGAGATGGAGAGTGGGGGAGGTCTGTGAATGGAGAGATGGAGAGGGGGAGGAGGTCTGAGAATAGAGAAATGAAGAGGGGAGGAGGTCTGTGAATGGAGAGATGAAGATGGGGAGAAGGTCTGTGAATGGAGAGATGGAGAGTGGGGGAGGTCTGTGAATGGAGAGATAGAGAGGGGGAGGAGGTCTGTGAATGGAGAGATGGAGAGGGGGAGGAGGTCTGTGTACGGAGAGATGGAGAGGGGAGGAGGTCTGTGAATGGAGAGATGAAGATGGGGAGGAGTCTGTGAATGGAGAGATGAAGATGGGGTGGAGGTCTGTGAATGGAGAGATGAAGATGGGGAGGAGGTCTGTGAATGGAGAGATGGAGAGTGGGGAGGTCTGTGAATGGAGAGATGGAGAGGGGGAGGAGGTCTGTGAATGGAAAGATGAAGATGGGGAGGAGGTCTGAACTGAGAGATGGAGAGGGGGAGGAGGTTTGTGAACGGAGAGATGGAGAGGGGGAGGAGGTCTGTGAATGTAGAGATGGAGAGGGGGAGGAGGTCTGTGAATGTAGAGATGGAGAGGGGGAGGAGGTCTGTGAACGGAGAGATGGAGAGGGGGAGGAGGTCTGTGAATGGAGAGATGAAGAGGGGGAGGATGTCTGTGAATGGAGAGATGAAGATGGGGAGGAGGTCTGTGAATGGAGAGATGGAGAGGGGAGGAGGTCTGTGAATGGAGAGATGGAGAGGGGGAGGAGGTCTGTGAATGGTGAGATGAAGAGGGGAGGAGTTCTGTGAATGTAGAGATGGAGAGGGGGAGGAGGTTTGTGAACGGAGAGATGAAGATGGGGAGGAGGTCTGTGAACAGAGAGATGGAGAGGGGGAGGTGGTTTGTGAACGGAGAGATGGAGAGGGGGAGGAGGTCTGTGAATGTAGAGATGGAGAGGGGGAGGAGGTTTGTGAACAGAGAGATGGAGAGGGGGAGGAGGTCTGTGAATGTAGAGATGGAGAGGGGGAGGAGGTCTGAACTGAGAGATGGAGAGGGGAGGAGGTTTGTGAACGGAGAGATGGAGAGGGGGAGGAGGTCTGAACTGAGAGATGGAGAGGGGGAAGAGGTCTGTGAATGGAAAGATGAAGAGGGGGAGAAGGTCTGTGAATGTAGAGATGGAGAGGGGGAGGAGGTTTGTGAACAGAGAGATGGAGAGGGGGAGG
>NC_060195.1:14968945-15033945 GCF_021184085.1 Oncorhynchus gorbuscha | reverse complement strand
GCCGCAATATACGATGCGCCAAAAAAGTGGTTTCTAAGTGTGTATAGAACCCAGCTACCGCCCGCAACTGCGCTGAAAGATCAAGTGCTGATGTCTAATAGACAGCAATGGGGGTATCTGTTTGATTACTTGGCCTGTAGAGTGAACCTCTATATACGGTAGCCGAAGGAGAAGAATATACCGACCAGACATTAGGAGTGGACTATGGGGTTGAAGACTGGACGGTTTTTCGCCAGGTTTTATGTCCCGAACTGAGACTTATCACCAAGGGGTATAGCTTGTTCACAGGCTACGAGACCCATTGGTAAGGTGCCCCTGACTCCTCAGGAAGAGTATTTCACAGGGTGAAAATACAGAGAAACATTTACATTACATTTAAGTCATTTAGCAGACGCTCTTATCCAGAGCGACTTACAAATTGGCGCATTCACCTTATGAGATCCAGTGGAACAGTCACTTTACAATAGTGCATCTAAATCTTAAAGGGGGGGGGAGAGGGAATACTTATCCTATCCTAGGTATTCCTTAAAGAGGTGGGGTTTCAGGTGTCTCCGGAAGGTGGTGATTGACTCCGCTGTCCTGGCGTCGTGAGGGAGTTTGTTCCACCATTGGGGGGCCAGAGCAGCGAACAGTTTTGACTGGGCTGAGCGGGAGCTGTACTTCCTCAGTGGTAGGGAGGCGAGCAGGCCAGAGGTGGATGAACGCAGTGCCCTTGTTTGGGTGTAGGGCCTGATCAGAGCCTGGAGGTACTGAGGTGCCGTTCCCCTCACAGCTCCGTAGGCAAGCACCATGGTCTTGTAGCGGATGCGAGCTTCAACTGGAAGCCAGTGGAGAGAACGGAGGAGCGGGGTGACGTGAGAGAACTTGGGAAGGTTGAACACCAGACGGGCTGCGGTGTTCTGGATGAGTTGAAGGGGTTTAATGGCACAGGCAGGGAGCCCAGCCAACAGCGAGTTGCAGTAATCCAGACGGGAGATGACAAGTGCCTGGATTAGGACCTGCGCCGCTTCCTGTGTGAGGCAGGGTCGTACTCTGTGGATGTTGTAGAGCATGAACCTACAGGAACGGGCCACCGCCTTGATGTTGGTTGAGAACGACAGGGTGTTGTCCAGGATCACACCAAGGTTCTTAGCGCTCTGGGAGAACCTTGGTGGACTTCCATGTGGGTGCGTGGAGTTCTATATCAGCAACGAGGAAACCCGCAACCAAAACATTCGTGATGGAGGCCTGACTGGGGATTTTATGTTGCGCATGCTTATTCCTTTTAAAAGTTGGGATTTAATGGAATTGAAAATGTTGGAGTTGTTGGACGCTCTGTTTGTACAGAGCCAACATCAACAGAGCATTGTTCGGCTAAAGAAGTGCATAATATATACGAATCCCGAGGATTATGATTCAAAGGAGCCCCAAGAAGGTAAATCGTCTGAAGAGTCACCCCCCCCGAAGAAAACTAAGTATGCAGCTACGTTAACCACGCCCAGATACCCAGAGGGCTGGTTCAACAATAAAAGGAGGGTCCTTAAAACCTTCCGTTCTTCACTTACGCATATACCATGGATATTCCTACCACATACCAGGACTCCGAAACGTCATGAGGGCCAGACCCTAAGGACTCTATGCCTCGCAGCCCAACATTCTACTCCCCCCTGTCAAGACCCACGACCCCCCCTACATGTACACAGCCTGAGGACGTGTTTGATGGTCAGTACTATACACCATCAAGGCCTCTGTAGCCGCGCTTTTAGACGTGGTGATTGGAGAATATATACGAGAATAATGCATCGGTTGTGAGATCAATCACCCCAGCCAGCGCAGGCATCCTTGTCTATACGACCCCCCCAAGATACTACTTCTTCAACCATTTTGAGGCGCTGGTGAAAAGACTTTGGTCCTGCAGGTTTATACCATCGCTGGTCAGAGCCCTGGACTCTATGGGCCTTGTGCCGTCTATCCCCAGAGTTTACGGGGTAACCGAGGCTTTCCTACATGAACTGAAGGAGGCGATCTACATCCACAAGAAACTCAAAGAAATCCGACACACCCTGGTGGACGACAACAAATACAGGGAAGCTGTGGTGGCTGATGTGATTACGTTCTGGCTCAATAAACCCCAAGAGACCGAGTGACATTTTGTTATTTAGATGTAAAGCAATGGGTAACTATGTGTATACGATGTTAGAGAGAATAAATACATTTTTTCTTTTGAGAGAACTTACAAATGTTATACATCAAATTATTGAAAATAAAGTGAACAATGTATCGTTCTACACACCCCACAATTCCTGGACTAATGTAGAGCGTGTGCTGAAAATGAAACAAATCGTATCCCATACAACATGCGGGCGAGAGTCTACAATGGACACAATTGGCATCCCGTCTTGGGGGATGATTCTGAAGAACTAGAAACAACTTTGTCTAAGATTTTACTTTATTTGTTTGAAACACCATTTAATTGTAACATGTATCATATTTGTTGTTTATATACTTATATATTGGATGTGTGTGTTTTAAAAATTCAGCGACACAAGCCTGTTAACCTAAACCAAATATACAGGGTGTTGCATGATGTGATCATTGAGAAAACGGGGACATGTATCCTGCAACGAATTCTGAATTGTCTGTATACGTAATACATAATGTTTTCTTGAAAAAAAAAATGGAAAAATTAAATGTTGTTGTTATTTGAAAGTGGCTCATTAATGTTATTGTATCTCAGAGAGGCAAGAAGGATGGCGGAGCAGATGTTGAAAAACATTTATTATAATCCCTCTAACCCTGGGTCTTATGGGGCTAAGGAACATTTACAGAGAGCTTTAGCCGAAGAAACAGGTAGCCGGTTAAGCGATTCTAAAGTGAATGAGTGGTTATCAGAGCAGGATGCGCACACTCTACATAAACCCGTAAGACAACAATTTCTAAGAAATATAGTTTTTTCTACCCAACCCTTGTCCCAATTTCAGGCGGATCTATGTGACATGCAGGCCCTTGCAGATGAAAATGATGGAAATCGCTACATGCTAAAGGTTATAGATATTTTCTCTAAAATAGCTTTTGTCAGGGTCTTAAAAAATAAGAGCGGGGCAGAGGTGACCTTTGACTCTATCTTGAAGGAAGGAGGAGCCCCCAAGAAAGTGCAGACTGATGGCGGAAAATACATTTTTAATAATACTTTTCAGAAACTCATGAGGAAGCACAATATAGTACATTTTGCTGCAGGCTCGGATTTGAAAGATTCAGTTGTTGAACGCTTTAACAGAACTCTGAAGGAGCGGATGTGGTGCTATTTTACAGCTCACAACACGCATAGATATATCGATATAGTTCAAGATTTAGTAATGGGGTACAACAATAGTTACCATAAGAGTATACGGATGAAACCCTCCGAGGTCTCTTCTGAAAACTCTTTTCAAGTCTTTAAAAATCTGTATGGTTTGTTCCCCCTTCGCGTAAGAAAAAAATACATTTGAAATTCATTGTGGGGAACTTGGAGCATATATCCAATTGAGGGGTGTTTTCGACAAAAAATATGAGTCTACAAATTAAAAGATTATGTCGGGGAACTTCTAGAGGCATCTTTTTATGAGAAGGAATTACAGAAGGTACAGTTGGATAAAGACAAAGTGTTTCACGTGGAGGAGATTTTAGATCAAAAAGAGAAAAGGGTCAAAAATGGGTGCTGGTCCGCTAGAAAAACTGGCCCCAAAAGTTCAACAGTTGGGTATTAGAACACGATGTGTTGGAGGCATCGGGGGTTAATTTAAACCCACATGCATGATAAAATACATCATCATTTGCGTGTACACAGGAGTGCATCATGGAACACAGCGGCTTCTACCTGACTCTCCCCAGTAATGCGTCCGCACATATATATCGTAATAATCAGAGTTCGAATTATACAACCAATTTTCCAAAGTCTATAGAGTTATCAGAGGCCTGGGAAGTAGGTCTCAGCGAGATTACATACCCCCATAGCTGGTATAATATCAAAGATAAGGACCGTGATTTTTATTGCAAAAAGTTATCGGAACCTGCAAAACTTATTAAGGTTAAAAAGGGTTCTATAGAACCATCGACAGGATCGTCTCCGAGTTGAATGAACTCCTATCACTGAACAATATGGAAATATTCCTGATGTACAACCCTATACATAAACGTGTACAAATCTCAGGAGATGCTGCCGGGGGAATAAAGACCAGCGGTAATTTAGCCTACATGTTTGTGTATACCGACATCATATCCTATCAAAGGGTCGGAGACATCTGTGTGCCACTCCTGAGAACAGTTCATATAGACGGAAAGGATGGAAAGGATGGGGACATAGTCACTGTCACCTACGACAAGCCATACTACGTACCTGTAAGCAAGAAATATATTGAAAACATTCTTGTTGAGCTTAAAACAGAACGAAAACATTGAATTTACTTATGGTATAACGATTGTAAAAATCCACGTTAGACCCAGCAAAACCTCTCAACATATATAATATTAGTATTATATATTTTATATACATAATACAAATAAATTAAAAAGGGTTATGGAACATAGACATCTCGACCCTAACCGTTATGTCTCATACTATGTTGATCAAGTGGGTAATGGACTACCCGGCTATTATGGTTCCCCAACCATGTACGGTTCGGGGATAGGAGGGATATTTCATAACCTCTTTAGGATGGTTTTACCCTTTATGAAGAGAGGCCTCAGCATAGCCAAACCGCATTAAAAAATCAGCAGCAAAAAATATAGTAAGTGAGGTTGTAGCCAATGCTATGACCAGAAGGGCATCACCAGATCTCCAGCGTCAAGAAGGATCGGGGCTGATGATGATGTCTCGAAGACCGAAAAAGACACCTCCGGGTATAAGGCGCAGGCCTGCTCCTAAAAAACGGAGGTTAACAGTTAAAAGAAACTCAGTTAGTCAAAGACGGGGTAAAGTGAGGAGGTCGAGACCAAAAACGGTAAAAAGAATACTCTGAAGTATTTTCTAAAAGAACAAGCACCATGGCTCTTTTACGCTGCATGTCCTCTGAAGCTATAAAGAAAGAGCTCGATCTTTTCACGGCCACCTTAACCCAGCATTCAATAGAGAGGTCCAGTTATGTGGAGATAGCCCCACTCTCTGCCATTACAGACAACGGTCCCATAGAGTTTTTCATACCAGGCCACGGTGACAACTATCTGGACCTCAACAACACCTTGGTGCATTTGCGTCTAATTTGACCAAAAGAGATGGTACTAATATTGCAAACGATGCCAAAGTGAGTCTCATTAATTACACAGTGGCCACCATCTTCTCCCAAGTGGATGTGACTTTGGGTGAATGTCTAATTAGTCAAAGCAGTGCCACATACCCATATAGGGCCATCATGGAGTGTTTACTCAACTACTCCGAAGACACTCTCAAGAACAATTCAGCGCTGGGGCTGTTTAGCAAGGATACTGCAGGAGTCTCTATGGAATCGACAGACCCATCCACCGGTGCAAATAAAGGACTGGAGGCACGCGCTCACTACTGTGCCGAATCTCGAGAGTTTCATCTGCTAGGCCCTATACACTCTGACATTTTCTTTCAAGAACGTTTACTCTTAAATGCGATTGATTTAAGACTAAAACTAACCAGGGCCAAGGATGAGTTTTGCCTAATGTCTGCACAGGACGGGGACTTTAGTTTAAAAGTGTTGGGGGCCACACTTTTTATTTAAAAAGTGTCTGTATCTCCGGCAGGTCGTCTGGGTCACTCACAGGCTTTGATGAAAGGAAATGCCCTTTACCGTCTCCAAAGAATTACCATGAAAACCTTTAGCATACCTGTGGGCAGCAGAATCTGCAGTCAAGAAAACCTATTTCTAGGCCCTTTACCATGATACATGGTTATAGGTTTGGTTGATCACGCCTCCAATACGGGCACCTTAAATAAAAACCCATTTCATTTTCAACACTTCAATGCAGAGTATGTCGCTCTGTGTCAGGACGGACGTCAGGTCCCTGCTAAGGCTTTCCAACCGCAATTTAATAACAACATATCTGTGTGAGAATTTTACAATCTATTCCTGGCTACCGGGAGGCATCTAAAAGATCTCTCTTTACCTATTGACAGAAATTATTTTGCAGAGGGTTACACAATGTATGCTTTCAATTTATCACCTGATGATGACACCTCAGGAAATCTTTCGGTGGTGTCCCAAGGTAACCTCAGGCTGGAAATGCGTTTCCATACACCTTTAGCCTGTACCGTTAGCATGATTGTTTATGCATGCTCTGATTCAATCTTGGAAGTGAATAGCCGAAGACAGGTTTTAGTAGATTATTATTAAGGATCGTTGAGCAAAGACATGAATACCCAAGAGTTGGAAGGGCTCATGAGCCGACTGATTGGAAAACAATTTTGTGGAGTGTTGGCTTGTGATGAATTACCTATGGAGAAATGGACAGAGCGGCCTGCCATGTTTATTGTCAATACCCATCCTAAACACATGCCGGGTGAACATTGGCTAGCTGTGACATTGATTCCTATGGCTTACCCCTCGGTTTTTCACATTTCCCCAAATCTATTAAAGAATTTTTGACCCAAAAATATCTATCAAAGATATACTACAGCATCAAATAAGTGTAAGATAACTTTTCCACTACATGTGGTCACCACTGTGTATTCTATCTATTCCAAAGAGCCCGGGGAGTTTCTTTTGAAGATGTTATGTCTCTTTATAAGGATGATTTAAGAAGTAATGATAACGTTGTAGCTTGTTTTGTTAGAAAATATCAAAAGTGTTCAAATGTGTATCCTTTAAGATCGTGTAATCAAGGCGTATGCTCACGTCAAATGTTTCAAGAATGCCACAAATGTTAACTTGCTTAATTTTTCAAATAAAATGTATTGAATTTAATCATAGTCATTCAAAAGTCTTTCAAAAGTCTAACCACCCAGAGAGATCGGGATTAGGAAAAGGTCCTGAGGTGTTCAGGGGGGTAAATGAGTTATCATCATTCATTTCATAGGGAGGCGGGTGGTTGGGGCATCTTTAGGGGTGCTGTATCTCATTGAAGGTTTTTGTTTTAAAGCGTGAATCTGTTGACAAAGCTTATAGTTGGGTACACCCGAGAGGGGAATGTTGAGGATGGCCTGGGCCTTAAGAAACTGAAGCCACCCTGGAGTTCTTCTGTCATCAGCAACCTTGTGGGCCGATGTGGTACTTTAAGCAAGTCAAGCATATGTGAACCCCTGACAACAGAGCCCTGAAGGATAAACTCTCCTTTGTCGTTCCAAGTAGCGGCCCCATTTGAGTCTTTTATCTTGTTCATAATGTATCTAACATTTTTCCTGTTACGTGCCGGAACATGGGTTAACAAGTCATAAATAACTTTATCTTCAACAGGCATTTGATATTCAGACGGTAAGCTCGCAGTTACAGGCATTACAGGGGCTTGGCTCTCGCTAGGCTCGTCATCTTTTAAAGGGTCCGATAGGGAAATAGTTAGATGGCCGGTCTCTCTCTCCCCTTGTTTGTGTATTTGTGGACCTTATCATAGGGGTTCAATCCTTTTTGATTCAAAATATCCTTCATGGCCGTATCCAAATCATTTCCCGCTATTTGTCTGATATTTTCAGGACCCTGCACTTGTTTTTTAAGTCTATCCAACTCTTGTTGTGGCACCAGATACAGATACATTTTATTGGCCATCACCCTCTGTGTTCAACCCCCACGTCTGGCAGCAATAAGGCTGGTGATGAAGGGCACGGCTATACTTAGTAAAGGTAGAATAAAACCGCCAGACTGTTGTATGCTATGTATTTTCTTTTGAAGACTGACCCTTTTATTGGCAAAGAGTTTGGTTGCGGTCTTTTGTCTCTTTAATTTTTTCAATTGTGTCAGGGTGAGTGGAATGCGTCCTTTGAGAAGATTCAAAGCAATCTCACATAGGGATAATATGAGATCTGAAGAACAGTGACCCAAGATGGCCTTCCGTTCATTAGCTGTAGCCCCAACTAGGCTTCTCAAGAGGGGCAGGTTTATTTTTAAACGCAGAGGCATAGTGGTTACTTTTTAGGAATGTACGTAGCCGGCCACTCCCACGGGAACAGACCTGTTCGTAGCCTCAGGTGTTCTGGAGTATTTGCTTTTAAATCCACGATTAAATAAGAACATTGTGCTTTGGTAGCGTCCTCATAGCGTTCCATAAAGTCAGATTTCCTTCCCGGGTACATCTGCTGAGCTAGAGTGTTCATTTGTAGTTTGTCTAGGATTTTTGAACAAAACCATGTAATTGGCGTTCAAACTGATGGTGCGGCTATTTTTACCTTGGTGAAAGACACGGCACCAGGTAAAGCACAGACATGTTTCTATGATGAGTATATTGGGTAAACGCTCTGGTAATTTCGGGATGTTCGCTACCTGCAAATAGCATATCGTCCAAAACCAGCAGATTGTTTTTATGAGGAGGGGAAAGTTCATCATCAGACAGGGATTCAGGTATTCCTTCAACAAACTTGATTTTTATTGTCTTCAACAATTCATCATACAGAGAGAGGTTGATAACAAGAATAACACCACACAACATTAACAGGCTTTTGAGATAACACATGTTCAGAATTCTCTAAAATACTTTTTACAAAACAAGTTTTACCACTATTAGAAGGCCCTGCGATTAAGGCCGAAAATGGTAGTTGCAACCGGGGGTCAAAACCTTCTACAGCAGTCATTATATCTTAAGCTTTAAGATACACTGCGGCTTGTAGCACAAGTCAGTAGCCAAAGGGCAATGTGGTCCCGTCAGGCAAAAGCAGTCTCTTGTCATAGACAACCCTGAATCTTTTAGTAGGTGGGGCATTCCTCAGATAGACGCCCTTTTTATCCCTAACAATCTTTTTGTAGGAGCTCAAAATCTCCAAGTAACTATTCCTGTCATTTATGAACCCTTCGACCATTGATTGAATTTTACATGCGGGCTTTCAACACCACGTCGCCATTGCACCAGGGCAATGTCTTGACTCAAGAATGAAAAATGTGAAATTTCGTATTGGTCCGAAAAAACTAATTCCAAATATTCTTCGGGATCTTTAATAATTGACGTTGTTAGCATATTACATCTCTGCGATAATTTGCCCCAAAGAAAATTTAAGTACAATTTCGACACATTTCGTTTGGTTTTGTTGACCTCTATTCTGTCAGGGTCAAGAAGTATGCCTTCTCTGTCGTGATAGTCTTGAATATACCTGTCTTTGCTCTCTTGATCTGTGACCGATGCAGGATAGCCTGAAGCCATTTGCTTGCATCTCAAGAAGGTCTTGATGTACTCTTTAAAAAGAGTGTCTGATTTTCTGGAAAAGTTCCACACTTCAAAGATTTTGACCACGCGATACCCCATCTCTAAAGCCTTAGAGAATTCAACTGTGACCCAAACCCCTGTCAGGGCTCTTTCTTGATCTGAGTGATCACATGGGGCTTGCTGTTTGTTTTCACTGCAGGTGCGACAAAGGGGAAAGAAAAGTTTTCCTTGAGGGCCCCTGTAAGGCAACACTGGTATAAACAAACCCCTAGGAGGGTAGACAGTTGCTTTGATCAGACCAAAATAGTTTTGACGTAAGTCAAAATTGCAATGAATAATTTCCGGATGCCCCATAGGATAGCATGAGGAACTCATTACATGAGGATAAAGGGATGTAAAATCTACATATCCTATTGTCTTGTCGGGTTGCGCTACATACCTCAATGTCAAAGCATTGGTACGGCCGCCATACAAGGCCTCTCTTGGCTCCAGAGGTTCTGGGGTGTCAAAGCTGGAAAGGAATGCTTGAACATGAGGATCAGACTTTTTGAGGGCTGTCCATTCGTGCTCCCACAAAACAACCACTTTTAGACCGTAAGTAGCCAGTAACGAATCAACTTTGTCTTGAAACTCTTGGTACATTTCCCCAAAAGTCTTTTGGGTTAGGACACACATGTTCTGGGGCACAAAGCAAGATTTGCAACCATGGAAGAAACAATCGTTGTACTCATACACGGTCTCAACCCCGTCAATCTGGGTGTAGCCATCTACATGGTAAGAGCCAAACGCCTTCTCCCTCCCCGATTCAAAGCATGTTGAATAAAAATGTCTTTATCCTGGGCCATATACTCCAACCATTGAATGGACCCACTAGAGTATGACTTGACTTGGCGTCGGTAGTTGTCAGGCGAGGGGATTGCCATAGATGATGTAGGCAGAAAGTGTGTACGATAGGTTTTCATGCATGTCGATGCAATAGTTGTACAACTCCAGGGGTCAATGCCTGCATCTTTGATTACCTCTTCTCTGAATCTGAGGCATCCTTCAAGCAGTATAACCACATCATTTTCACAGTACGATTCCATCTCTTTATGGAAATCAAAGGTGCTATGTCTTACTGTCTCGTACCACGTCATGAATCTCTCACGCTCTTTGGGAGACATTTGATCACACCCGTACATTTCTGGGCTGGGATATGATCCGACATAATGTAGATTCTCCTCAGATGTGAAGAAGTGGGGGAACCAGCCTTTCACAGAGTTTTCAAAACCCAAGGCCTCTGGCATTTGAGCCAATCTCATGGGTAAGAAGCTTAAACTGTCAATGTATCTCTGGTTGAAGGCTGGGTCTACAAAACACAAGATTTTACTACCTTGAGCTGACAACCTGGGACTGTATCTCTGTCTTCCCCTCAACATTTAGATTGACCTGACAGCCCAGGACTGTCTCTCTGTCTTCTCCTCAACATTTAGATTGACCTGACAGCCTGGGACTGTCTCTCTGTCTTCCCCTAAACATATAGATTGACCTGACAGCCCGGGACTGTCTCTCTGTCTTCCCCTCAACATTTAGATTGACCTGACAGCCTGGGACTGTCTCTCTGTCTTCCCCTCGACATTTAGATTGACCGAACCTGACAGCCCGGGACTGTCTCTCTGTCTTCCCCTCAACATTTGGATTGACCTGACAGCCTGGGACTGTCTCTCTGTCTTCCCCTCAACATTTAGATTGACCTGACAGCCTAGGACTGTCTCTCTGACATTTGTCTGACAGCCTAGGACTGTCTCTCTGTCTTCCCCTCAACATTTAGATTGACCTAACCTGACAGCCTGGGACTGTCTCTCTGTCTTCCCCTAAATATATAGATTGACCTGACAGCCCGGGACTGTCTCTCTGTCTTCCCTTCAACATTTGGATTGACCTGAGAGCCTGGGACTGTCTCTCTGTCTTCCCCTCAACATTTAGATTGACCTGACAGCCAGGGACTGTCTCTCTGTCTTCCCTTCAACATTTAGATTGACCTGACAGCCTGGGACTGTCTCTCTGTCTTCCCTTCAACATTTAGATTGACCGAACCTGACAGCCTGGGACTGTCTCTCTGTCTTCCCCTCAACATTTAGATTGACCTGACAGCCTGGGACTGTCTCTCTGTCTTCCCCTCAACATTTAGATTGACCTGACAGCCTAGGACTGTCTCTCTGTCTTCCCCTCAACATTTAGATTGACCTAACCTGACAGCCTGGGACTGTCTCTCTGTCTTCCCCTAAACATATAGATTGACCTGACAGCCTAGGACTGTCTCTCTGTCTTCCCCTCAACATTTAGATTGACCTGACAGCCTAGGACTGTCTCTCTGTCTTCCCCTCAACATTTAGATTGACCTGACAGCCTGGGACTCTGTCTTCCCTTCAACATTTAGAGACCGAACCTGACAGCCTGGGACTGTCTCTCTGTCTTCCCCTCAACATTTAGATTGACCTGACAGCCTAGGACTGTCTCTCTGTCTTCCCCTCAACATTTAGATTGACCTGACAGCCTGGGACTGTCTCTCTGTCTTCCCTTCAACATTTAGATTGACCGAACCTGACAGCCCGGGACTGTCTCTCTGTCTTCCCCTCAACATTTGGATTGACCTGACAGCCTGGGACTGTCTCTCTGTCTTCCCCTCAACATTTAGATTGACCTGACAGCCTGGGACTGTCTCTCTGTCTTCCCCTCAACATTTAGATTGACCTAACCTGACAGCCTGGGACTGTCTCTCTGTCTTCCCCTAAATATATAGATTGACCTGACAGCCCGGGACTGTCTCTCTGTCTTCCCTTCAACATTTGGATTGACCTGAGAGCCTGGGACTGTCTCTCTGTCTTCCCCTCAACATTTGGATTGACCTGACAGCCTAGGACTGTCTCTCTGTCTTCCCCTCAACATTTAGATTGACCTAACCTGACAGCCTGGGACTGTCTCTCTGTCTTCCCCTAAATATATAGATTGACCTGACAGCCCGGGACTGTCTCTCTGTCTTCCCTTCAACATTTGGATTGACCTGAGAGCCTGGGACTGTCTCTCTGTCTTCCCCTCAACATTTAGATTGACCTGACAGCCTAGGACTGTCTCTCTGTCTTCCCCTCAACATTTAGATTGACCTGACAGCCTGGGACTGTCTCTCTGTCTTCCCTTCAACATTTAGATTGACCGAACCTGACAGCCTGGGACTGTCTCTCTGTCTTCCCCTCGACATTTAGATTGACCGAACCTGACAGCCCGGGACTGTCTCTCTGTCTTCCCCTCAACATTTAGATTGACCTGACAGCCTAGGACTGTCTCTCTGTCTTCCCCTCAACATTTAGATTGACCTAACCTGACAGCCTGGGACTGTCTCTCTGTCTTCCCCTAAATATATAGATTGACCTGACAGCCCGGGACTGTCTCTCTGTCTTCCCTTCAACATTTGGATTGACCTGAGAGCCTGGGACTGTCTCTCTGTCTTCCCCTCAACATATAGATTGACCTGACAGCCCGGGACTGTCTCTCTGTCTTCCGCTCGACATTTAGATTGACCTGACAGCCTGGGACAGTCTCTCTGTCTTCCCCTCGACATTTAGATTGACCTGACAGCCTGGGACTGTCTCTCTGTCTTCCCCTCAACATATAGATTGACCAGACAGCCCGGGACTGTCTCTCTGTCTTCCGCTCGACATTTAGATTGACCTGACAGCCTGGAACTGTCTCTCTGTCTTCCCCTCAACATTTAGATTGACCTAACCTGACAGCCTGGGACTGTCTCTCTGTCTTCCCCTCAACATTTAGATTGACCTGACAGCCTAGGACTGTCTCTCTGTCTTCCCCTCAACATTTAGACTGACCTGACAACCTGGGAATGTCTCTCTGTCTTCCCCTAAACATATAGATTGACCTGACAGCCCAGGACTGTCTCTCTGTCTTCTCCTCAACATTTAGATTGACCTGACAGCCTGGGACTGTCTCTCTGTCTTCCCCTAAACATATAGATTGACCTGACAGCCCGGGACTCTGACATTTAGATTGACCTGACAGCCTAGGACTGTCTCTCTGTCTTCCCCTCAACATTTAGATTGACCTGAGAGCCTGGGACTGTCTCTCTGTCTTCCCTTCAACATTTAGATTGACCTGAGAGCCTGGGACTGTCTCTCTGTCTTCCCCTCAACATATAGATTGACCTGACATCCCGGGACTGTCTCTCTGTCTTCCGCTCGACATTTAGATTGACCTGACAGCCTGGGACAGTCTCTCTGTCTTCCCCTCGACATTTAGATTGACCTGACAGCCTGGGACTGTCTCTCTGTCTTCCCCTCAACATATAGATTGACCAGACAGCCCGGGACTGTCTCTCTGTCTTCCGCTCGACATTTAGATTGACCTGACAGCCTGGGACTGTCTCTCTGTCTTCCCCTCAACATTTAGATTGACCTAACCTGACAGCCTGGGACTGTCTCTCTGTCTTCCCCTCAACATTTAGATTGACCTGACAGCCTAGGACTGTCTCTCTGTCTTCCCCTCAACATTTAGACTGACCTGACAACCTGGGAATGTCTCTCTGTCTTCCCCTAAACATATAGATTGACCTGACAGCCCAGGACTGTCTCTCTGTCTTCTCCTCAACATTTAGATTGACCTGACAGCCTGGGACTGTCTCTCTGTCTTCCCCTAAACATATAGATTGACCTGACAGCCCGGGACTGTCTCTCTGTCTTCCCCTCAACATTTAGATTGACCTGACAGCCTAGGACTGTCTCTCTGTCTTCCCCTCAACATTTAGACTGACCTGACAACCTGGGAATGTCTCTCTGTCTTCCCCTAAACATATAGATTGACCTGACAGCCCAGGACTGTCTCTCTGTCTTCTCCTCAACATTTAGATTGACCTGACAGCCTGGGACTGTCTCTCTGTCTTCCCCTAAACATATAGATTGACCTGACAGCCCGGGACTGTCTCTCTGTCTTCCCCTCAACATTTAGATTGACCTGACAGCCTAGGACTGTCTCTCTGTCTTCCCCTCAACATTTAGATTGACCTGAGAGCCTGGGACTGTCTCTCTGTCTTCCCTTCAACATTTAGATTGACCTGAGAGCCTGGGACTGTCTCTCTGTCTTCCCCTCAACATATAGATTGACCTGACATCCCGGGACTGTCTCTCTGTCTTCCGCTCGACATTTAGATTGACCTGACAGCCTGGGACAGTCTCTCTGTCTTCCCCTCGACATTTAGATTGACCTGACAGCCTGGGACTGTCTCTCTGTCTTCCCCTCAACATATAGATTGACCTGACAGCCTGGGACTGTCTCTCTGTCTTCCCCTCAACATTTAGATTGACCTAACCTGACAGCCTGGGACTGTCTCTCTGTCTTCCCCTCAACATTTAGATTGACCTGACAGCCTAGGACTGTCTCTCTGTCTTCCCCTCAACATTTAGACTGACCTGACAACCTGGGAATGTCTCTCTGTCTTCCCCTAAACATATAGATTGACCTGACAGCCCAGGACTGTCTCTCTGTCTTCTCCTCAACATTTAGATTGACCTGACAGCCTGGGACTGTCTCTCTGTCTTCCCCTAAACATATAGATTGACCTGACAGCCCGGGACTGTCTCTCTGTCTTCCCCTCAACATTTAGATTGACCTGACAGCCTAGGACTGTCTCTCTGTCTTCCCCTCAACATTTAGATTGACCTGAGAGCCTGGGACTGTCTCTCTGTCTTCCCTTCAACATTTAGATTGACCGAACCTGACAGCCTTGGACTGTCTCTCTGTCTTCCCCTCGACATTTAGATTGACCGAACCTGACAGCCCGGGACTGTCTCTCTGTCTTCCCTTCAACATTTGGATTGACCTGACAGCCTGGGACTGTCTCTCTGTCTTCCCCTCAACATTTAGATTGACCTGACAGCCTGGGACTGTCTCTCTGTGTCTTCCATTTAGATTGACCTCAGCCTGGGACATTTAGATTGACATTTAGATTGACCTGACAGCCTGGGACTGTCTCTCTGTCATCCCCTCAACATATAGATTGACCTGACAGCGCGGGACTGTCTCTCTGTCTTCCGCTCGACATTTAGATTGACCTGACAGCCTGGGACAGTCTCTCTGTCTTCCCCTCGACATTTAGATTGACCTGACAGCCTGGGACTGTCTCTCTGTCTTCCCCTCAACATTTAGATTGACCTAACCTGACAGCCTGGGACTGTCTCTCTGTCTTCCCCCTCAACATTTAGATTGACCCGACAGCCCGGGACTGTCTCCCTGTCTTCCCCTAAACATTTAGATTGACCTGACAGCCTGGGACTGTCTCTCTGTCTTCCCCTCAACATTTAGATTGACCTGACAGCCTGGGACTGTCTCTCTGTCTTCCCTCGACATTTGGATTGACCTGAGCCTGGGACTGTCTCTCTGTCTTCCCCTCAACATATAGATTGACCTGACATCCCGGGACTGTCTCTCTGTCTTCCGCTCGACATTTAGATTGACCTGACAGCCTGGGACTGTCTCTCTGTCTTCCCCTCAACATTTAGATTGACCTGACAGCCTGGGACTGTCTCTCTGTCTTCCCCTCAACATTTAGATTGACCTGACAGCCTGGGACTGTCTCTCTGTCTTCCCCTAAACATATAGATTGACCTGACAGCCTGGGACTGTCTCTCTGTCTTCCCTTCAACATTTAGATTGACCTGACAGCCTGGGACTGTCTCTCTGTCTTCCCCTCAACATTTAGATTGACCTGACAGCCTGGGACTGTCTCTCTGTCTTCCCTTCAACATTTAGATTGACCGAACCTGACAGCCTGGGACTGTCTCTCTGTCTTCCCCTCGACATTTAGATTGACCGAACCTGACAGCCCGGGACTGTCTCTCTGTCTTCCCCTCAACATTTGGATTGACCTGACAGCCTGGGACTGTCTCTCTGTCTTCCCCTCAACATTTAGATTGACCTGACAGCCTAGGACTGTCTCTCTGTCTTCCCCTCAACATTTAGATTGACCTGACAGCCTGGGACTGTCTCTCTGTCTTCCCCTAAACATATAGATTGACCTGACAGCCCGGGACTGTCTCTCTGTCTTCCCTCAACATTTAGATTGACCTGACAGCCTGGGACTGTCTCTCTGTCTTCCCCTCAACATTTAGATTGACCTGACAGCCTGGGACTGTCTCTCTGTCTTCCCTTCAACATTTAGATTGACCTGACAGCCTGGGACTTCTCTGTCTTCCCTCAACATTTAGATTGACCTGACAGCCTGGGACTGTCTCTCTGTCTTCCCCTCAACATTTAGATTGACCTGACAGCCTGGGACTGTCTCTCTGTCTTCCCCTCAACATTTAGATTGACCTGACAGCCCGGGACTGTCTCTCTGTCTTCCCCTCAACATTTAGATTGACCTGACAGCCTGGGACTGTCTCTCTGTCTTCCCTCAACATTTAGATTGACCTGACAGCCTGGGACTGTCTCTCTGTCTTCCCCTCAACATTTAGATTGACCTAACCTGACAGCCTGGGACTGTCTCTCTGTCTTCCCCTCAACATTTAGATTGACCTGACAGCCCGGGACTGTCTCTCTGTCTTCCCTTCAACATTTGGATTGACCAACATTTAGATTGACCTGACAGCCTGGGACTGTCTCTCTGTCTTCCCCTCAACATTTAGATTGACCTAACCTGACAGCCTGGGACTGTCTCTCTGTCTTCCCTAAACATTTAGATTGACCTGACAGCCGGACTGTCTCTCTGTCTTCCCTTCAACATTTAGATTGACCTGAGAGCCTGGGACTGTCTCTCTGTCTTCCCCTCAACATTTAGATTGACCTGACAGCCTGGGACTGTCTCTCTGTCTTCCCCTCAACATTTAGATTGACCTGACAGCCTAGGACTGTCTCTCTGTCTTCCCTTCAACATTTAGATTGACCGAACCTGACAGCCTGGGACTGTCTCTCTGTCTTCCCCTCAACATTTAGATTGACCGAACCTGACAGCCTGGGACTGTCTCTCTGTCTTCCCCTCAACATTTAGATTGACCTGACAGCCTAGGACTGTCTCTCTGTCTTCCCCTCAACATTTAGATTGACCTAACCTGACAGCCTGGGACTGTCTCTCTGTCTTCCCCTAAATATATAGATTGACCTGACAGCCCGGGACTGTCTCTCTGTCTTCCCTTCAACATTTGGATTGACCTGAGAGCCTGGGACTGTCTCTCTGTCTTCCCCTCAACATATAGATTGACCTGACATCCCGGGACTGTCTCTCTGTCTTCCGCTCGACATTTAGATTGACCTGACAGCCTGGGACAGTCTCTCTGTCTTCCCCTCGACATTTAGATTGACCTGACAGCCTGGGACTGTCTCTCTGTCTTCCCCTCAACATATAGATTGACCTGACAGCCCGGGACTGTCTCTCTGTCTTCCGCTCAACATTTAGATAGACCTGACAGCCTGGGACTCTGTCTTCCCCTCAACATTTAGATTGACCTAACCTGACAGCCTGGGACTGTCTCTCTGTCTTCCTCAACATTTAGATTGACCTGACAGCCTAGGACTGTCTCTCTGTCTTCCCCTCAACATTTAGATTGACCTGACAGCCTGGGACTGTCTCTCTGTCTTCCCTAAACATTTAGATTGACCTGACAGCCTGGGACTGTCTCTCTGTCTTCTCCTCAACATTTAGATTGACCTGACAGCCTGGGACTGTCTCTCTGTCTTCCCCTAAACATATAGATTGACCTGACAGCCCGGGACTGTCTCTCTGTCTTCCCCTCAACATTTAGATTGACCTGACAGCCTAGGACTGTCTCTCTGTCTTCCCCTCAACATTTAGATTGACCTGAGAGCCTGGGACTGTCTCTCTGTCTTCCCTTCAACATTTAGATTGACCTGAGAGCCTGGGACTGTCTCTCTGTCTTCCCCTCAACATATAGATTGACCTGATTGACCTGTCTTCAGCCCATTTAGATTGGACTGTCTCTCTGTCTTCCCCTCAACATTTAGATTGACCTGACAGCCTGGGACTGTCTCTCTGTCTTCCTCCATATAGATTCAACATTTCTGATTGACATTTAGATTGACCTGACAGCCTGGGACTGTCTCTCTGTCTTCCCTCAACATTTAGATTGACCTAACCTGACAGCCTGGGACTGTCTCTCTGTCTTCCCCTCAACATTTAGATTGACCTGACAGCCTGGGACTGTCTCTCTGTCTTCCCCTCAACATTTAGATTGACAACCTGGGAACTCTGTCTTCCCCTAAACATATAGAGACCTGACAGGGACTGTCTCTCTGTCTTCTCCTCAACATTTAGATTGACCTGACAGCCTGGGACTGTCTCTCTGTCTTCCCTAAACATATAGATTGACCTGACAGCCCGGGACTGTCTCTCTGTCTTCCCCTCAACATTTAGATTGACCTGACAGCCTAGGACTGTCTCTCTGTCTTCCCCTCTGACCTGACAACCATTTAGATTTGACAGCCCAGGACTGTCTCTCTGTCTTCTCCTCAACATTTAGATTGACCTGACAGCCTGGGACTGTCTCTCTGTCTTCCCCTAAACATATAGATTGACCTGACAGCCCGGGACTGTCTCTCTGTCTTCCCTCAACATTTAGATTGACCTGACAGCCTAGGACTGTCTCTCTGTCTTCCCCTCAACATTTAGATTGACCTGAGAGCCTGGGACTGTCTCTCTGTCTTCCCTTCAACATTTAGATTGACCTGAGAGCCTGGGACCTGTCTTCCCTCAACATATAGATTGACCTCCCGGGACTGTCTCTCTGTCTTCCGCTCGACATTTAGATTGACCTGACAGCCTGGGACAGTCTCTCTGTCTTCCCCTCGACATTTAGATTGACCTGACAGCCTGGGACTGTCTCTCTGTCTTCCCCTCAACATATAGATTGACTGACAGCCTGGGACTGTCTCTCTGTCTTCCCTCAACATTTAGATTGACCTGACAGCCTGGGACTGTCTCTCTGTCTTCCCCTCAACATTTAGATTGACCTGACAGCCTAGGACTGTCTCTCTGTCTTCCCTCAACATTTAGATTGACCTGACAAGCCTGGGACTGTCTCTCTGTCTTCCCTTAAACATATAGATTGACCTGACAGCCCAGGACTGTCTCTCTGTCTTCTCCTCAACATTTAGATTTGACAGCCTGGGACCTGACAGACCTGACAGCCCGGGACTGTCTCTCTGTCTTCCCCTCAACATTTAGATTGACCTGACAGCCTAGGACTGTCTCTCTGTCTTCCCCTCAACATTTAGATTGACCTGAGAGCCTGGGACTGTCTCTCTGTCTTCCCTTCAACATTTAGATTGACCGAACCTGACAGCCTTGGACTGTCTCTCTGTCTTCCCCTCAACATTTAGATTGACCTGACAGCCCGGGACTGTCTCTCTGTCTTCCCCTCAACATTTAGATTGACCTGACAGCCTGGGACAGTCTCTCAGTCTTCCCCTCGACATTTAGATTGACCTGACAGCCTGGGACTGTCTCTCTGTCATCCCCTCAACATATAGATTGACCTGACAGCGCGGGACTGTCTCTCTGTCTTCCGCTCGACATTTAGATTGACCTGACAGCCTGGGACAGTCTCTCTGTCTTCCCCTCGACATTTAGATTGACCTGACAGCCTGGGACTGTCTCTCTGTCTTCCCCTCAACATTTAGATTGACCTAACCTGACAGCCTGGGACTGTCTCTCTGTCTTCCCCCTCAACATTTAGATTGACCCGACAGCCCGGGACTGTCTCCCTGTCTTCCCCTAAACATTTAGATTGACCTGACAGCCTGGGACTGTCTCTCTGTCTTCCCCTCAACATTTAGATTGACCTGACAGCCTGGGACTGTCTCTCTGTCTTCCCCTCAACATTTAGATTGACCTGACAGCCTGGGACTGTCTCTCTGTCTTCCCCTCAACATATAGATTGACCTGACATCCCGGGACTGTCTCTCTGTCTTCCGCTCGACATTTAGATTGACCTGACAGCCTGGGACAGTCTCTCTGTCTTCCCCTCGACATTTAGATTGACATAACCTGACAGCCTGGGACTGTCTCTCTGTCTTCCCTCAACATTTAGATTGACATGACAGCCCGGGACCGACATTTAGATTGACCTGACAGCCTGGGACAGTCTCTCTGTCTTCCCCTCAACATTTAGATTGACCTGACAGCCTGGGACTGTCTCTCTGTCTTCCCTTCAACATTTAGATTGACCGAACCTGACAGCCTGGGACTGTCTCTCTGTCTTCCCCTCGACATTTAGATTGACCGAACCTGACAGCCGGGACTGTCTCTCTGTCTTCCCCTCAACATTTGGATTGACCTGACAGCCTGGGACTGTCTCTGTCTTCCCCTCAACATTTAGATTGACCTGACAGCCTAGGACTGTCTCTCTGTCTTCCCCTCAACATTTAGATTGACCTGACAGCCTGGGACAGTCTCTCTGTCTTCCCTAAATATATAGATTGACCTGACAGCCCGGGACTGTCTCTCTGTCTTCCCTTCAACATTTGGATTGACCTGAGAGCCTGGGACTGTCTCTCTGTCTTCCCCTCAACATATAGATTGACCTGACATCCCGGGAGCTCGACATTTAGATTGACCTGACAGCCTGGGACAGTCTCTCTGTCTTCCCCTCGACATTTAGATTGACATAACCTGACAGCCTGGGACTGTCTCTCTGTCTTCCCCTCAACATTTAGATTTGACAGCCCGGGACTGTCTCCCTGTCTTCCCTCAACATTTAGATTGACCTGACAGCCTGGGACTGTCTCTCTGTCTTCCCCTCAACATTTAGATTGACCTGACAGCCTGGGACTGTCTCTCTGTCTTCCCTCAACATTTAGATTGACCTGACAGCCTGGGACTGTCTCTCTGTCTTCCCTCAACATTTAGATTGACCGAACCTGACAGCCCGGGACTGTCTCTCTGTCTTCCCCTCAACATTTGGATTGACCTGACAGCCTGGGACTGTCTCTCTGTCTTCCCCTCAACATTTAGATTGACCTGACAGCCTAGGACTGTCTCTCTGTCTTCCCTTCAACATTTAGATTGACCGAACCTGACAGCCTGGGACTGTCTCTCTGTCTTCCCCTCAACATTTAGATTGACCGAACCTGACAGCCCGGGACTGTCTCTCTGTCTTCCCCTCAACATTTGGATTGACCTGACAGCCTGGGACTGTCTCTCTGTCTTCCCCTCAACATTTAGATTGACCTGACAGCCTAGGACTGTCTCTCTGTCTTCCCCTCAACATTTAGATTGACCTAACCTGACAGCCTGGGACTGTCTCTCTGTCTTCCCCTAAATATATAGATTGACCTGACAGCCCGGGACTGTCTCTCTGTCTTCCTCTCGACATTTAGATTGACCTGACAGCCTGGGACAGTCTCTCAGTCTTCCCCTCGACATTTAGATTGACCTGACAGCCTGGGACTGTCTCTCTGTCATCCCCTCAACATATAGATTGACCTGACAGCGCGGGACTGTCTCTCTGTCTTCCGCTCGACATTTAGATTGACCTGACAGCCTGGGACAGTCTCTCTGTCTTCCCCTCGACATTTAGATTGACCTGACAGCCTGGGACTGTCTCTCTGTCTTCCCCTCAACATTTAGATTGACCTAACCTGACAGCCTGGGACTGTCTCTCTGTCTTCCCCCTCAACATTTAGATTGACCCGACAGCCCGGGACTGTCTCCCTGTCTTCCCTAAACATTTAGATTGACCTGACAGCCTGGGACTGTCTCTCTGTCTTCCCCTCAACATTTAGATTGACCTGACAGCCTGGGACTGTCTCTCTGTCTTCCCCTCGACATTTAGATTGACATAACCTGACAGCCTGGGACTGTCTCTCTGTCTTCCCCTCAACATTTAGATTGACATGACAGCCCGGGACTGTCTCCCTGTCTTCCCCTCAACATTTAGATTGACCTGACAGCCTGGGACTGTCTCTCTGTCTTCCCCTCGACATTTAGATTGACCTGACAGCCTGGGACAGTCTCTCTGTCTTCCCCTCAACATTTAGATTGACCTGACAGCCTGGGACTGTCTCTCTGTCTTCCCCTCAACATTTAGATTGACCTGACAGCCTGGGACTGTCTCTCTGTCTTCCCCTCAACATTTGACCTGACAGCCTGGGACAGTCTCTCTGTCTTCCCCTCAACATTTAGATTGACCTGACAGCCTGGGACTGTCTCTCTGTCTTCCCTTCAACATTTAGATTGACCGAACCTGACAGCCTGGGACTGTCTCTCTGTCTTCCCCTCGACATTTAGATTGACCTGACAGCCGGGACTGTCTCTCTGTCTTCCCCTCAACATTTGGATTGACCTGACAGCCTGGGACTGTCTCTCTGTCTTCCCCTCAACATTTAGATTGACATGACAGCCCGGGACTGTCTCCCTGTCTTCCCCTCAACATTTAGATTGACCTGACAGCCCGGGACTGTCTCTCTGTCTTCCCTTCAACATTTGGATTGACCTGAGAGCCTGGGACTGTCTCTCTGTCTTCCCCTCAACATATAGATTGACCTGACATCCCGGGACTGTCTCTCTGTCTTCCGCTCGACATTTAGATTGACCTGACAGCCTGGGACTGTCTCTCTGTCTTCCCCTCGACATTTAGATTGACATAACCTGACAGCCTGGGACTGTCTCTCTGTCTTCCCCTCAACATTTAGATTGACATGACAGCCCGGGACTGTCTCCCTGTCTTCCCCTCAACATTTAGATTGACCTGACAGCCTGGGACTGTCTCTCTGTCTTCCCCTCAACATTTAGATTGACCTGACAGCCTGGGACTGTCTCTCTGTCTTCCCTTCAACATTTAGATTGACCCAACCTGACAGCCTGGGACTGTCTCTCTGTCTTCCCCTCAACATTTAGATTGAACCTGACAGCCCGGGACTGTCTCTCTGTCTTCCCTCAACATTTAGATTGACCTGACAGCCTGGGACTGTCTCTCTGTCTTCCCCTCAACATTTAGATTGACCTGACAGCCTGGGACTGTCTCTCTGTCTTCCCTTCAACATTTAGATTGACCTGACAGCCTGGGACTGTCTCTCTGTCTTCCCCTCAACATTTAGATTGACCGAACCTGACAGCCCGGGACTGTCTCTCTGTCTTCCCTCAACATTTAGATTGACCTGACAGCCTGGGACTGTCTCTCTGTCTTCCCCTCAACATTTAGATTGACTAACCTGACAGCCTGGGACTGTCTCTCTGTCTTCCCCTAAACATATAGATTGACCTGACAGCCCGGACTGTCTCTCTGTCTTCCTCTCGACATTTAGATTGACCTGACAGCCTGGGACAGTCTCTTAGTCTTCCCCTGACATTTAGATTGACCTGACAGCCTGGGACTGTCTCTCTGTCTTCCCCTCAACATATAGATTGACCTGACAGCCCGGGACTGTCTCTCTGTCTTCCGCTCGACATTTAGATTGACCTGACAGCCTGGGACAGTCTCTCTGTCTTCCCCTCGACATTTAGATTGACCTGACAGCCTGGGACTGTCTCTCTGTCTTCCCCTCAACATTTAGATTGACCTGACAGCCTGGGACTGTCTCTCTGTCTTCCCCTCAACATTTAGATTGACCTGACAGCCCGGGACTGTCTCTCTGTCTTCCCCTAAACATTTAGATTGACCTGACAGCCTGGGACTGTCTCTCTGTCTTCCCCTCAACATTTAGATTGACATAACCTGACAGCCTGGGACTGTCTCTCTGTCTTCCCTCAACATTTAGATTGACATGACAGCCCGGGACTGTCTCTCTGTCTTCCCTCAACATTTAGATTGACCTGACAGCCTGGGACTGTCTCTCTGTCTTCCCTCGACATTTAGATTGACCTGACAGCCTGGGACAGTCTCTCTGTCTTCCCTCAACATTTAGATTGACCTGACAGCCTGGGACTGTCTCTCTGTCTTCCCTTCAACATTTAGATTGACCGAACCTGACAGCCTGGGACTGTCTCTCTGTCTTCCCCTCGACATTTAGATTGACCGAACCTGACAGCCCGGGACTGTCTCTCTGTCTTCCCCTCAACATTTGGATTGACCTGACAGCCTGGGACTGTCTCTCTGTCTTCCCCTCAACATTTAGATTGATTGACCTGTCTTCCCCTCAACATTTAGATTGACCTGACAGCCTGGGACAGTCTCTCTGTCTTCCCCTAAATATATAGATTGACCTGACAGCCCGGGACTGTCTCTCTGTCTTCCCTTCAACATTTGGATTGACCTGAGAGCCTGGGACTGTCTCTCTGTCTTCCCCTCAACATATAGATTGACCTGACATCCCGGGACTGTCTCTCTGTCTTCCGCTCGACATTTAGATTGACCTGACAGCCTGGGACAGTCTCTCTGTCTTCCCTCGACATTTAGATTGACATAACCTGACAGCCTGGGACTGTCTCTCTGTCTTCCCTCAACATTTAGATTGACATGACAGCCCGGGACTGTCTCCCTGTCTTCCCCTCAACATTTAGATTGACCTGACAGCCTGGGACTGTCTCTCTGTCTTCCCCTCGACATTTAGATTGACCTGACAGCCTGGGACAGTCTCTCTGTCTTCCCCTCAACATTTAGATTGACCTGACAGCCTGGGACTGTCTCTCTGTCTTCCCTTCAACATTTAGATTGACCGAACCTGACAGCCTGGGACTGTCTCTCTGTCTTCCCCTCAACATTTAGATTGACCGAACCTGACAGCCCGGGACTGTCTCTCTGTCTTCCCCTCAACATTTGGATTGACCTGACAGCCTGGGACTGTCTCTCTGTCTTCCCCTCAACATTTAGATTGACCTGACAGCCTGACAGCCTGGGACTGTCTCTCTGTCTTCCCTCAACATTTAGATTGACCTAACCTGACAGCCTGGGACTGTCTCTCTGTCTTCCCCTAAACATATAGATTGACCTGACAGCCCGGGACTGTCTCTCTGTCTTCCCTTCAACATTTGGATTGACCTGAGAGCCTGGGACTGTCTCTCTGTCTTCCCCTCAACATATAGATTGACCTGACAGCCGGGACTGTCTCTCTGTCTTCCGCTCGACATTTAGATTGACCTGACAGCCTGGGACAGTCTCTCTGTCTTCCCCTCGACATTTAGATTGACCTGACAGCCTGGGACTGTCTCTCTGTCTTCCCCTAAATATATAGATTGACCTGACAGCCCGGGACTGTCTCTCTGTCTTCCCTTCAACATTTGGATTGACCTGAGAGCCGGGACTGTCTCTCTGTCTTCCGCTCAACATTTAGATAGACCTGACAGCCTGGGACTGTCTCTCTGTCTTCCCCTCAACATTTAGATTGACCTAACCTGACAGCCTGGGACTGTCTCTCTGTCTTCCCCTAAACATTTAGATTGACCTGACAGCCTGGGACTGTCTCTCTGTCTTCCCCTCAACATTTAGATTGACCTGACAGCCTGGGACTGTCTCTCTGTCTTCCCCTCGACATTTAGATTGACCTGACAGCCTGGGACTGTCTCTCTGTCTTCCCTCAACATTTAGATTGACCTGACAGCCTGGGACAGTCTCTCTGGACATTTAGATTGACCTGACAGCCTGGGACTGTCTCTCTGTCTTCCCCTCAACATTTAGATTGACCTAACCTGACAGCCTGGGACTGTCTCTCTGTCTTCCCCCTCAACATTTAGATTGACCCGACAGCCCGGGACTGTCTCCCTGTCTTCCCCTAAACATTTAGATTGACCTGACAGCCTGGGACTGTCTCTCTGTCTTCCCCTCAACATTTAGATTGACCTGACAGCCGGGACTGTCTCTCTGTCTTCCCTAAACATTTAGATTGACCTGACAGCCTGGGACTGTCTCTCTGTCTTCCCTCAACATATAGATTGACCCTGGGACTGTCTCTCTGTCTTCCGCTCGACATTTAGATTGACCTCAGCCTGGGACATTTCGACATTTAGATTGACATAACCTGACAGCCTGGGACTGTCTCTCTGTCTTCCCCTCAACATTTAGATTGACCTGACAGCCTGACAGCCTGGGACTGTCTCTCTGTCTTCCCTCGACATTTAGATTGACCTGACAGCCTGGGACAGTCTCTCTGTCTTCCCCTCAACATTTAGATTGACCTGACAGCCTGGGACTGTCTCTCTGTCTTCCCTTCAACATTTAGATTGACCGAACCTGACAGCCTGGGACTGTCTCTCTGTCTTCCCCTCAACATTTAGATTGACCGAACCTGACAGCCCGGGACTGTCTCTCTGTCTTCCCCTCAACATTTGGATTGACCTGACAGCCTGGGACTGTCTCTCTGTCTTCCCCTCAACATTTAGATTGACCTGACAGCCTAGGACTGTCTCTCTGTCTTCCCTTCAACATTTAGATTGACCGAACCTGACAGCCTGGGACTGTCTCTCTGTCTTCCCCTCAACATTTAGATTGACCTAACCTGACAGCCTGGGACTGTCTCTCTGTCTTCCCCTAAATATATAGATTGACCTGACAGCCCGGGACTGTCTCTCTGTCTTCCCCTCAACATTTGGATTGACCTGACAGCCTGGGACTGTCTCTCTGTCTTCCCCTCAACATTTAGATTGACCTGACAGCCTAGGACTGTCTCTCTGTCTTCCCCTCAACATTTAGATTGACCTAACCTGACAGCCTGGGACTGTCTCTCTGTCTTCCCTCAACATTTAGATTGACCTGACAGCCTGGGACTGTCTCTCTGTCTTCCCCTCAACATTTAGATTGACCTGACAGCCTGGGACTGTCTCTCTGTCTTCCCTCAACATTTAGATTGACCTGACAGCCTGGGACTGTCTCTCTGTCTTCCCCTCAACATTTAGATTGACCTGACAGCCTGGGACAGTCTCTCTGTCTTCCCCTCGACATTTAGATTGACCTGACAGCCTGGGACTGTCTCTCTGTCTTCCCCTCAACATTTAGATTGACCTAACCTGACAGCCTGGGACTGTCTCTCTGTCTTCCCCCTCAACATTTAGATTGACCCGACAGCCCGGGACTGTCTCCCTGTCTTCCCCTAAACATTTAGATTGACCTGACAGCCTGGGACTGTCTCTCTGTCTTCCCCTCAACATTTAGATTGACCTGACAGCCTGGGACTGTCTCTCTGTCTTCCCCTAAACATTTAGATTGACCTGACAGCGCGGGACTGTCTCTCTGTCTTCCGCTCAACATATAGATTGACCTGACATCCCGGGACTGTCTCTCTGTCTTCCGCTCGACATTTAGATTGACCTGACAGCCTGGGACAGTCTCTCTGTCTTCCCCTCGACATTTAGATTGACATAACCTGACAGCCTGGGACTGTCTCTCTGTCTTCCCCTCAACATTTAGATTCTGACAGCCCGGGACTGTCTCCCTGTCTTCCCCTCAACATTTAGATTGACCTGACAGCCTGGGACTGTCTCTCTGTCTTCCCCTCGACATTTAGATTGACCTGACAGCCTGGGACAGTCTCTCTGTCTTCCCCTCAACATTTAGATTGACCTGACAGCCTGGGACTGTCTCTCTGTCTTCCCTTCAACATTTAGATTGACCGAACCTGACAGCCTGGGACTGTCTCTCTGTCTTCCCCTCAACATTTAGATTGACCGAACCTGACAGCCCGGGACTGTCTCTCTGTCTTCCCCTCAACATTTGGATTGACCTGACAGCCTGGGACTGTCTCTCTGTCTTCCCCTCAACATTTAGATTGACCTGACAGCCTAGGACTGTCTCTGTCCCTTCAACATTTAGATTGACCGAACCTGACAGCCTGGGACTGTCTCTCTGTCTTCCCCTCAACATTTAGATTGACCTAACCTGACAGCCTGGGACTGTCTCTCTGTCTTCCCCTAAATATATAGATTGACCTGACAGCCCGGGACTGTCTCTCTGTCTTCCCTTCAACATTTGGATTGACCTGAGAGCCTGGGACTGTCTCTCTGTCTTCCCCTCAACATATAGATTGACCTGACATCCCGGGACTGTCTCTCTGTCTTCCGCTCGACATTTAGATTGACCTGACAGCCTGGGACAGTCTCTCTGTCTTCCCCTCGACATTTAGATTGACCTGACAGCCTGGGACTGTCTCTCTGTCTTCCCCTAAACATATAGATTGACCTGACAGCCCGGGACTGTCTCTCTGTCTTCCCTTCAACATTTGGATTGACCTGAGAGCCCGGGACTGTCTCTCTGTCTTCCGCTCGACATTTAGATAGACCTGACAGCCTGGGACTGTCTCTCTGTCTTCCCCTCAACATTTAGATTGACCTAACCTGACAGCCTGGGACTGTCTCTCTGTCTTCCCCTAAACATTTAGATTGACCTGACAGCCTGGGACTGTCTCTCTGTCTTCCCCTCAACATTTAGATTGACCTGACAGCCTGGGACTGTCTCTCTGTCTTCCCCTCGACATTTAGATTGACATAACCTGACAGCCTGGGACTGTCTCTCTGTCTTCCCCTCAACATTTAGATTGACCTGACAGCCTGGGACAGTCTCTCTGTCTTCCCCTCGACATTTAGATTGACCTGACAGCCTGGGACTGTCTCTCTGTCTTCCCCTCAACATTTAGATTGACCTAACCTGACAGCCTGGGACTGTCTCTCTGTCTTCCCCCTCAACATTTAGATTGACCCGACAGCCCGGGACTGTCTCCCTGTCTTCCCCTAAACATTTAGATTGACCTGACAGCCTGGGACTGTCTCTCTGTCTTCCCCTCAACATTTAGATTGACCTGACAGCCCGGGACTGTCTCTCTGTCTTCCCCTAAACATTTAGATTGACCTGACAGCCTGGGACTGTCTCTCTGTCTTCCCCTCAACATTTAGATTGACCTGACAGCCTGGGACTGTCTCTCTGTCTTCCCCTCAACATTTAGATTGACCTGACAGCCGGGACTGTCTCTCTGTCTTCCCTCAACATTTAGATTGACCTGACAGCCTGGGACTGTCTCTCTGTCTTCCTCAACATTTAGATTGACCTGACAGCCTGGGACTGTCTCTCTGTCTTCCCCTCAACATTTAGATTGACCCGACAGCCCGGGACTGTCTCCTGTCTTCCCCTAAACATTTAGATTGACCTGACAGCCTGGGACTGTCTCTCTGTCTTCCCTCAACATTTAGATTGACCTGACAGCCTGGGACTGTCTCTCTGTCTTCCCCTCAACATTTAGATTGACCTGACAGCCTGGGACTGTCTCTCTGTCTTCCCCTCAACATTTAGATTGACCTGACAGCCTAGGACTGTCTCTCTGTCTTCCCCTCAACATTTAGATTGACCTGACAGCCTGGGACTGTCTCTCTGTCTTCCCCTCAACATATAGATTGACCTGACAGCCCGGGACTGTCTCTCTGTCTTCCGCTCGACATTTAGATTGACCTGACAGCCTGGGACAGTCTCTCTGTCTTCCCCTCGACATTTAGATTGACATAACCTGACAGCCTGGGACTGTCTCTCTGTCTTCCCCTCAACATTTAGATTGACATGACAGCCCGGGACTGTCTCCCTGTCTTCCCCTCAACATTTAGATTGACCTGACAGCCTGGGACTGTCTCTCTGTCTTCCCCTCGACATTTAGATTGACCTGACAGCCTGGGACAGTCTCTCTGTCTTCCCCTCAACATTTAGATTGACCTGACAGCCTGGGACTGTCTCTCTGTCTTCCCTTCAACATTTAGATTGACCGAACCTGACAGCCTGGGACTGTCTCTCTGTCTTCCCTCAACATTTAGATTGACCGAACCTGACAGCCCGGGACTGTCTCTCTGTCTTCCCCTCAACAACATTTCAACATTTAGATTGACCTGACAGCCTGGGACTGTCTCTCTGTCTTCCCTTCAACATTTAGATTGACCGAACCTGACAGCCTGGGACTGTCTCTCTGTCTTCCCCTCAACATTTAGATTGACCGAACCTGACAGCCCGGGATCTGTCTTCCCCTCAACATTTGGATTGACCTGACAGCCTGGGACTGTCTCTCTGTCTTCCCCTCAACATTTAGATTGACCTGACAGCCTAGGACTGTCTCTCTGTCTTCCCCTCAACATTTAGATTGACCTAACCTGACAGCCTGGGACTGTCTCTCTGTCTTCCCCTAAATATATAGATTGACCTGACAGCCCGGGACTGTCTCTCTGTCTTCCCTTCAACATTTGGATTGACCTGAGAGCCTGGGACTGTCTCTCTGTCTTCCCCTCAACATATAGATTGACCTGACATCCCGGGACTGTCTCTCTGTCTTCCGCTCGACATTTAGATTGACCTGACAGCCTGGGACAGTCTCTCTGTCTTCCCCTCGACATTTAGATTGACCTGACAGCCTGGGACTGTCTCTCTGTCTTCCCCTAAATATATAGATTGACCTGACAGCCCGGGACTGTCTCTCTGTCTTCCCTTCAACATTTGGATTGACCTGAGAGCCCGGGACTGTCTCTCTGTCTTCCGCTCGACATTTAGATAGACCTGACAGCCTGGGACTGTCTCTCTGTCTTCCCCTCAACATTTAGATTGACCTAACCTGACAGCCTGGGACTGTCTCTCTGTCTTCCCCTAAACATTTAGATTGACCTGACAGCCTGGGACTGTCTCTCTGTCTTCCCCTCAACATTTAGATTGACCTGACAGCCTGGGACTGTCTCTCTGTCTTCCCCTCGACATTTAGATTGACATAACCTGACAGCCTGGGACTGTCTCTCTGTCTTCCCCTCAACATTTAGATTGACCGAACCTGACAGCCCGGGACTGTCTCTCTGTCTTCCCCTCAACATTTGGATTGACCTGACAGCCTGGGACTGTCTCTCTGTCTTCCCCTCAACATTTAGATTGACCTGACAGCCTAGGACTGTCTCTCTGTCTTCCCTTCAACATTTAGATTGAACCTGACAGCCTGGGACTGTCTCTCTGTCTTCCCCTCAACATTTAGATTGAACCTGACAGCCCGGGACTGTCTCTCTGTCTTCCCCTCAACATTTGGATTGACCTGACAGCCTGGGACTGTCTCTCTGTCTTCCCCTCAACATTTAGATTGACCTGACAGCCTAGGACTGTCTCTCTGTCTTCCCCTCAACATTTAGATTGACCTAACCTGACAGCCTGGGACTGTCTCTCTGTCTTCCCCTAAATATATAGATTGACCTGACAGCCCGGGACTGTCTCTCTGTCTTCCCTTCAACATTTGGATTGACCTGAGAGCCTGGGACTGTCTCTCTGTCTTCCCCTCAACATATAGATTGACCTGACATCCCGGGACTGTCTCTCTGTCTTCCGCTCGACATTTAGATTGACCTGACAGCCTGGGACAGTCTCTCTGTCTTCCCCTCGACATTTAGATTGACCTGACAGCCTGGGACTGTCTCTCTGTCTTCCCCTAAATATATAGATTGACCTGACAGCCCGGGACTGTCTCTCTGTCTTCCCTTCAACATTTGGATTGACCTGAGAGCCTGGGACTGTCTCTCTGTCTTCCCTCGACATTTAGATAGACCTGACAGCCTGGGACTGTCTCTCTGTCTTCCCCTCAACATTTAGATTGACCTGACAGCCTGGGACTGTCTCTCTGTCTTCCCTAAACATTTAGGGACTGACAGCCTGGGACTGTCTCTGTCTTCCCCTCAACATTTAGATTGACCTGACAGCCTGGGACTGTCTCTCTGTCTTCCCCTCGACATTTAGATTGACATAACCTGACAGCCTGGGACTGTCTCTCTGTCTTCCCCTCAACATTTAGATTGACCTGACAGCCCGGGACTGTCTCCCTGTCTTCCCCTCAACATTTAGATTGACCTGACAACCTGGGACTGTCTCTCTGTCTTCCCCTAAACATATAGATTGACCTGACAGCCCAGGACTGTCTCTCTGTCTTCTCCTCAACATTTAGATTAACCTGACAGCCCGGGACTGTCTCTCTGTCTTCCCCTCGACATTTAGATTGACCTGACAGCCTGGGACTGTCTCTCTGTCTTCCCCTCGACATTTGGATTGACCTGAGAGCCTGGGACTGTCTCTCTGTCTTCCCCTCAACATATAGATTGACCTGACATCCCGGGACTGTCTCTCTGTCTTCCGCTCGACATTTAGATTGACCTGACAGCCTGTCTCTCTGTCTTCCCTCGACATTTAGATTGACATAATCTGACAGCCTGGGACTGTCTCTCTGTCTTCCCCTCAACATTTAGATTGACATGACAGCCCGGGACTGTCTCCCTGTCTTCCCCTCAACATTTAGATTGACCTGACAGCCTGGGACTGTCTCTCTGTCTTCCCCTCGACATTTAGATTGACCTGACAGCCTGGGACAGTCTCTCTGTCTTCCCCTCAACATTTAGATTGACCTGACAGCCTGGGACTGTCTCTCTGTCTTCCCTTCAACATTTAGATTTGACAGCCTGGGACTGTCTCTCTGTCTTCCCCTCGACATTTAGATTGACCGAACCTGACAGCCCGGGACTGTCTCTCTGTCTTCCCCTCAACATTTGGATTGACCTGACAGCCTGGGACTGTCTCTCTGTCTTCCCCTCAACATTTAGATTGACCTGACAGCCTAGGACTGTCTCTCTGTCTTCCCCTCAACATTTAGATTGACCTGACAGCCTGGGACAGTCTCTCTGTCTTCCCCTAAATATATAGATTGACCTGACAGCCCGGGACTGTCTCTCTGTCTTCCCTTCAACATTTGGATTGACCTGAGAGCCTGGGACTGTCTCTCTGTCTTCCCCTCAACATATAGATTGACCTGACATCCCGGGACTGTCTCTCTGTCTTCCGCTCGACATTTAGATTGACCTGACAGCCTGGGACAGTCTCTCTGTCTTCCCCTCGACATTTAGATTGACATAACCTGACAGCCTGGGACTGTCTCTCTGTCTTCCCCTCAACATTTAGATTGACATGACAGCCCGGGACTGTCTCCCTGTCTTCCCCTCAACATTTAGATTGACCTGACAGCCTGGGACTGTCTCTCTGTCTTCCCCTCGACATTTAGATTGACCTGACAGCCTGGGACAGTCTCTCTGTCTTCCCCTCAACATTTAGATTGACCTGACAGCCTGGGACTGTCTCTCTGTCTTCCCTTCAACATTTAGATTGACCGAACCTGACAGCCTGGGACTGTCTCTCTGTCTTCCCCTCAACATTTAGATTGACCGGACCTGACAGCCCGGGACTGTCTCTCTGTCTTCCCCTCAACATTTGGATTGACCTGACAACCTGGGACTGTCTCTCTGTCTTCCCCTCAACATTTAGATTGACCTGACAGCCTAGGACTGTCTCTCTGTCTTCCCCTCGACATTTAGATTGACATAACCTGACAGCCTGGGACTGTCTCTCTGTCTTCCCTTCAACATTTGGATTGACCTGAGAGCCTGGGACTGTCTCTCTGTCTTCCCCTCAACATATAGATTGACCTGACATCCCGGGACTGTCTCTCTGTCTTCCGCTCGACATTTAGATTGACCTGACAGCCTGGGACTGTCTCTCTGTCTTCCCCTCAACATTTAGATTGACCTAACCTGACAGCCTGGGACTGTCTCTCTGTCTTCCCCCTCAACATTTAGATTGACCCGACAGCCCGGGACTGTCTCCCTGTCTTCCCCTAAACATTTAGATTGACCTGACAGCCTGGGACTGTCTCTCTGTTTTCCCCTCAACATTTAGATTGACCTGACAGCCTGGGACAGTCTCGCTGTCTTCCCCTCGACATTTAGATTGACCTGACAGCCTGGGACTGTCTCTCTGTCTTCCCCTCAACATATAGATTGACCTGACAGCCCGGGACTGTCTCTCTGTCTTCCGCTCGACATTTAGATAGACCTGACAGCCTGGGACTGTCTCTCTGTCTTCCCCTCAACATTTAGATTGACCTAACCTGACAGCCTGGGACTGTCTCTCTGTCTTCCCCTCAACATTTAGATTGACCTGACAGCCTAGGACTGTCTCTCTGTCTTCCCCTCAACATTTAGACTGACCTGACAACCTGGGACTGTCTCTCTGTCTTCCCCTAAACATATAGATTGACCTGACAGCCCGGGACTGTCTTTCTGTCTTCCCCTCAACATTTAGATTGACCTGACAGCCTAGGACTGTCTCTCTGTCTTCCCCTCAACATTTAGATTGACCTGAGAGCCTGGGACTGTCTCTCTGTCTTCCCTTCAACATTTAGATTGACCGAACCTGACAGCCTTGGACTGTCTCTCTGTCTTCCCCTCGACATTTAGATTGACCGAACCTGACAGCCCGGAACTGTCTCTCTGTCTTCCCTTCAACATTTGGATTGACCTGAGAGCCTGGGACTGTCTCTCTGTCTTCCCCTCAACATATAGATTGACCTGACAGCCCGGGATTGTCTTCCTCTCGACATTTAGATTGACCTGACAGCCTGGGACAGTCTCTCAGTCTTCCCCTCGACATTTAGATTGACCTGACAGCCTGGGACTGTCTCTCTGTCTTCCCCTCAACATATAGATTGACCTGACAGTGCCGGACTGTCTCTCTGTCTTCCGCTCGACATTTAGATTGACCTGACAGCCTGGGACAGTCTAGGGACAGTCTCTCTGTCTTCCGCTCGACATTTAGATTGACCTGACAGCCTGGGACTGTCTCTCTGTCTTCCCCTCAACATTTAGATTGACCTAACCTGACAGCCTGGGACTGTCTCTCTGTCTTCCCCCTCAACATTTAGATTGACCCGACAGCCCGGGACTGTCTCCCTGTCTTCCCCTAAACATTTAGATTGACCTGACAGCCTGGGACTGTCTCTCTGTTTTCCCCTCAACATTTAGATTGACCTGACAGCCTGGGACAGTCTCTCTGTCTTCCCCTCGACATTTAGATTGACCTGACAGCCTGGGACTGTCTCTCTGTCTTCCCCTCAACATATAGATTGACCTGAACTGGGATCGACATTTAGATAGACCTGACAGCCTGGGACTGTCTCTCTGTCTTCCCCTCAACATTTAGATTGACTAACCTGACAGCCTGGGACTGTCTCTCTGTCTTCCCTCAACATTTAGATTGACCTGACAGCCTAGGACTGTCTCTCTGTCTTCCCCTCAACATTTAGACTGACCTGACAACCTGGGACTGTCTCTCTGTCTTCCCCTAAACATATAGATTGACCTGACAGCCCGGGACTGTCTCTCTGTCTTCCCCTCAACATTTAGATTGACCTGACAGCCTAGGACTGTCTCTCTGTCTTCCCCTCAACATTTAGATTGACCTGAGAGCCTGGGACTGTCTCTCTGTCTTCCCTTCAACATTTAGATTGACCGAACCTGACAGCCTTGGACTGTCTCTCTGTCTTCCCCTCGACATTTAGATTGACCGAACCTGACAGCCCGGAACTGTCTCTCTGTCTTCCCTTCAACATTTGGATTGACCTGAGAGCCTGGGACTGTCTCTCTGTCTTCCCCTCAACATATAGATTGACCTGACAGCCCGGGACTGTCTCTCTGTCTTCCTCTCGACATTTAGATTGACCTGACAGCCTGGGACAGTCTCTCAGTCTTCCCCTCGACATTTAGATTGACCTGACAGCCTGGGACTGTCTCTCTGTCTTCCCCTCAACATATAGATTGACCTGACAGTGCCGGACTGTCTCTCTGTCTTCCGCTCGACATTTAGATTGACCTGACAGCCTGGGACAGTCTAGGGACAGTCTCTCTGTCTTCCCCTCGACATTTAGATTGACCTGACAGCCTGGGACTGTCTCTCTGTCTTCCCCTCAACATTTAGATTGACCTAACCTGACAGCCTGGGACTGTCTCTCTGTCTTCCCCCTCAACATTTAGATTGACCCGACAGCCCGGGACTGTCTCCCTGTCTTCCCCTAAACATTTAGATTGACCTGACAGCCTGGGACTGTCTCTCTGTTTTCCCCTCAACATTTAGATTGACCTGACAGCCTGGGACAGTCTCTCTGTCTTCCCCTCGACATTTAGATTGACCTGACAGCCTGGGACTGTCTCTCTGTCTTCCCCTCAACATATAGATTGACCTGACAGCCCGGGACTGTCTCTCTGTCTTCCGCTCGACATTTAGATAGACCTGACAGCCTGGGACTGTCTCTCTGTCTTCCCCTCAACATTTAGATTGACCTAACCTGACAGCCTGGGACTGTCTCTCTGTCTTCCCCTCAACATTTAGATTGACCTGACAGCCTAGGACTGTCTCTCTGTCTTCCCCTCAACATTTAGACTGACCTGACAACCTGGGACTGTCTCTCTGTCTTCCCCTAAACATATAGATTGACCTGAGAGCCTGGGACTGTCTCTCTGTCTTCCCCTCAACATATAGATTGACCTGACAGCCCGGGACTGTCTCTCTGTCTTCCTCTCGACATTTAGATTGACCTGACAGCCTGGGACAGTCTCTCAGTCTTCCCCTCGACATTTAGATTGACCTGACAGCCTGGGACTGTCTCTCTGTCTTCCCCTCAACATAGAGATTGACCTGACAGCCTGGGACTGTCTCTCTGTCTTCCGCTCGACATTTAGATTGACCTGACAGCCTGGGACAGTCTAGGGACAGTCTCTCTGTCTTCCCCTCGACATTTAGATTGACCTGACAGCCTGGGACTGTCTCTCTGTCTTCCCCCTCAACATTTAGATTGACCCGACAGCCCGGGACTGTCTCCCTGTCTTCCCCTAAACATTTAGATTGACCTGACAGCCTGGGACTGTCTCTCTGTCTTCCCCTCAACATTTAGATTGACCTGACAGCCTGGGACAGTCTCTCTGTCTTCCCCTCGACATTTAGATTGACATAACCTGACAGCCTGGGACTGTCTCTCTGTCTTCCCCTCGACATTTAGATTGACCGAACCTGACAGCCCGGAACTGTCTCTCTGTCTTCCCTTCAACATTTGGATTGACCTGAGAGCCTGGGACTGTCTCTCTGTCTTCCCCTCAACATATAGATTGACCTGACAGCCCGGGACTGTCTCTCTGTCTTCCTCTCGACATTTAGATTGACCTGACAGCCTGGGACAGTCTCTCAGTCTTCCCCTCGACATTTAGATTGACCTGACAGCCTGGGACTGTCTCTCTGTCTTCCCCTCAACATATAGATTGACCTGACAGTGCCGGGACTGTCTCTCTGTCTTCCGCTCGACATTTAGATTGACCTGACAGCCTGGGACAGTCTAGGGACTCTGTCTTCTTCCCTCGACATTTAGATTGACCTGACAGCCTGGGACTGTCTCTCTGTCTTCCCTCAACATTTAGATTGACCTAACCTGACAGCCTGGGACTGTCTCTCTGTCTTCCCCCTCAACATTTAGATTGACCCGACAGCCCGGGACTGTCTCCCTGTCTTCCCCTAAACATTTAGATTGACCTGACAGCCTGGGACTGTCTCTCTGTTTTCCCCTCAACATTTAGATTGACCTGACAGCCTGGGACAGTCTCTCTGTCTTCCCTCGACATTTAGGACTGACAGCCTGGGACTGTCTCTCTGTCTTCCCCTCAACATATAGATTGACCTGACAGCCCGGGACTGTCTCTCTGTCTTCCGCTCGACATTTAGATTGACCTGACAGCCTGGGACTGTCTCTCTGTCTTCCCTCAACATTTAGATTGACCTAACCTGACAGCCTGGGACTGTCTCTCTGTCTTCCCTCAACATTTAGATTGACCTGACAGCCTGGGACTGTCTCTCTGTCTTCCCCTCAACATTTAGACTGACCTGACAACCTGGGACTGTCTCTCTGTCTTCCCCTAAACATATAGATTGACCTGAGAGCCTGGGACTGTCTCTCTGTCTTCCCCTCAACATATAGATTGACCTGACAGCCCGGGACTGTCTCTCTGTCTTCCTCTCGACATTTAGATTGACCTGACAGCCTGGGACAGTCTCTCAGTCTTCCCCTCGACATTTAGATTGACCTGACAGCCTGGGACTGTCTCTCTGTCTTCCCCTCAACATAGAGATTGACCTGACAGCGCCGGACTGTCTCTCTGTCTTCCGCTCGACATTTAGATTGACCTGACAGCCTGGGACAGTCTAGGGACAGTCTCTCTGTCTTCCCTCAACATTTAGATTGACCTGACAGCCTGGGACTGTCTCTCTGTCTTCCCCTCAACATTTAGATTGACCTGACAGCCCGGGACTGTCTCCCTGTCTTCCCCTAAACATTTAGATTGACCTGACAGCCTGGGACTGTCTCTCTGTTTTCCCCTCAACATTTAGATTGACCTGACAGCCTGGGACAGTCTCTCTGTCTTCCCTCGACATTTAGATTGACATAACCTGACAGCCTGGGACTGTCTCTCTGTCTTCCCCTCAACATTTAGATTGACCTGACAGCCCGGGACTGTCTCCCTGTCTTCCCCTCAACATTTAGATTGACCTGACAGCCTGGGACTGTCTCTCTGTCTTCCCTCGACATTTTGATTGACCTGACAGCCTGGGACAGTCTCTCTGTCTTCCCTAAATATATAGATTGACCTGACAGCCCGGGACTGTCTCTCTGTCTTCCCTTCAACATTTGGATTGACCTGAGAGCCTGGGACTGTCTCTCTGTCTTCCCCTCAACATATAGATTGACCTGACATCCCGGGACTGTCTCTCTGTCTTCCGCTCGACATTTAGATTGACCTGACAGCCTGGGACAGTCTCTCTGTCTTCCCCTCGACATTTAGATTGACATAACCTGACAGCCTGGGACTGTCTCTCTGTCTTCCCCTCAACATTTAGATTGACATGACAGCCCGGGACTGTCTCCCTGTCTTCCTCAACATTTAGATTGACCTGACAGCCTGGGACTGTCTCTCTGTCTTCCCCTCGACATTTAGATTGACCTGACAGCCTGGGACAGTCTCTCTGTCTTCCCCTCAACATTTAGATTGACCTGACAGCCTGGGACTGTCTCTCTGTCTTCCCTCGACATTTAGATTGACATAACCTGACAGCCTGGGACTGTCTCTCTGTCTTCCCCTCAACATTTAGATTGACCTGACAGCCGGGACTGTCTCTCTGTCTTCCCTCGACATTTAGATTGACCGAACCTGACAGCCCGGAACTGTCTCTCTGTCTTCCCTTCAACATTTGGATTGACCTGAGAGCCTGGGACTGTCTCTCTGTCTTCCCTCAACATATAGATTGACCTGACAGCCCGGGACTGTCTCTCTGTCTTCCTCTCGACATTTAGATTGACCTGACAGCCTGGGACAGTCTCTCAGTCTTCCCCTCGACATTTAGATTGACCTGACAGCCTGGGACTGTCTCTCTGTCTTCCCCTCAACATATAGATTGACCTGACAGCGCCGGACTGTCTCTCTGTCTTCCGCTCGACATTTAGATTGACCTGACAGCCTGGGACAGTCTAGGGACAGTCTCTCTGTCTTCCCCTCGACATTTAGATTGACCTGACAGCCTGGGACTGTCTCTCTGTCTTCCCCTCAACATTTAGATTGACCTAACCTGACAGCCTGGGACTGTCTCTCTGTCTTCCCCCTCAACATTTAGATTGACCCGACAGCCCGGGACTGTCTCCCTGTCTTCCCCTAAACATTTAGATTGACCTGACAGCCTGGGACTGTCTCTCTGTCTTCCCCTCAACATTTAGATTGACCTGACAGCCTGGGACTGTCTCTCTGTCTTCCCCTCGACATTTTGATTGACATAACCTGACAGCCTGGGACTGTCTCTCTGTCTTCCCCTCAACATTTAGATTGACCTGACAGCCCGGGACTGTCTCCCTGTCTTCCCCTCAACATTTAGATTGACCTGACAGCCTGGGACTGTCTCTCTGTCTTCCCCTCGACATTTTGATTGACCTGACAGCCTGGGACAGTCTCTCTGTCTTCCCCTAAATATATAGATTGACCTGACAGCCCGGGACTGTCTCTCTGTCTTCCCTTCAACATTTGGATTGACCTGAGAGCCTGGGACTGTCTCTCTGTCTTCCCCTCAACATATAGATTGACCTGACATCCCGGGACTGTCTCTCTGTCTTCCGCTCGACATTTAGATTGACCTGACAGCCTGGGACAGTCTCTCTGTCTTCCCCTCGACATTTAGATTGACATAACCTGACAGCCTGGGACTGTCTCTCTGTCTTCCCCTCAACATTTAGATTGACATGACAGCCCGGGACTGTCTCCCTGTCTTCCCCTCAACATTTAGATTGACCTGACAGCCTGGGACTGTCTCTCTGTCTTCCCCTCGACATTTAGATTGACCTGACAGCCTGGGACAGTCTCTCTATCTTCCCCTAAACATATAGATTGATCTGACAGCCCGGGACTGTCTCTCTGTCTTCCCTTCAACATTTGGATTGACCTGAGAGCCTGGGACTGTCTCTCTCTCTTCCCCTCAACATATAAATTGACCTGACAGTCTGGGACTGTCTCTCTGTCTTCCCCTCAACATATAGATTGACCTGACAGCCCGGGACTGTCTCTCTGTCTTCCGCTCGACATTTAGATTGACCTGACAGCCTGGGACAGTCTCTCTGTCTTCCCCTCGACATTTAGATTGACCTGACAGCCTGGAACTGTCTCTCTGTCTTCCCCTCAACATTTAGATTGACCTGACAGCCTAGGACTGTCTCTCTGTCTTCCCCTCAACATTTAGACTGACCTGACAACCTGGGACTGTCTCTCTGTCTTCCCCTAAACATATAGATTGACCTGACAGCCCAGGACTGTCTCTCTGTCTTCTCCTCAACATTTAGATTGACCTGACAGCCTTGGACTGTCTCTCTGTCTTCCCCTCGACATTTAGATTGACCGAACCTGACAGCCCGGAACTGTCTCTCTGTCTTCCCTTCAACATTTAGATTGACCTGACAGCCTAGGACTGTCTCTCTGTCTTCCCCTCAACATTTAGACTGACCTGACAACCTGGGACTGTCTCTCTGTCTTCCCCTAAACATATAGATTGACCTGACAGCCCAGGACTGTCTCTCTGTCTTCTCCTCAACATTTAGATTGACCTGACAGCCTTGGACTGTCTCTCTGTCTTCCCCTCGACATTTAGATTGACCGAACCTGACAGCCCGGAACTGTCTCTCTGTCTTCCCTTCAACATTTGGATTGACCTGAGAGCCTGGGACTGTCTCTCTGTCTTCCCCTCAACATATAGATTGACCTGACAGCCCGGGACTGTCTCTCTGTCTTCCTCTCGACATTTAGATTGACCTGACAGCCTGGGACAGTCTCTCAGTCTTCCCCTCGACATTTAGATTGACCTGACAGCCTGGGACTGTCTCTCTGTCTTCCCCTCAACATAGAGATTGACCTGACAGCGCCGGACTGTCTCTCTGTCTTCCGCTCGACATTTAGATTGACCTGACAGCCTGGGACAGTCTAGGGACAGTCTCTCTGTCTTCCCCTCGACATTTAGATTGACCTGACAGCCTGGGACTGTCTCTCTGTCTTCCCCCTCAACATTTAGATTGACCCGACAGCCCGGGACTGTCTCCCTGTCTTCCCCTAAACATTTAGATTGACCTGACAGCCTGGGACTGTCTCTCTGTTTTCCCCTCAACATTTAGATTGACCTGACAGCCTGGGACAGTCTCTCTGTCTTCCCCTCGACATTTAGATTGACATAACCTGACAGCCTGGGACTGTCTCTCTGTCTTCCCCTCAACATTTAGATTGACCTGACAGCCCGGGACTGTCTCCCTGTCTTCCCCTCAACATTTAGATTGACCTGACAGCCTGGGACTGTCTCTCTGTCTTCCCCTCGACATTTTGATTGACCTGACAGCCTGGGACAGTCTCTCTGTCTTCCCCTAAATATATAGATTGACCTGACAGCCCGGGACTGTCTCTCTGTCTTCCCTTCAACATTTGGATTGACCTGACAGCCTGGGACTGTCTCTCTGTCTTCCCCTCAACATATAGATTGACCTGACAGCCCGGGACTGTCTCTCTGTCTTCCGCTCGACATTTAGATAGACCTGACAGCCTGGGACTGTCTCTCTGTCTTCCCCTCAACATTTAGATTGACCTAACCTGACAGCCTGGGACTGTCTCTCTGTCTTCCCCTCAACATTTAGATTGACCCGACAGCCCGGGACTGTCTCCCTGTCTTCCCCTAAACATTTAGATTGACCTGACAGCCTGGGACTGTCTCTCTGTCTTCCCTTCAACATTTGGATTGACCTGAGAGCCTGGGACTGTCTCTCTGTCTTCCCCTCAACATATAGATTGACCTGACAGCCCGGGACTGTCTCTCTGTCTTCCTCTCGACATTTAGATTGACCTGACAGCCTGGGACAGTCTCTCAGTCTTCCCCTCGACATTTAGATTGACCTGACAGCCTGGGACTGTCTCTCTGTCTTCCCCTCAACATAGAGATTGACCTGACAGCGCCGGACTGTCTCTCTGTCTTCCGCTCGACATTTAGATTGACCTGACAGCCTGGGACAGTCTAGGGACAGTCTCTCTGTCTTCCCCTCGACATTTAGATTGACCTGACAGCCTGGGACTGTCTCTCTGTCTTCCCCCTCAACATTTAGATTGACCCGACAGCCCGGGACTGTCTCCCTGTCTTCCCCTAAACATTTAGATTGACCTGACAGCCTGGGACTGTCTCTCTGTTTTCCCCTCAACATTTAGATTGACCTGACAGCCTGGGACAGTCTCTCTGTCTTCCCCTCGACATTTAGATTGACATAACCTGACAGCCTGGGACTGTCTCTCTGTCTTCCCCTCAACATTTAGATTGACCTGACAGCCCGGGACTGTCTCCCTGTCTTCCCCTCAACATTTAGATTGACCTGACAGCCTGGGACTGTCTCTCTGTCTTCCCCTCGACATTTTGATTGACCTGACAGCCTGGGACAGTCTCTCTGTCTTCCCCTAAATATATAGATTGACCTGACAGCCCGGGACTGTCTCTCTGTCTTCCCTTCAACATTTGGATTGACCTGAGAGCCTGGGACTGTCTCTCTGTCTTCCCCTCAACATATAGATTGACCTGACATCCCGGGACTGTCTCTCTGTCTTCCGCTCGACATTTAGATTGACCTGACAGCCTGGGACAGTCTCTCTGTCTTCCCCTCGACATTTAGATTGACATAACCTGACAGCCTGGGACTGTCTCTCTGTCTTCCCCTAAATATATAGATTGACCTGACAGCCCGGGACTGTCTCTCTGTCTTCCCTTCAACATTTGGATTGACCTGAGAGCCTGGGACTGTCTCTCTGTCTTCCCCTCAACATATAGATTGACCTGACATCCCGGGACTGTCTCTCTGTCTTCCGCTCGACATTTAGATTGACCTGACAGCCTGGGACAGTCTCTCTGTCTTCCCTCGACATTTAGATTGACATAACCTGACAGCCTGGGACTGTCTCTCTGTCTTCCCCTCAACATTTAGATTGACATGACAGCCCGGGACTGTCTCCCTGTCTTCCCCTCAACATTTAGATTGACCTGACAGCCTGGGACTGTCTCTCTGTCTTCCCCTCGACATTTAGATTGACCTGACAGCCTGGGACAGTCTCTCTGTCTTCCCCTCAACATTTAGATTGACCTGACAGCCTGGGACTGTCTCTCTGTCTTCCCCTCGACATTTAGATTGACATAACCTGACAGCCTGGGACTGTCTCTCTGTCTTCCCCTCAACATTTAGATTGACCTGACAGCCCGGGACTGTCTCTCTGTCTTCCCCTCGACATTTAGATTGACCGAACCTGACAGCCCGGAACTGTCTCTCTGTCTTCCCTTCAACATTTGGATTGACCTGAGAGCCTGGGACTGTCTCTCTGTCTTCCCCTCAACATATAGATTGACCTGACAGCCCGGGACTGTCTCTCTGTCTTCCCCTCGACATTTAGATTGACCTGACAGCCTGGGACAGTCTCTCAGTCTTCCCCTTCGACATTTAGATTGACCTGACAGCCTGGGACTGTCTCTCTGTCTTCCCCTCAACATATAGATTGACCTGACAGCGCCGGACTGTCTCTCTGTCTTCCGCTCGACATTTAGATTGACCTGACAGCCTGGGACAGTCTAGGGACAGTCTCTCTGTCTTCCCCTCGACATTTAGATTGACCTGACAGCCTGGGACTGTCTCTCTGTCTTCCCCTCAACATTTAGATTGACCTAACCTGACAGCCTGGGACTGTCTCTCTGTCTTCCCCCTCAACATTTAGATTGACCCGACAGCCGGGACTGTCTCCCTGTCTTCCCCTAAACATTTAGATTGACCTGACAGCCTGGGACTGTCTCTCTGTCTTCCCCTCAACATTTAGATTGACCTGACAGCCTAGGACTGTCTCTCTGTCTTCCCCTCAACATTTAGACTGACCTGACAACCTGGGACTGTCTCTCTGTCTTCCCCTAAACATATAGATTGACCTGACAGCCCAGGACTGTCTCTCTGTCTTCTCCTCAACATTTAGATTGACCTGACAGCCTTGGACTGTCTCTCTGTCTTCCCCTCGACATTTAGATTGACCGAACCTGACAGCCCGGAACTGTCTCTCTGTCTTCCCTTCAACATTTGGATTGACCTGAGAGCCTGGGACTGTCTCTCTGTCTTCCCCTCAACATTTAGATTGACCTGACAGCCTGGGACAGTCTCTCTGTCTTCCCCTCGACATTTAGATTGACATAACCTGACAGCCTGGGACTGTCTCCCTGTCTTCCCCTCAACATTTAGATTGACCTGACAGCCTGGGACTGTCTCTCTGTCTTCCCCTCGACATTTTGATTGACCTGACAGCCTGGGACAGTCTCTCTGTCTTCCCCTAAATATATAGATTGACCTGACAGCCTGGGACTGTCTCTCTGTCTTCCCCTCAACATATAGATTGACCTGACATCCCGGGACTGTCTCTCTGTCTTCCGCTCGACATTTAGATTGACCTGACAGCCTGGGACAGTCTCTCTGTCTTCCCCTCGACATTTAGATTGACATAACCTGACAGCCTGGGACTGTCTCTCTGTCTTCCCCTCAACATTTAGATTGACATGACAGCCCGGGACTGTCTCCCTGTCTTCCCCTCAACATTTAGATTGACCTGACAGCCTGGGACTGTCTCTCTGTCTTCCCCTCAACATTTAGATTGACCTGACAGCCTGGGACAGTCTCTCTGTCTTCCCCTCAACATTTAGATTGACCTGACAGCCTGGGACTGTCTCTCTGTCTTCCCCTCGACATTTAGATTGACATAACCTGACAGCCTGGGACTGTCTCTCTGTCTTCCCCTCAACATTTAGATTGACCTGACAGCCCGGGACTGTCTCTCTGTCTTCCCCTCGACATTTAGATTGACCGAACCTGACAGCCCGGAACTGTCTCTCTGTCTTCCCTTCAACATTTGGATTGACCTGAGAGCCTGGGACTGTCTCTCTGTCTTCCCCTCAACATATAGATTGACCTGACAGCCCGGGACTGTCTCTCTGTCTTCCCCTCGACATTTAGATTGACCTGACAGCCTGGGACAGTCTCTCAGTCTTCCCCTCGACATTTAGATTGACCTGACAGCCTGGGACTGTCTCTCTGTCTTCCCCTCAACATATAGATTGACCTGACAGCGCCGGACTGTCTCTCTGTCTTCCGCTCGACATTTAGATTGACCTGACAGCCTGGGACAGTCTAGGGACAGTCTCTCTGTCTTCCCCTCGACATTTAGATTGACCTGACAGCCTGGGACTGTCTCTCTGTCTTCCCCTCAACATTTAGATTGACCTAACCTGACAGCCTGGGACTGTCTCTCTGTCTTCCCCCTCAACATTTAGATTGACCCGACAGCCCGGGACTGTCTCCCTGTCTTCCCCTAAACATTTAGATTGACCTGACAGCCTGGGACTGTCTCTCTGTCTTCCCCTCAACATTTAGATTGACCTGACAGCCTGGGACTGTCTCTCTGTCTTCCCCTCGACATTTAGATTGACATAACCTGACAGCCTGGGACTGTCTCTCTGTCTTCCCCTCAACATTTAGATTGACCTGACAGCCCGGGACTGTCTCCCTGTCTTCCCCTCAACATTTAGATTGACCTGACAGCCTGGGACAGTCTCTCAGTCTTCCCCTCGACATTTAGATTGACCTGACAGCCTGGGACTGTCTCTCTGTCTTCCCCTCAACATAGAGATTGACCTGACAGCGCCGGACTGTCTCTCTGTCTTCCGCTCGACATTTAGATTGACCTGACAGCCTGGGACAGTCTAGGGACAGTCTCTCTGTCTTCCCCTCGACATTTAGATTGACCTGACAGCCTGGGACTGTCTCTCTGTCTTCCCCCTCAACATTTAGATTGACCCGACAGCCCGGGACTGTCTCCCTGTCTTTCCCTAAACATTTAGATGGACCTGACAGCCTGGGACTGTCTCTCTGTTTTCCCCTCAACATTTAGATTGACCTGACAGCCTGGGACAGTCTCTCTGTCTTCCCCTCGACATTTAGATTGACATAACCTGACAGCCTGGGACTGTCTCTCTGTCTTCCCCTCAACATTTAGATTGACCTGACAGCCCGGGACTGTCTCCCTGTCTTCCCCTCAACATTTAGATTGACCTGACAGCCTGGGACTGTCTCTCTGTCTTCCCTCGACATTTTGATTGACCTGACAGCCTGGGATAGTCTCTCTGTCTTCCCCTAAATATATAGATTGACCTGACAGCCCGGGACTGTCTCTCTGTCTTCCCTTCAACATTTGGATTGACCTGAGAGCCTGGGACTGTCTCTCTGTCTTCCCCTCAACATATAGATTGACCTGACTGGGACTGTCTCTCTGTCTTCCGCTCGACATTTAGATTGACCTGACAGCCTGGGACAGTCTCTCTGTCTTCCCTCGACATTTAGATTGACATAACCTGACAGCCTGGGACTGTCTCTCTGTCTTCCCCTCAACATTTAGATTGACATGACAGCCCGGGACTGTCTCCCTGTCTTCCCCTCAACATTTAGATTGACCTGACAGCCTGGGACTGTCTCTCTGTCTTCCCCTCGACATTTAGATTGACCTGACAGCCTGGGACAGTCTCTCTGTCTTCCCCTCAACATTTAGATTGACCTGACAGCCTGGGACTGTCTCTCTGTCTTCCCCTCAACATTTAGATTGACATAACCTGACAGCCTGGGACTGTCTCTCTGTCTTCCCCTCAACATTTAGATTGACCTGACAGCCCGGGACTGTCTCTCTGTCTTCCCCTCGACATTTAGATTGACCGAACCTGACAGCCCGGAACTGTCTCTCTGTCTTCCCTTCAACATTTGGATTGACCTGAGAGCCTGGGACTGTCTCTCTGTCTTCCCCTCAACATATAGATTGACCTGACAGCCCGGGACTGTCTCTCTGTCTTCCCCTCGACATTTAGATTGACCTGACAGCCTGGGACAGTCTCTCAGTCTTCCCCTCGACATTTAGATTGACCTGACAGCCTGGGACTGTCTCTCTGTCTTCCCCTCAACATATAGATTGACCTGACAGCGCCGGACTGTCTCTCTGTCTTCCGCTCGACATTTAGATTGACCTGACAGCCTGGGACAGTCTAGGGACAGTCTCTCTGTCTTCCCCTCAACATTTAGATTGACCTAACCTGACAGCCTGGGACTGTCTCTCTGTCTTCCCCCTCAACATTTAGATTGACCCGACAGCCCGGGACTGTCTCCCTGTCTTCCCCTAAACATTTAGATTGACCTGACAGCCTGGGACTGTCTCTCTGTCTTCCCCTCAACATTTAGATTGACCTGACAGCCTGGGACTGTCTCTCTGTCTTCCCCTCGACATTTAGATTGACATAACCTGACAGCCTGGGACTGTCTCTCTGTCTTCCCCTCAACATTTAGATTGACCTGACAGCCCGGGACTGTCTCCCTGTCTTCCCCTCAACATTTAGATTGACCTGACAGCCTGGGACTGTCTCTCTGTCTTCCCCTCGACATTTTGATTGACCTGACAGCCTGGGACAGTCTCTCTGTCTTCCGCTAAATATATAGATTGACCTGACAGCCCGGGACTGTCTCTCTGTCTTCCCTTCAACATTTGGATTGACCTGAGAGCCTGGGACTGTCTCTCTGTCTTCCCCTCAACATATAGATTGACCTGACATCCCGGGACTGTCTCTCTGTCTTCCGCTCGACATTTAGATTGACCTGACAGCCTGGGACAGTCTCTCTGTCTTCCCCTCGACATTTAGATTGACATAACCTGACAGCCTGGGACTGTCTCTCTGTCTTCCCCTCAACATTTAGATTGACATGACAGCCCGGGACTGTCTCCCTCTCTTCCCCTCAACATTTAGATTGACCTGACAGCCTGGGACTGTCTCTCTGTCTTCCCCTCGACATTTAGATTGACCTGACAGCCTGGGACAGTCTCTCTGGCTTCCCCTCAACATTTAGATTGTCCTGACAGCCTGGGACTGTCTCTCTGTCTTCCCCTCGACATTTAGATTGACATAACCTGACAGCCTGGGACTGTCTCTCTGTCTTCCCCTCAACATTTAGATTGACCTGACAGCCCGGGACTGTCTCTCTGTCTTCCCCTCAACATATAGATTGACCTGACAGCCCGGGACTGTCTCTCTGTCTTCCGCTCAACATTTAGATTGACCTGACAGCCTGGGACTGTCTCTCTGTCTTCCCCTCGACATTTAGATTGACATAACCTGACAGCCTGGGACTGTCTCTCTGTCTTCCCCTCAACATTTAGATTGACATGACAGCCCGGGACTGTCTCCCTGTCTTCCCCTCAACATTTAGATTGACCTGACAGCCTGGGACTGTCTCTCTGTCTTCCCTCGACATTTAGATTGACCTGACAGCCTGGGACTGTCTCTCTGTCTTCCCCTCGACATTTAGATTGACCTGACAGCCTGGGACTGTCTCTCTGTCTTCCCCTAAACATATAGATTGACCTGACTGCCCGGTACTGTCTCTCTGTCTTCCCCTCAACATTTGGATTGACCTGACAGCCTGGGACTGTCTCTCTGTCTTCCCCTCGACATTTAGAATGACCTGAAAGCCTGGGACTGTCTCTCTGTCTTCCCCTAAATATATAGATTGACCTGACAGCCAGGGACTGTGTCTCTGTCTTCCCCTCAACATTTAGATTGACCTGACAGCCCGGGACTGTCTCCCTGTCTTCCCCTCAACATTTAGATTGACCTGACAGCCTAGGACTGTCTCTCTGTCTTCCCCTCAACATTTAGACTGACCTGACAACCTGGGACTGTCTCTCTGTCTTCCCCTAAACATATAGATTGACCTGAGAGCCTGGGACTGTCTCTCTGTCTTCCCCTCAACATATAGATTGATCTGACAGCCCGGGACTGTCTCTCTGTCTTCCCCTCAACATTTAGATTGACCCGACAGCCCGGGACTGTCTCCCTGTCTTCCCCTAAACATTTAGATTGACCTGACAGCCTGGGACTGTCTCTCTGTCTTCCCCTCGACATTTAGATTGACATAACCTGACAGCCTGGGACTGTCTCTCTGTCTTCCCCTCAACATTTAGATTGACCTGACAACCTGGGACTGTCTCTCTGTCTTCCCCTAAACATTTAGATTGACCTGACAGCCTGGGACTGTCTCTCTGTCTTCCCCTCGACATTTAGATTGACATAACCTGACAGCCTGGGACTGTCTCTCTGTCTTCCCCTCAACATTTAGATTGACCTGACAACCTGGGACTGTCTCTCTGTCTTCCCCTAAACATATAGATTGACCTGACAGCCCAGGACTGTCTCTCTGTCTTCTCCTCAACATTTAGATTAACCTGACAGCCCGGGACTGTCTCTCTGTCTTCCCCTCAACATATAGATTGACCTGACAGCCTAGGACTGTCTCTCTGTCTTCCCTCAACATTTAGATTGACCTGACAGCCTGGGACTGTCTCTCTGTCTTCCCCTCAACATATAGATTGACCTGACAGCCCAGGACGGTCTCTCTGTCTTCCCTCGACATTTAGATTGACCTGACAACCTGGGACTGTCTCTCTGTCTTCCCTAAACATATAGATTGACCCGACAGCCCGGGACTGTCTCTCTGTCTTCCCCTCAACATTTAGATTTGCCTTGACAGCCTGGGACTGTCTCCCTGTCTTCCCCTCAACATTTAGATTGACCTGACAGCCTGGGACTGTCTCTCTGTCTTACCCTCGACATTTAGATTGACCTGACAGCCTGGGACTGTCTCTCTGTCTTCCCCTCGACATTTAGATTGACCTGACAGCCTGGGACTGTCTCTCTGTCTTCCCCTAAACATATAGATTGACCTGACAGCCCGGTACTGTCTCTCTGTCTTCCCCTCAACATTTGGATTGACCTGACAGCCTGGGACTGTCTCTCTGTCTTCCCTCGACATTTAGAATGACCTGAAAGCCTGGGACTGTCTCTCTGTCTTCCCCTAAATATATAGATTGACCTGACAGCCAGGGACTGTGTCTCTGTCTTCCCCTCAACATTTAGATTGACCTGACAGCCCGGGACTGTCTCCCTGTCTTCCCCTCAACATTTAGATTGACCTGACAGCCTGGGACTGTCTCTCTGTCTTCCCCTCGACATTTTGATTGACCTGACAGCCTGGGACAGTCTCTCTCTCTTCCCCTAAATATATAGATTGACCTGACAGCCCGGGACTGTCTCTCTGTCTTCCCTTCAACATTTGGATTGACCTGAGAGCCTGGGACTGTCTCTCTGTCTTCCCCTCAACATATAGATTGACCTGACATCCCGGGACTGTCTCTCTGTCTTCCGCTCGACATTTAGATTGACCTGACAGCCTGGGACAGTCTCTCTGTCTTCCCCTCGACATTTAGATTGACATAACCTGACAGCCTGGGACTGTCTCTCTGTCTTCCCCTCAACATTTAGATTGACATGACAGCCCGGGACTGTCTCCCTGTCTTCCCCTCAACATTTAGATTGACCTGACAGCCTGGGACTGTCTCTCTGTCTTCCCCTCGACATTTAGATTGACCTGACAGCCTGGGACAGTCTCTCTGTCTTCCCCTCAACATTTAGATTGACCTGACAGCCTGGGACTGTCTCTCTGTCTTCCCCTCGACATTTAGATTGACATAACCTGACAGCCTGGGACTGTCTCTCTGTCTTCCCCTCAACATATAGATTGACCTGACAGCCTAGGACTGTCTCTCTGTCTTCTCCTCAACATTTAGATTAACCTGACAGCCCGGGACTGTCTCTCTGTCTTCCCCTCAACATATAGATTGACCTGACAGCCTAGGACTGTCTCTCTGTCTTCCCCTCAACATTTAGATTGACCTGACAGCCTGGGACTGTCTCTCTGTCTTCCCCTCAACATATAGATTGACCTGACAGCCCAGGACGGTCTCTCTGTCTTCCCCTCGACATTTAGATTGACCTGACAACCTGGGACTGTCTCTCTGTCTTCCCCTAAACATATAGATTGACCCGACAGCCCGGGACTGTCTCTCTGTCTTCCCCTCAACATTTAGATTTGCCTTGACAGCCTGGGACTGTCTCCCTGTCTTCCCCTCAACATTTAGATTGACCTGACAGCCTGGGACTGTCTCTCTGTCTTACCCTCGACATTTAGATTGACCTGACAGCCTGGGACTGTCTCTCTGTCTTCCCCTCGACATTTAGATTGACCTGACAGCCTGGGACTGTCTCTCTGTCTTCCCCTAAACATATAGATTGACCTGACAGCCCGGTACTGTCTCTCTGTCTTCCCCTCAACATTTGGATTGACCTGACAGCCTGGGACTGTCTCTCTGTCTTCCCCTCGACATTTAGAATGACCTGAAAGCCTGGGACTGTCTCTCTGTCTTCCCCTAAATATATAGATTGACCTGACAGCCAGGGACTGTGTCTCTGTCTTCCCCTCAACATTTAGATTGACCTGACAGCCCGGGACTGTCTCCCTGTCTTCCCTCAACATTTAGATTGACCTGACAGCCTGGGACTGTCTCTCTGTCTTCCCTCGACATTTTGATTGACCTGACAGCCTGGGACAGTCTCTCTCTCTTCCCCTAAATATATAGATTGACCTGACAGCCCGGGACTGTCTCTCTGTCTTCCCTTCAACATTTGGATTGACCTGAGAGCCTGGGACTGTCTCTCTGTCTTCCCCTCAACATATAGATTGACCTGACATCCCGGGACTGTCTCTCTGTCTTCCGCTCGACATTTAGATTGACCTGACAGCCTGGGACAGTCTCTCTGTCTTCCCCTCGACATTTAGATTGACATAACCTGACAGCCTGGGACTGTCTCTCTGTCTTCCCCTCAACATTTAGATTGACATGACAGCCTGGGACAGTCTCTCTGTCTTCCCCTCAACATTTAGATTGACCTGACAGCCTGGGACTGTCTCTCTGTCTTCCCCTCGACATTTAGATTGACATAACCTGACAGCCTGGGACTGTCTCTCTGTCTTCCCCTCAACATTTAGATTGACCTGACAGCCCGGGACTGTCTCTCTGTCTTCCCCTCAACATATAGATTGACCTGACAGCCCGGGACTGTCTCTCTGTCTTCCGCTCGACATTTAGATTGACCTGACAGCGTGGGACTGTCTCTCTGTCTTCCCCTCGACATTTAGATTGACATAACCTGACAGCCTGGGACTGTCTCTCTGTCTTCCCCTCAACATTTAGATTGACATGACAGCCCGGGACTGTCTCCCTGTCTTCCCCTCAACATTTAGATTGACCTGACAGCCTGGGACTGTCTCTCTGTCTTCCCCTCAACATATAGATTGACCTGACAGCCTAGGACTGTCTCTCTGTCTTCCCCTCAACATTTAGATTGACCTGACAGCCTGGGACTGTCTCTCTGTCTTCCCCTCAACATATAGATTGACCTGACAGCCCAGGACGGTCTCTCTGTCTTCCCCTCAACATTTAGATTGACCTGACAACCTGGGACTGTCTCTCTGTCTTCCCCTAAACATATAGATTGACCCGACAGCCCGGGACTGTCTCTCTGTCTTCCCCTCAACATTTAGATTTGCCTTGACAGCCTGGGACTGTCTCCCTGTCTTCCCCTCAACATTTAGATTGACCTGACAGCCTGGGACTGTCTCTCTGTCTTCCCTCGACATTTAGATTGACCTGACAGCCTGGGACTGTCTCTCTGTCTTCCCCTCGACATTTAGATTGACCTGACAGCCTGGGACTGTCTCTCTGTCTTCCCCTAAACATATAGATTGACCTGACAGCCCGGGACTGTATCTCTGTCTTCCCCTCAACATTTGGATTGACCTGACAGCCTGGGACTGTCTCTCTGTCTTCCCCTCGACATTTAGAATGACCTGAAAGCCTGGGACTGTCTCTCTGTCTTCCCCTAAATATATAGATTGACCTGACAGCCAGGGACTGTGTCTCTGTCTTCCCCTCAACATTTAGATTGACCTGACAGCCTGGGACTGTCTCTCTGTCTTCCCCTCGACATTTTGATTGACCTGACAGCCTGGGACAGTCTCTCTGTCTTCCCCTAAATATATAGATTGACCTGACAGCCGGGACTGTCTCTCTGTCTTCCCTTCAACATTTGGATTGACCTGAGAGCCTGGGACTGTCTCTCTGTCTTCCCCTCAACATATAGATTGACCTGACATCCCGGGACTGTCTCTCTGTCTTCCGCTCGACATTTAGATTGACCTGACAGCCTGGGACAGTCTCTCTGTCTTCCCCTCAACATTTAGATTGACATAACCTGACAGCCTGGGACTGTCTCTCTGTCTTCCCCTCAACATTTAGATTGACATGACAGCCCGGGACTGTCTCCCTGTCTTCCCCTCAACATTTAGATTGACCTGACAGCCTGGGACTGTCTCTCTGTCTTCCCCTCGACATTTAGATTGACCTGACAGCCTGGGACAGTCTCTCTGTCTTCCCCTCAACATTTAGATTGACCTGACAGCCTGGGACTGTCTCTCTGTCTTCCCTCGACATTTAGATTGACATAACCTGACAGCCTGGGACTGTCTCTCTGTCTTCCCCTCAACATTTAGATTGACCTGACAGCCCTGGACTGTCTCTCTGTCTTCCCTCAACATATAGATTGACCTGACAGCCCGGGACTGTCTCTCTGTCTTCCGCTCGACATTTAGATTGACCTGACAGCCTGGGACTGTCTCTCTGTCTTCCCCTCGACATTTAGATTGACATAACCTGACAGCCTGGGACTGTCTCTCTGTCTTCCCCTCAACATTTAGATTGACATGACAGCCCGGGACTGTCTCCCTGTCTTCCCCTCAACATTTAGATTGACCTGACAGCCTGGGACTGTCTCTCTGTCTTCCCCTCGACATTTTGATTGACCTGACAGCCTGGGACAGTCTCTCTCTCTTCCCCTAAATATATAGATTGACCTGACAGCCCGGGACTGTCTCTCTGTCTTCCCTTCAACATTTGGATTGACCTGAGAGCCTGGGACTGTCTCTCTGTCTTCCCTCAACATATAGATTGACCTGACATCCCGGGACTGTCTCTCTGTCTTCCGCTCGACATTTAGATTGACCTGACAGCCTGGGACAGTCTCTCTGTCTTCCCTCGACATTTAGATTGACATAACCTGACAGCCTGGGACTGTCTCTCTGTCTTCCCCTCAACATTTAGATTGACATGACAGCCCGGGACTGTCTCCCTGTCTTCCCCTCAACATTTAGATTGACCTGACAGCCTGGGACTGTCTCTCTGTCTTCCCCTCGACATTTAGATTGACCTGACAGCCTGGGACAGTCTCTCTGTCTTCCCCTCAACATTTAGATTGACCTGACAGCCTGGGACTGTCTCTCTGTCTTCCCTCGACATTTAGATTGACATAACCTGACAGCCTGGGACTGTCTCTCTGTCTTCCCCTCAACATTTAGATTGACCTGACAGCTCGGGACTGTCTCTCTGTCTTCCCCTCAACATATAGATTGACCTGACAGCCCGGGACTGTCTCTCTGTCTTCCGCTCGACATTTAGATTGACCTGACAGCGTGGGACTGTCTCTCTGTCTTCCCCTCGACATTTAGATTGACATAACCTGACAGCCTGGGACTGTCTCTCTGTCTTCCCCTCAACATTTAGATTGACATGACAGCCCGGGACTGTCTCCCTGTCTTCGCCTCAACATTTAGATTGACCTGACAGCCTGGGACTGTCTCTCTGTCTTCCCCTCAACATATAGATTGACCTGACAGCCTAGGACTGTCTCTCTGTCTTCCCCTCAACATTTAGATTGACCTGACAGCCTGGGACTGTCTCTCTGTCTTCCCCTCAACATATAGATTGACCTGACAGCCCAGGACGGTCTCTCTGTCTTCCCCTCGACATTTAGATTGACCTGACAACCTGGGACTGTCTCTCTGTCTTCCCCTAAACATATAGATTGACCCGACAGCCCGGGACTGTCTCTCTGTCTTCCCCTCAACATTTAGATTTGCCTTGACAGCCTGGGACTGTCTCCCTGTCTTCCCCTCAACATTTAGATTGACCTGACAGCCTGGGACTGTCTCTCTGTCTTCCCCTCGACATTTAGATTGACCTGACAGCCTGGGACTGTCTCTCTGTCTTCCCTCGACATTTAGATTGACCTGACAGCCTGGGACTGTCTCTCTGTCTTCCCCTAAACATATAGATTGACCTGACAGCCCGGGACTGTATCTCTGTCTTCCCCTCAACATTTGGATTGACCTGACAGCCTGGGACTGTCTCTCTGTCTTCCCCTCGACATTTAGAATGACCTGAAAGCCTGGGACTGTCTCTCTGTCTTCCCCTAAATATATAGATTGACCTGACAGCCAGGGACTGTGTCTCTGTCTTCCCCTCAACATTTAGATTGACCTGACAGCCTGGGACTGTCTCTCTGTCTTCCCCTCGACATTTTGATTGACCTGACAGCCTGGGACAGTCTCTCTGTCTTCCCCTAAATATATAGATTGACCTGACAGCCCGGGACTGTCTCTCTGTCTTCCCTTCAACATTTGGATTGACCTGAGAGCCTGGGACTGTCTCTCTGTCTTCCCCTCAACATATAGATTGACCTGACATCCCGGGACTGTCTCTCTGTCTTCCGCTCGACATTTAGATTGACCTGACAGCCTGGGACAGTCTCTCTGTCTTCCCTCAACATTTAGATTGACATAACCTGACAGCCTGGGACTGTCTCTCTGTCTTCCCCTCAACATTTAGATTGACATGACAGCCCGGGACTGTCTCCCTGTCTTCCCCTCAACATTTAGATTGACCTGACAGCCTGGGACTGTCTCTCTGTCTTCCCCTCGACATTTAGATTGACCTGACAGCCTGGGACAGTCTCTCTGTCTTCCCCTCAACATTTAGATTGACCTGACAGCCTGGGACTGTCTCTCTGTCTTCCCCTCGACATTTAGATTGACATAACCTGACAGCCTGGGACTGTCTCTCTGTCTTCCCCTCAACATTTAGATTGACCTGACAGCCCTGGACTGTCTCTCTGTCTTCCCCTCAACATATAGATTGACCTGACAGCCGGGACTGTCTCTCTGTCTTCCGCTCGACATTTAGATTGACCTGACAGCCTGGGACTGTCTCTCTGTCTTCCCCTCGACATTTAGATTGACATAACCTGACAGCCTGGGACTGTCTCTCTGTCTTCCCCTCAACATTTAGATTGACATGACAGCCCGGGACTGTCTCCCTGTCTTCCCCTCAACATTTAGATTGACCTGACAGCCTGGGACTGTCTCTCTGTCTTCCCCTCGACATTTAGATTGACCTGACAGCCTGGGACTGTCTCTCTCTCTTCCCTCAACATATAAATTGACCTGACAGCCTGGGACTGTCTCTCTGTCTTCCCCTCAACATATAGATTGACCTGACAGCCCGGGACTGTCTCTCTGTCTTCCGCTCGACATTTAGATTGACCTGACAGCCTGGGACAGTCTCTCTGTCTTCCCCTCGACATTTAGATTGACCTGACAGCCTGGGACTGTCTCTCTCTCTTCCCCTCAACATATAAATTGACCTGACAGCCTGGGACTGTCTCTCTGTCTTCCCCTCAACATATAGATTGACCTGACAGCCCGGGACTGTCTCTCTGTCTTCCCCCTCAACATTTAGATTGACCCGACAGCCCGGGACTGTCTCCCTGTCTTCCCTAAACATTTAGATTGACCTGACAGCCTGGGACTGTCTCTCTGTCTTCCCCTCGACATTTAGATTGACATAACCTGACAGCCTGGGACTGTCTCTCTGTCTTCCCCTCAACATTTAGATTGACCTGACAACCTGGGACTGTCTCTCTGTCTTCCCCTAAACATATAGATTGACCTGACAGCCCAGGACTGTCTCTCTGTCTTCTCCTCAACATTTAGATTAACCTGACAGCCCGGGACTGTCTCTCTGTCTTCCCCTCAACATATAGATTGACCTGACAGCCTAGGACTGTCTCTCTGTCTTCCCCTCAACATTTAGATTGACCTGACAACCTGGGACTGTCTCTCTGTCTTCCCCTAAACATATAGATTGACCCGACAGCCCGGGACTGTCTCTCTGTCTTCCCCTCAACATTTAGATTTGCCTTGACAGCCTGGGACTGTCTCCCTGTCTTCCCCTCGACATTTAGATTGACATAACCTGACAGCCTGGGACTGTCTCTCTGTCTTCCCCTCAACATTTAGATTGACCTGAGAGCCTGGGACTGTCTCTCTGTCTTCCCCTCAACATATAGATTGACCTGACATCCCGGGACTGTCTCTCTGTCTTCCGCTCGACATTTAGATTGACCTGACAGCCTGGGACAGTCTCTCTGTCTTCCCCTCAACATTTAGATTGACATAACCTGACAGCCTGGGACTGTCTCTCTGTCTTCCCCTCAACATTTAGATTGACATGACAGCCCGGGACTGTCTCCCTGTCTTCCCCTCAACATTTAGATTGACCTGACAGCCTGGGACTGTCTCTCTGTCTTCCCCTCGACATTTAGATTGACCTGACAGCCTGGGACAGTCTCTCTGTCTTCCCCTCAACATTTAGATTGACCTGACAGCCTGGGACTGTCTCTCTGTCTTCCCCTCGACATTTAGATTGACATAACCTGACAGCCTGGGACTGTCTCTCTGTCTTCCCCTCAACATTTAGATTGACCTGACAGCCCTGGACTGTCTCTCTGTCTTCCCCTCAACATATAGATTGACCTGACAGCCCGGGACTGTCTCTCTGTCTTCCGCTCGACATTTAGATTGACCTGACAGCCTGGGACTGTCTCTCTGTCTTCCCCTCGACATTTAGATTGACATAACCTGACAGCCTGGGACTGTCTCTCTGTCTTCCCCTCAACATTTAGATTGACATGACAGCCCGGGACTGTCTCCCTGTCTTCCCCTCAACATTTAGATTGACCTGACAGCCTGGGACTGTCTCTCTGTCTTCCCCTCGACATTTAGATTGACCTGACAGCCTGGGACTGTCTCTCTCTCTTCCCCTCAACATATAAATTGACCTGACAGCCTGGGACTGTCTCTCTGTCTTCCCCTCAACATATAGATTGACCTGACAGCCCGGGACTGTCTCTCTGTCTTCCGCTCGACATTTAGATTGACCTGACAGCCTGGGACAGTCTCTCTGTCTTCCCCTCGACATTTAGATTGACCTGACAGCCTGGGACTGTCTCTCTCTCTTCCCCTCAACATATAAATTGACCTGACAGCCTGGGACTGTCTCTCTGTCTTCCCCTCAACATATAGATTGACCTGACAGCCCGGGACTGTCTCTCTGTCTTCCCCCTCAACATTTAGATTGACCCGACAGCCCGGGACTGTCTCCCTGTCTTCCCCTAAACATTTAGATTGACCTGACAGCCTGGGACTGTCTCTCTGTCTTCCCCTCGACATTTAGATTGACATAACCTGACAGCCTGGGACTGTCTCTCTGTCTTCCCCTCAACATTTAGATTGACCTGACAACCTGGGACTGTCTCTCTGTCTTCCCCTAAACATATAGATTGACCTGACAGCCCAGGACTGTCTCTGTCTTCTCCTCAACATTTAGATTAACCTGACAGCCCGGGACTGTCTCTCTGTCTTCCCTCAACATATAGATTGACCTGACAGCCTAGGACTGTCTCTCTGTCTTCCCCTCAACATTTAGATTGACCTGACAACCTGGGACTGTCTCTCTGTCTTCCCCTAAACATATAGATTGACCCGACAGCCCGGGACTGTCTCTCTGTCTTCCCCTCAACATTTAGATTTGCCTTGACAGCCTGGGACTGTCTCCCTGTCTTCCCCTCGACATTTAGATTGACATAACCTGACAGCCTGGGACTGTCTCTCTGTCTTCCCCTCAACATTTAGATTGACATGACAGCCCGGGACTGTCTCCCTGTCTTCCCCTCAACATTTAGATTGACCTGACAGCCTGGGACTGTCTCTCTGTCTTCCCTCGACATTTAGATTGACCTGACAGCCTGGGACTGTCTCTCTCTCTTCCCCTCAACATATAAATTGACCTGACAGCCTGGGACTGTCTCTCTGTCTTCCCCTCAACATATAGATTGACCTGACAGCCCGGGACTGTCTCTCTGTCTTCCGCTCGACATTTAGATTGACCTGACAGCCTGGGACAGTCTCTCTGTCTTCCCCTCGACATTTAGATTGACCTGACAGCCTGGGACTGTCTCTCTGTCTTCCCCTCAACATTTAGATTGACCTAACCTGACAGCCTGGGACTGTCTCTCTGTCTTCCCCCTCAACATTTAGATTGACCCGACAGCCCGGGACTGTCTCCCTGTCTTCCCCTAAACATTTAGATTGACCTGACAGCCTGGGACTGTCTCTCTGTCTTCCCCTCGACATTTAGATTGACATAACCTGACAGCCTGGGACTGTCTCTCTGTCTTCCCCTCAACATTTAGATTGACCTGACAACCTGGGACTGTCTCTCTGTCTTCCCCTAAACATATAGATTGACCTGACAGCCCAGGACTGTCTCTCTGTCTTCTCCTCAACATTTAGATTAACCTGACAGCCCGGGACTGTCTCTCTGTCTTCCCCTCAACATATAGATTGACCTGACAGCCTAGGACTGTCTCTCTGTCTTCCCCTCAACATTTAGATTGACCTGACAACCTGGGACTGTCTCTCTGTCTTCCCCTAAACATATAGATTGACCCGACAGCCCGGGACTGTCTCTCTGTCTTCCCCTCAACATTTAGATTTGCCTTGACAGCCTGGGACTGTCTCCTGTCTTCCCTCAACATTTAGATTGACCTGACAGCCTGGGACTGTCTCTCTGTCTTCCCCTCGACATTTAGATTGACCTGACAGCCTGGGACTGTCTCTCTGTCTTCCCCTCGACATTTAGATTGACCTGACAGCCTGGGACTGTCTCTCTGTCTTCCCCTAAACATATAGATTGACCTGACAGCCCGGGACTGTATCTCTGTCTTCCCTCAACATTTGGATTGACCTGACAGCCTGGGACTGTCTCTCTGTCTTCCCCTCGACATTTAGAATGACCTGAAAGCCTGGGACTGTCTCTCTGTCTTCCCCTAAATATATAGATTGACCTGACAGCCAGGGACTGTGTCTCTGTCTTCCCCTCAACATTTAGATTGACCTGACAGCCCGGGACTGTCTCCCTGTCTTCCCCTCAACATTTAGATTGACCTGACAGCCTGGGACTGTCTCTCTGTCTTCCCCTCGACATTTTGATTGACCTGACAGCCTGGGACAGTCTCTCTGTCTTCCCCTAAATATATAGATTGACCTGACAGCCCGGAACTGTCTCTCTGTCTTCCCTTCAACATTTGGATTGACCTGAGAGCCTGGGACTGTCTCTCTGTCTTCCCCTCAACATATAGATTGACCTGACATCCCGGGACTGTCTCTCTGTCTTCCGCTCGACATTTAGATTGACCTGACAGCCTGGGACAGTCTCTCTGTCTTCCCCTCAACATTTAGATTGACATAACCTGACAGCCTGGGACTGTCTCTCTGTCTTCCCCTCAACATTTAGATTGACATGACAGCCCGGGACTGTCTCCCTGTCTTCCCCTCAACATTTAGATTGACCTGACAGCCTGGGACTGTCTCTCTGTCTTCCCCTCGACATTTAGATTGACCTGACAGCCTGGGACAGTCTCTCTGTCTTCCCCTCAACATTTAGATTGACCTGACAGCCTGGGACTGTCTCTCTGTCTTCCCCTCGACATTTAGATTGACATAACCTGACAGCCTGGGACTGTCTCTCTGTCTTCCCCTCAACATTTAGATTGACCTGACAGCCCTGGACTGTCTCTCTGTCTTCCCCTCAACATATAGATTGACCTGACAGCCCGGGACTGTCTCTCTGTCTTCCGCTCGACATTTAGATTGACCTGACAGCCTGGGACTGTCTCTCTGTCTTCCCCTCGACATTTAGATTGACATAACCTGACAGCCTGGGACTGTCTCTCTGTCTTCCCCTCAACATTTAGATTGACATGACAGCCCGGGACTGTCTCCCTGTCTTCCCCTCAACATTTAGATTGACCTGACAGCCTGGGACTGTCTCTCTGTCTTCCCCTCGACATTTAGATTGACCTGACAGCCTGGGACTGTCTCTCTCTCTTCCCCTCAACATATAAATTGACCTGACAGCCTGGGACTGTCTCTCTGTCTTCCCCTCAACATATAGATTGACCTGACAGCCCGGGACTGTCTCTCTGTCTTCCGCTCGACATTTAGATTGACCTGACAGCCTGGGACAGTCTCTCTGTCTTCCCCTCGACATTTAGATTGACCTGACAGCCTGGGACTGTCTCTCTGTCTTCCCCTCAACATTTAGATTGACCTAACCTGACAGCCTGGGACTGTCTCTCTGTCTTCCCCCTCAACATTTAGATTGACCCGACAGCCCGGGACTGTCTCCCTGTCTTCCCCTAAACATTTAGATTGACCTGACAGCCTGGGACTGTCTCTCTGTCTTCCCTCGACATTTAGATTGACATAACCTGACAGCCTGGGACTGTCTCTCTGTCTTCCCCTCAACATTTAGATTGACCTGACAACCTGGGACTGTCTCTCTGTCTTCCCCTAAACATATAGATTGACCTGACAGCCCAGGACTGTCTCTCTGTCTTCTCCTCAACATTTAGATTAACCTGACAGCCCGGGACTGTCTCTCTGTCTTCCCCTCAACATATAGATTGACCTGACAGCCTAGGACTGTCTCTCTGTCTTCCCCTCAACATTTAGATTGACCTGACAGCCTGGGACTGTCTCTCTGTCTTCCCCTCAACATATAGATTGACCTGACAGCCCAGGACAGTCTCTCTGTCTTCCCCTCAACATTTAGATTGACCTAACCTGACAGCCTGGGACTGTCTCTCTGTCTTCCCCCTCAACATTTAGATTGACCCGACAGCCCGGGACTGTCTCCCTGTCTTCCCCTAAACATTTAGATTGACCTGACAGCCTGGGACTGTCTCTCTGTCTTCCCCTCGACATTTAGATTGACATAACCTGACAGCCTGGGACTGTCTCTCTGTCTTCCCCTCAACATATAGATTGACCTGACAACCTGGGACTGTCTCTCTGTCTTCCCCTAAACATATAGATTGACCTGACAGCCCAGGACTGTCTCTCTGTCTTCTCCTCAACATTTAGATTAACCTGACAGCCCGGGACTGTCTCTCTGTCTTCCCCTCAACATATAGATTGACCTGACAGCCTAGGACTGTCTCTCTGTCTTCCCCTCAACATTTAGATTGACCTGACAGCCTGGGACTGTCTCTCTGTCTTCCCCTCAACATATAGATTGACCTGACAGCCCAGGACGGTCTCTCTGTCTTCCCCTCGACATTTAGATTGACCTGACAACCTGGGACTGTCTCTCTGTCTTCCCCTAAACATATAGATTGACCCGACAGCCCGGGACTGTCTCTCTGTCTTCCCCTCAACATTTAGATTTGCCTTGACAGCCTGGGACTGTCTCCCTGTCTTCCCCTCAACATTTAGATTGACCTGACAACCTGGGACTGTCTCTCTGTCTTCCCCTAAACATATAGATTGACCCGACAGCCCGGGACTGTCTCTCTGTCTTCCCTCAACATTTAGATTTGCCTTGACAGCCTGGGACTGTCTCCCTGTCTTCCCCTCAACATTTAGATTGACCTGACAGCCTGGGACTGTCTCTCTGTCTTCCCCTCGACATTTAGATTGACCTGACAGCCTGGGACTGTCTCTCTGTCTTCCCCTCGACATTTAGATTGACCTGACAGCCTGGGACTGTCTCTCTGTCTTCCCCTAAACATATAGATTGACCTGACAGCCCGGGACTGTCTCTCTGTCTTCCCCTCAACATTTGGATTGACCTGACAGCCTGGGACTGTCTCTCTGTCTTCCCCTCGACATTTAGATTGACATAACCTGACAGCCTGGGACTGTCTCTCTGTCTTCCCCTCAACATTTAGATTGACCTGACAACCTGGGCCTGTCTCTCTGTCTTCCCCTAAACATATAGATTGACCTGACAGCCCAGGACTGTCTCTCTGTCTTCTCCTCAACATTTAGATTAATCTGACAGCCCGGGACTGTCTCTCTGTCTTCCCCTCAACATATAGATTGACCTGACAGCCTAGGACTGTCTCTCTGTCTTCCCCTCAACATTTAGATTGACCTGACAGCCTGGGACTGTCTCTCTGTCTTCCCCTCAACATATAGATTGACCTGACAGCCCAGGACGGTCTCTCTGTCTTCCCCTCGACATTTAGATTGACCTGACAACCTGGGACTGTCTCTCTGTCTTCCCCTAAACATATAGATTGACCCGACAGCCCGGGACTGTCTCTCTGTCTTCCCCTCAACATTTAGATTTGCCTTGACAGCCTGGGACTGTCTCCCTGTCTTCCCCTCAACATTTAGATTGACCTGACAACCTGGGACTGTCTCTCTGTCTTCCCCTAAACATATAGATTGACCCGACAGCCCGGGACTGTCTCTCTGTCTTCCCCTCAACATTTAGATTTGCCTTGACAGCCTGGGACTGTCTCCCTGTCTTCCCCTCAACATTTAGATTAATCTGACAGCCCGGGACTGTCTCTCTGTCTTCCCCTCAACATATAGATTGACCTGACAGCCTAGGACTGTCTCTCTGTCTTCCCCTCAACATTTAGATTGACCTGACAGCCTGGGACTGTCTCTCTGTCTTCCCCTCAACATATAGATTGACCTGACAGCCCAGGACGGTCTCTCTGTCTTCCCCTCGACATTTAGATTGACCTGACAACCTGGGACTGTCTCTCTGTCTTCCCCTCGACATTTAGATTGACCTGACAGCCTGGGACTGTCTCTCTGTCTTCCCCTCGACATTTAGATTGACCTGACAGCCTGGGACTGTCTCTCTCTCTTCCCCTCAACATATAAATTGACCTGACAGCCTGGGACTGTCTCTCTGTCTTCCCCTCAACATATAGATTGACCTGACAGCCCGGGACTGTCTCTCTGTCTTCCGCTCGACATTTAGATTGACCTGACAGCCTGGGACAGTCTCTCTGTCTTCCCCTCGACATTTAGATTGACCTGACAGCCTGGGACTGTCTCTCTGTCTTCCCCTCAACATTTAGATTGACCTAACCTGACAGCCTGGGACTGTCTCTCTGTCTTCCCCCTCAACATTTAGATTGACCCGACAGCCCGGGACTGTCTCCCTGTCTTCCCCTAAACATTTAGATTGACCTGACAGCCTGGGACTGTCTCTCTGTCTTCCCCTCGACATTTAGATTGACATAACCTGACAGCCTGGGACTGTCTCTCTGTCTTCCCCTCAACATTTAGATTGACCTGACAACCTGGGACTGTCTCTCTGTCTTCCCCTAAACATATAGATTGACCTGACAGCCCAGGACTGT
>NC_060195.1:14914395-14968845 GCF_021184085.1 Oncorhynchus gorbuscha | reverse complement strand
CTCTCTGTCTTCTCCTCAACATTTAGATTAACCTGACAGCCCGGGACTGTCTCTCTGTCTTCCCCTCAACATATAGATTGACCTGACAGCCTAGGACTGTCTCTCTGTCTTCCCCTCAACATTTAGATTGACCTGACAGCCTGGGACTGTCTCTCTGTCTTCCCCTCAACATATAGATTGACCTGACAGCCCAGGACGGTCTCTCTGTCTTCCCCTCAACATTTAGATTGACCTAACCTGACAGCCTGGGACTGTCTCTCTGTCTTCCCCCTCAACATTTAGATTGACCCGACAGCCCGGGACTGTCTCCCTGTCTTCCCTAAACATTTAGATTGACCTGACAGCCTGGGACTGTCTCTCTGTCTTCCCCTCGACATTTAGATTGACATAACCTGACAGCCTGGGACTGTCTCTCTGTCTTCCCCTCAACATTTAGATTGACCTGACAACCTGGGACTGTCTCTCTGTCTTCCCCTAAACATATAGATTGACCTGACAGCCCAGGACTGTCTCTCTGTCTTCTCCTCAACATTTAGATTAACCTGACAGCCCGGGACTGTCTCTCTGTCTTCCCCTCAACATATAGATTGACCTGACAGCCTAGGACTGTCTCTCTGTCTTCCCCTCAACATTTAGATTGACCTGACAGCCTGGGACTGTCTCTCTGTCTTCCCCTCAACATATAGATTGACCTGACAGCCCAGGACGGTCTCTCTGTCTTCCCCTCGACATTTAGATTGACCTGACAACCTGGGACTGTCTCTCTGTCTTCCCCTAAACATATAGATTGACCCGACAGCCCGGGACTGTCTCTCTGTCTTCCCCTCAACATTTAGATTTGCCTTGACAGCCTGGGACTGTCTCCCTGTCTTCCCCTCAACATTTAGATTGACCTGACAACCTGGGACTGTCTCTCTGTCTTCCCCTAAACATATAGATTGACCCGACAGCCCGGGACTGTCTCTCTGTCTTCCCCTCAACATTTAGATTTGCCTTGACAGCCTGGGACTGTCTCCCTGTCTTCCCCTCAACATTTAGATTGACCTGACAGCCTGGGACTGTCTCTCTGTCTTCCCCTCGACATTTAGATTGACCTGACAGCCTGGGACTGTCTCTCTGTCTTCCCCTCGACATTTAGATTGACCTGACAGCCTGGGACTGTCTCTCTGTCTTCCCCTAAACATATAGATTGACCTGACAGCCCGGGACTGTCTCTCTGTCTTCCCCTCAACATTTGGATTGACCTGACAGCCTGGGACTGTCTCTCTGTCTTCCCCTCGACATTTAGATTGACATAACCTGACAGCCTGGGACTGTCTCTCTGTCTTCCCTCAACATTTAGATTGACCTGACAACCTGGGCCTGTCTCTCTGTCTTCCCTAAACATATAGATTGACCTGACAGCCGAGGACTGTCTCTCTGTCTTCTCCTCAACATTTAGATTAATCTGACAGCCCGGGACTGTCTCTCTGTCTTCCCCTCAACATATAGATTGACCTGACAGCCTAGGACTGTCTCTCTGTCTTCCCTCAACATTTAGATTGACCTGACAGCCTGGGACTGTCTCTCTGTCTTCCCCTCAACATATAGATTGACCTGACAGCCCAGGACGGTCTCTCTGTCTTCCCTCGACATTTAGATTGACCTGACAACCTGGGACTGTCTCTCTGTCTTCCCCTAAACATATAGATTGACCCGACAGCCCGGGACTGTCTCTCTGTCTTCCCCTCAACATTTAGATTTGCCTTGACAGCCTGGGACTGTCTCCCTGTCTTCCCCTCAACATTTAGATTGACCTGACAACCTGGGACTGTCTCTCTGTCTTCCCCTAAACATATAGATTGACCCGACAGCCCGGGACTGTCTCTCTGTCTTCCCCTCAACATTTAGATTTGCCTTGACAGCCTGGGACTGTCTCCCTGTCTTCCCCTCAACATTTAGATTGACCTGACAGCCTGGGACTGTCTCTCTGTCTTCCCCTCGACATTTAGATTGACCTGACAGCCTGGGACTGTCTCTCTGTCTTCCCCTCGACATTTAGATTGACCTGACAGCCTGGGACTGTCTCTCTGTCTTCCCCTAAACATATAGATTGACCTGACAGCCCGGGACTGTCTCTCTGTCTTCCCCTCAACATTTGGATTGACCTGACAGCCTGGGACTGTCTCTCTGTCTTCCCCTCGACATTTAGAATGACCTGAAAGCCTGGGACTGTCTCTCTGTCTTCCCTAAATATATAGATTGACCTGACAGCCAGGGACTGTGTCTCTGTCTTCCCCTCAACATTTAGATTGACCTGACAGCCCGGGACTGTCTCCCTGTCTTCCCCTCAACATTTAGATTGACCTGACAGCCTGGGACTGTCTCTCTGTGTTCCCCTCGACATTTAGATTGACCTGACAGCCTGGGACTGTCTCTCTGTCTTCCCCTCAACATATAGATTGACCTGACAGCCCAGGACTGTCTCTCTGTCTTCCCCTCGGCATTTAGATTGACCTGACAGCCTGGGACTGTCTCTCTGTCTTCCCCTAAACATATAGATTGACCTGACAGCCTGGGACTGTCTCTCTGTCTTCCCCTCGACATTTAGATTGACCTGACAGCCTGGGACTGTCTCTCTGTGTTCCCCTCGACATTTAGATTGACCTGACAGCCTGGGACTGTCTCTCTGTCTTCCCCTCAACATATAGATTGACCTGACAGCCCAGGACTGTCTCTCTGTCTTCCCCTCGGCATTTGGATTGACCTGACAGCCTGGGACTGTCTCTCTGTCTTCCCCTCAACATATAGATTGACCTGACAGCCTGGGACTGTCTCTCTGTCTTCCCCTCGACATTTAGATTGACCTGACAGCCTGGGACAGTCTCTCTGTCTTCCCCTAAACATATAGATTGATCTGACAGCCCGGGACTGTCTCTGTGTCTTCCCTTCAACATTTGGATTGACCTGAGAGCCTGGGACTGTCTCTCTGTCTTCCCCTCAACATATAGATTGACCTGACAGCCTGGGACTGTCTCTCTGTCTTCCCCTCAACATTTAGATTGACCTGACAGCCCGGGACTGTCTCCCTGTCTTCCCCTCAACATTTAGATTGACCTGACAGCCTGGGACTGTCTCTCTGTCTTCCCCTCGACATTTTGATTGACCTGACAGCCTGGGACAGTCTCTCTGTCTTCCCCTAAATATATAGATTGACCTGACAGCCCGGGACTGTCTCTCTGTCTTCCCTTCAACATTTGGATTGACCTGAGAGCCTGGGACTGTCTCTCTGTCTTCCCCTCAACATATAGATTGACCTGACATCCCGGGACTGTCTCTCTGTCTTCCGCTCGACATTTAGATTGACCTGACAGCCCGGGACAGTCTCTCTGTCTTCCCCTCAACATTTAGATTGACATAACCTGACAGCCTGGGACTGTCTCTCTGTCTTCCCTTCAACATTTGGATTGACCTGAGAGCCTGGGACTGTCTCTCTGTCTTCCCCTCAACATTTAGATTGACCTGACAGCCTGGGACTGTCTCTCTGTCTTCCCCTCAACATTTAGATTGACCTGACAGCCTGGGACTGTCTCTCTGTCTTCCCCTCAACATATAGATTGACCTGACAGCCCAGGACGGTCTCTCTGTCTTCCCCTCAACATTTAGATTGACCTAACCTGACAGCCTGGGACTGTCTCTCTGTCTTCCCCCTCAACATTTAGATTGACCCGACAGCCCGGGACTGTCTCCCTGTCTTCCCCTAAACATTTAGATTGACCTGACAGCCTGGGACTGTCTCTCTGTCTTCCCCTCGACATTTAGATTGACATAACCTGACAGCCTGGGACTGTCTCTCTGTCTTCCCCTCAACATTTAGATTGACCTGACAACCTGGGACTGTCTCTCTGTCTTCCCCTAAACATATAGATTGACCTGACAGCCCAGGACTGTCTCTCTGTCTTCTCCTCAACATTTAGATTAACCTGACAGCCCGGGACTGTCTCTCTGTCTTCCCCTCAACATATAGATTGACCTGACAGCCTAGGACTGTCTCTCTGTCTTCCCCTCAACATTTAGATTGACCTGACAGCCTGGGACTGTCTCTCTGTCTTCCCCTCAACATATAGATTGACCTGACAGCCCAGGACGGTCTCTCTGTCTTCCCCTCGACATTTAGATTGACCTGACAACCTGGGACTGTCTCTCTGTCTTCCCCTAAACATATAGATTGACCCGACAGCCCGGGACTGTCTCTCTGTCTTCCCCTCAACATTTAGATTTGCCTTGACAGCCTGGGACTGTCTCCCTGTCTTCCCCTCAACATTTAGATTGACCTGACAACCTGGGACTGTCTCTCTGTCTTCCCTAAACATATAGATTGACCCGACAGCCCGGGACTGTCTCTCTGTCTTCCCCTCAACATTTAGATTTGCCTTGACAGCCTGGGACTGTCTCCCTGTCTTCCCCTCAACATTTAGATTGACCTGACAGCCTGGGACTGTCTCTCTGTCTTCCCCTCGACATTTAGATTGACCTGACAGCCTGGGACTGTCTCTCTGTCTTCCCTCGACATTTAGATTGACCTGACAGCCTGGGACTGTCTCTCTGTCTTCCCTAAACATATAGATTGACCTGACAGCCCGGGACTGTCTCTCTGTCTTCCCCTCAACATTTGGATTGACCTGACAGCCTGGGACTGTCTCTCTGTCTTCCCCTCGACATTTAGATTGACATAACCTGACAGCCTGGGACTGTCTCTCTGTCTTCCCCTCAACATTTAGATTGACCTGACAACCTGGGCCTGTCTCTCTGTCTTCCCCTAAACATATAGATTGACCTGACAGCCGAGGACTGTCTCTCTGTCTTCTCCTCAACATTTAGATTAATCTGACAGCCCGGGACTGTCTCTCTGTCTTCCCCTCAACATATAGATTGACCTGACAGCCTAGGACTGTCTCTCTGTCTTCCCCTCAACATTTAGATTGACCTGACAGCCTGGGACTGTCTCTCTGTCTTCCCCTCAACATATAGATTGACCTGACAGCCCAGGACGGTCTCTCTGTCTTCCCCTCGACATTTAGATTGACCTGACAACCTGGGACTGTCTCTCTGTCTTCCCCTAAACATATAGATTGACCCGACAGCCCGGGACTGTCTCTCTGTCTTCCCCTCAACATTTAGATTTGCCTTGACAGCCTGGGACTGTCTCCCTGTCTTCCCCTCAACATTTAGATTGACCTGACAACCTGGGACTGTCTCTCTGTCTTCCCTAAACATATAGATTGACCCGACAGCCCGGGACTGTCTCTCTGTCTTCCCCTCAACATTTAGATTTGCCTTGACAGCCTGGGACTGTCTCCCTGTCTTCCCCTCAACATTTAGATTGACCTGACAGCCTGGGACTGTCTCTCTGTCTTCCCCTCGACATTTAGATTGACCTGACAGCCTGGGACTGTCTCTCTGTCTTCCCCTCGACATTTAGATTGACCTGACAGCCTGGGACTGTCTCTCTGTCTTCCCTAAACATATAGATTGACCTGACAGCCCGGGACTGTCTCTCTGTCTTCCCCTCAACATTTGGATTGACCTGACAGCCTGGGACTGTCTCTCTGTCTTCCCTCGACATTTAGAATGACCTGAAAGCCTGGGACTGTCTCTCTGTCTTCCCTTAAATATATAGATTGACCTGACAGCCAGGGACTGTGTCTCTGTCTTCCCCTCAACATTTAGATTGACCTGACAGCCCGGGACTGTCTCCCTGTCTTCCCCTCAACATTTAGATTGACCTGACAGCCTGGGACTGTCTCTCTGTGTTCCCCTCGACATTTAGATTGACCTGACAGCCTGGGACTGTCTCTCTGTCTTCCCCTCAACATATAGATTGACCTGACAGCCCAGGACTGTCTCTCTGTCTTCCCCTCGGCATTTAGATTGACCTGACAGCCTGGGACTGTCTCTCTGTCTTCCCCTAAACATATAGATTGACCTGACAGCCTGGGACTGTCTCTCTGTCTTCCCCTCGACATTTAGATTGACCTGACAGCCTGGGACTGTCTCTCTGTGTTCCCCTCGACATTTAGATTGACCTGACAGCCTGGGACTGTCTCTCTGTCTTCCCCTCAACATATAGATTGACCTGACAGCCCAGGACTGTCTCTCTGTCTTCCCCTCGGCATTTGGATTGACCTGACAGCCTGGGACTGTCTCTCTGTCTTCCCCTCAACATATAGATTGACCTGACAGCCTGGGACTGTCTCTCTGTCTTCCCCTCGACATTTAGATTGACCTGACAGCCTGGGACAGTCTCTCTGTCTTCCCCTAAACATATAGATTGATCTGACAGCCCGGGACTGTCTCTGTGTCTTCCCTTCAACATTTGGATTGACCTGAGAGCCTGGGACTGTCTCTCTGTCTTCCCCTCAACATATAGATTGACCTGACAGCCTGGGACTGTCTCTCTGTCTTCCCCTCAACATTTAGATTGACCTGACAGCCCGGGACTGTCTCCCTGTCTTCCCCTCAACATTTAGATTGACCTGACAGCCTGGGACTGTCTCTCTGTCTTCCCCTCGACATTTTGATTGACCTGACAGCCTGGGACAGTCTCTCTGTCTTCCCCTAAATATATAGATTGACCTGACAGCCCGGGACTGTCTCTCTGTCTTCCCTTCAACATTTGGATTGACCTGAGAGCCTGGGACTGTCTCTCTGTCTTCCCTCAACATATAGATTGACCTGACATCCCGGGACTGTCTCTCTGTCTTCCGCTCGACATTTAGATTGACCTGACAGCCCGGGACAGTCTCTCTGTCTTCCCCTCAACATTTAGATTGACATAACCTGACAGCCTGGGACTGTCTCTCTGTCTTCCCTTCAACATTTGGATTGACCTGAGAGCCTGGGACTGTCTCTCTGTCTTCCCCTCAACATTTAGATTGACCTGACAGCCTGGGACTGTCTCTCTGTCTTCCCCTCGACATTTAGATTGACCTGACAGCCTGGGACTGTCTCTCTGTCTTCCCCTCGACATTTAGATTGACCTGACAGCCTGGGACAGTCTCTCTGTCTTCCCCTAAACATATAGATTGACCTGACAGCCCGGGACTGTCTCTGTGTCTTCCCTTCAACATTTGGATTGACCTGAGAGCCTGGGACTGTCTCTCTGTCTTCCCCTCAACATATAGATTGACCTGACAGCCTGGGACTGTCTCTCTGTCTTCCCCTCAACATTTAGATTGACCTGACAGCCCGGGACTGTCTCCCTGTCTTCCCCTCAACATTTAGATTGACCTGACAGCCTGGGACTGTCTCTCTGTCTTCCCCTCGACATTTTGATTGACCTGACAGCCTGGGACAGTCTCTCTGTCTTCCCCTAAATATATAGATTGACCTGACAGCCCGGGACTGTCTCTCTGTCTTCCCTTCAACATTTGGATTGACCTGAGAGCCTGGGACTGTCTCTCTGTCTTCCCCTCAACATATAGATTGACCTGACATCCCGGGACTGTCTCTCTGTCTTCCGCTCGACATTTAGATTGACCTGACAGCCTGGGACAGTCTCTCTGTCTTCCCCTCAACATTTAGATTGACATAACCTGACAGCCTGGGACTGTCTCTCTGTCTTCCCCTCAACATTTAGATTGACATGACAGCCCGGGACTGTCTCCCTGTCTTCCCCTCAACATTTAGATTGACCTGACAGCCTGGGACTGTCTCTCTGTCTTCCCCTCGACATTTAGATTGACCTGACAGCCTGGGACAGTCTCTCTGTCTTCCCCTCAACATTTAGATTGACCTGACAGCCTGGGACTGTCTCTCTGTCTTCCCTCGACATTTAGATTGACATAACCTGACAGCCTGGGACTGTCTCTCTGTCATCCCCTCAACATTTAGATTGACCTGACAGCCCTGGACTGTCTCTCTGTCTTCCCCTCAACATATAGATTGACCTGACAGCCCGGGACTGTCTCTCTGTCTTCCGCTCGACATTTAGATTGACCTGACAGCCTGGGACAGTCTCTCTGTCTTCCCCTCGACATTTAGATTGACCTGACAGCCTGGGACTGTCTCTCTGTCTTCCCCTCGACATTTAGATTGACATAACCTGACAGCCTGGGACTGTCTCTCTGTCTTCCCCTCAACATTTAGATTGACCTGACAGCCGGGACTGTCTCTCTGTCTTCCCCTCAACATATAGATTGACCTGACAGCCCGGGACTGTCTCTCTGTCTTCCGCTCGACATTTAGATTGACCTGACAGCCTGGGACTGTCTCTCTGTCTTCCCCTCGACATTTAGATTGACATAACCTGACAGCCTGGGACTGTCTCTCTGTCTTCCCCTCAACATTTAGATTGACATGACAGCCCGGGACTGTCTCCCTGTCTTCCCCTCAACATTTAGATTGACCTGACAGCCTGGGACTGTCTCTCTGTCTTCCCCTCGACATTTAGATTGACCTGACAGCCTGGGACAGTCTCTCTATCTTCCCCTAAACATATAGATTGATCTGACAGCCCGGGACTGTCTCTCTGTCTTCCCTTCAACATTTGGATTGACCTGAGAGCCTGGGACTGTCTCTCTCTTCCCCTCAACATATAAATTGACCTGACAGCCTGGGACTGTCTCTCTGTCTTCCCTCAACATATAGATTGACCTGAAAGCCCGGGACTGTCTCTCTGTCTTCCGCTCGACATTTAGATTGACCTGACAGCCTGGGACAGTCTCTCTGTCTTCCCCTCGACATTTAGATTGACCTGACAGCCTGGGACTGTTCTCTGTCTTCCCCTCGACATTTAGATTGACATAACCTGACAGCCTGGGACTGTCTCTCTGTCTTCCCCTCAACATTTAGATTGACCTGACAGCCCGGGACTGTCTCTCTGTCTTCCCCTCAACATATAGATTGACCTGACAGCCCGGGACTGTCTCTCTGTCTTCCGCTCGACATTTAGATTGACCTGACAGCCTGGGACTGTCTCTCTGTCTTCCCCTCGACATTTAGATTGACATAACCTGACAGCCTGGGACTGTCTCTCTGTCTTCCCCTCAACATTTAGATTGACATGACAGCCCGGGACTGTCTCCCTGTCTTCCCCTCAACATTTAGATTGACCTGACAGCCTGGGACTGTCTCTCTGTCTTCCCCTCGACATTTAGATTGACCTGACAGCCTGGGACAGTCTCTCTATCTTCCCCTAAACATATAGATTGATCTGACAGCCCGGGACTGTCTCTCTGTCTTCCCTTCAACATTTGGATTGACCTGAGAGCCTGGGACTGTCTCTCTCTCTTCCCCTCAACATATAAATTGACCTGACAGCCTGGGACTGTCTCTCTGTCTTCCCCTCAACATATAGATTGACCTGAAAGCCCGGGACTGTCTCTCTGTCTTCCGCTCGACATTTAGATTGACCTGACAGCCTGGGACAGTCTCTCTGTCTTCCCCTCGACATTTAGATTGACCTGACAGCCTGGGACTGTCTCTCTGTCTTCCCCTCAACATTTAGATTGACCTAACCTGACAGCCTGGGACTGTCTCTCTGTCTTCCCCCTCAACATTTAGATTGACCCGACAGCCCGGGACTGTCTCCCTGTCTTCCCCTAAACATTTAGATTGACCTGACAGCCTGGGACTGTCTCTCTGTCTTCCCCTCAACATTTAGATTGACCTAACCTGACAGCCTGGGACTGTCTCTCTGTCTTCCCCTCAACATATAGATTGACCTGACAGCCTGGGACTGTCTCTCTGTCTTCCCCTCGACATTTAGATTGACCTGACAGCCTGGGACAGTCTCTCTGTCTTCCCCTAAACATATAGATTGATCTGACAGCCCGGGACTGTCTCTGTGTCTTCCCTTCAACATTTGGATTGACCTGAGAGCCTGGGACTGTCTCTCTGTCTTCCCCTCAACATATAGATTGACCTGACAGCCTGGGACTGTCTCTCTGTCTTCCCCTCAACATTTAGATTGACCTGACAGCCCGGGACTGTCTCCCTGTCTTCCCCTCAACATTTAGATTGACCTGACAGCCTGGGACTGTCTCTCTGTCTTCCCCTCGACATTTTGATTGACCTGACAGCCTGGGACAGTCTCTCTGTCTTCCCCTAAATATATAGATTGACCTGACAGCCCGGGACTGTCTCTCTGTCTTCCCTTCAACATTTGGATTGACCTGAGAGCCTGGGACTGTCTCTCTGTCTTCCCTCAACATATAGATTGACCTGACATCCCGGGACTGTCTCTCTGTCTTCCGCTCGACATTTAGATTGACCTGACAGCCTGGGACAGTCTCTCTGTCTTCCCCTCAACATTTAGATTGACATAACCTGACAGCCTGGGACTGTCTCTCTGTCTTCCCCTCAACATTTAGATTGACATGACAGCCCGGGACTGTCTCCCTGTCTTCCCCTCAACATTTAGATTGACCTGACAGCCTGGGACTGTCTCTCTGTCTTCCCCTCGACATTTAGATTGACCTGACAGCCTGGGACAGTCTCTCTGTCTTCCCCTCAACATTTAGATTGACCTGACAGCCTGGGACTGTCTCTCTGTCTTCCCCTCGACATTTAGATTGACATAACCTGACAGCCTGGGACTGTCTCTCTGTCTTCCCCTCAACATTTAGATTGACCTGACAGCCCTGGACTGTCTCTCTGTCTTCCCCTCAACATATAGATTGACCTGACAGCCCGGGACTGTCTCTCTGTCTTCCGCTCGACATTTAGATTGACCTGACAGCCTGGGACAGTCTCTCTGTCTTCCCCTCGACATTTAGATTGACCTGACAGCCTGGGACTGTCTCTCTGTCTTCCCCTCGACATTTAGATTGACATAACCTGACAGCCTGGGACTGTCTCTCTGTCTTCCCCTCAACATTTAGATTGACCTGACAGCCCGGGACTGTCTCTCTGTCTTCCCCTCAACATATAGATTGACCTGACAGCCCGGGACTGTCTCTCTGTCTTCCGCTCGACATTTAGATTGACCTGACAGCCTGGGACTGTCTCTCTGTCTTCCCCTCGACATTTAGATTGACATAACCTGACAGCCTGGGACTGTCTCTCTGTCTTCCCTCAACATTTAGATTGACATGACAGCCCGGGACTGTCTCCCTGTCTTCCCTCAACATTTAGATTGACCTGACAGCCTGGGACTGTCTCTCTGTCTTCCCCTCGACATTTAGATTGACCTGACAGCCTGGGACAGTCTCTCTATCTTCCCCTAAACATATAGATTGATCTGACAGCCCGGGACTGTCTCTCTGTCTTCCCTTCAACATTTGGATTGACCTGAGAGCCTGGGACTGTCTCTCTCTCTTCCCCTCAACATATAAATTGACCTGACAGCCTGGGACTGTCTCTCTGTCTTCCCCTCAACATATAGATTGACCTGACAGCCCGGGACTGTCTCTCTGTCTTCCGCTCGACATTTAGATTGACCTGACAGCCTGGGACAGTCTCTCTGTCTTCCCCTCGACATTTAGATTGACCTGACAGCCTGGGACTGTCTCTCTGTCTTCCCCTCAACATTTAGATTGACCTAACCTGACAGCCTGGGACTGTCTCTCTGTCTTCCCCCTCAACATTTAGATTGACCCGACAGCCCGGGACTGTCTCCCTGTCTTCCCCTAAACATTTAGATTGACCTGACAGCCTGGGACTGTCTCTCTGTCTTCCCCTCAACATTTAGATTGACCTAACCTGACAGCCTGGGACTGTCTCTCTGTCTTCCCCCCTCAACATTTAGATTGACCCGACAGCCCGGGACTGTCTCTCTGTCTTCCCTCAACATTTAGATTGACCTGACAACCTGGGACTGTCTCTCTGTCTTCCCCTAAACATATAGATTGACCTGACAGCCCAGGACTGTCTCTCTGTCTTCTCCTCAACATTTAGATTAACCTGACAGCCCGGGACTGTCTCTCTGTCTTCCCCTCAACATATAGATTTGCCTTGACAGCCTGGGACTGTCTCCCTGTCTTCCCCTCAACATTTAGATTGACCTGACAGCCCGGGACTGTCTCTCTGTCTTCCCCTCAACATTTGGATTGACCTGACAGCCTGGGACTGTCTCTCTGTCTTCCCTCGACATTTAGAATGACCTGAAAGCCTGGGACTGTCTCTCTGTCTTCCCCTAAATATATAGATTGACCTGACAGCCAGGGACTGTGTCTCTGTCTTCCCCTCAACATTTAGATTGACCTGACAGCCCGGGACTGTCTCCCTGTCTTCCCCTCAACATTTAGATTGACCTGACAGCCTGGGACAGTCTCTCTGTCTTCCCCTAAACATATAGATTGATCTGACAGCCCGGGACTGTCTCTCTGTCTTCCCTTCAACATTTGGATTGACCTGAGAGCCTGGGACTGTCTCTCTGTCGTCCCCTCAACATATAGATTGACCTGACAGCCTGGGACTGTCTCTCTGTCTTCCCCTCAACATATAGATTGACCTGACAGCCCGGGACTGTCTCTCTGTCTTCCGCTCAACATTTAGATTGACCTGACAGCCTGGGACAGTCTCTCTGTCTTCCCTCGACATTTAGATTGACCTGACAGCCTGGGACTGTCTCTCTGTCTTCCCCTCAACATTTAGATTGACCTAACCTGACAGCCTGGGACTGTCTCTCTGTCTTCCCCCTCAACATTTAGATTGACCCGACAGCCCGGGACTGTCTCCCTGTCTTCCCCTAAACATTTAGATTGACCTGACAGCCTGGGACTGTCTCTCTGTCTTCCCCTCAACATATAGATTGACCTGACAGCCCAGGACGGTCTCTCTGTCTTCCCCTCGACATTTAGATTGACCTGACAACCTGGGACTGTCTCTCTGTCTTCCCCTAAACATATAGATTGACCCGACAGCCCGGGACTGTCTCTCTGTCTTCCCCTCAACATTTAGATTTGCCTTGACAGCCTGGGACTGTCTCCCTGTCTTCCCCTCAACATTTAGATTGACCTGACAGCCTGGGACTGTCTCTCTGTCTTCCCCTCGACATTTAGATTGACCTGACAGCCTGGGACTGTCTCTCTGTCTTCCCCTCGACATTTAGATTGACCTGACAGCCTGGGACTGTCTCTCTGTCTTCCCCTAAACATATAGATTGACCTGACAGCCTGGGACTGTCTCTCTGTCTTCCCCTCGACATTTAGATTGACCTGACAGCCCGGGACTGTCTCTCTGTCTTCCCCTCAACATATAGATTGACCTGACAGCCTGGGACTGTCTCTCTGTCTTCCCCTCAACATATAGATTGACCTGACAGCCCGGGACTGTCTCTCTGTCTTCCGCTCAACATTTAGATTGACCTGACAGCCTGGGACAGTCTCTCTGTCTTCCCCTCGACATTTAGATTGACCTGACAGCCTGGGACTGTCTCTCTGTCTTCCCCTCAACATTTAGATTGACCTAACCTGACAGCCTGGGACTGTCTCTCTGTCTTCCCCCTCAACATTTAGATTGACCCGACAGCCCGGGACTGTCTCCCTGTCTTCCCCTAAACATTTAGATTGACCTGACAGCCTGGGACTGTCTCTCTGTCTTCCCCTCAACATATAGATTGACCTGACAGCCCAGGACGGTCTCTCTGTCTTCCCCTCGACATTTAGATTGACCTGACAACCTGGGACTGTCTCTCTGTCTTCCCCTAAACATATAGATTGACCCGACAGCCCGGGACTGTCTCTCTGTCTTCCCCTCAACATTTAGATTTGCCTTGACAGCCTGGGACTGTCTCCCTGTCTTCCCCTCAACATTTAGATTGACCTGACAGCCTGGGACTGTCTCTCTGTCTTCCCCTCGACATTTAGATTGACCTGACAGCCTGGGACTGTCTCTCTGTCTTCCCCTCAACATATAGATTGACCTGACAGCCCAGGACGGTCTCTCTGTCTTCCCCTCGACATTTAGATTGACCTGACAACCTGGGACTGTCTCTCTGTCTTCCCCTAAACATATAGATTGACCCGACAGCCCGGGACTGTCTCTCTGTCTTCCCCTCAACATTTAGATTTGCCTTGACAGCCTGGGACTGTCTCCCTGTCTTCCCTCAACATTTAGATTGACCTGACAGCCTGGGACTGTCCTCTCTGTCTTCCCCTCGACATTTAGATTGACCTGACAGCCTGGGACTGTCTCTCTGTCTTCCCCTCGACATTTAGATTGACCTGACAGCCTGGGACTGTCTCTCTGTCTTCCCCTAAACATATAGATTGACCTGACAGCCTGGGACTGTCTCTCTGTCTTCCCCTCGACATTTAGATTGACCTGACAGCCCGGGACTGTCTCTCTGTCTTCCCCTCAACATATAGATTGACCTGACAGCCTGGGACTGTCTCTCTGTCTTCCCCTCGACATTTAGATTGACCTGACAGCCTGGGACTGTCTCTCTGTCTTCCCCTCGACATTTAGATTGACCTGACAGCCTGGGACTGTCTCTCTGTCTTCCCCTAAACATATAGATTGACCTGACAGCCCGGGACTGTCTCTCTGTCTTCCCCTCAACATATAGATTGACCCGACAGCCCGGGACTGTCTCCCTGTCTTCCCCTAAACATTTAGATTGACCTGACAGCCTGGGACTGTCTCTCTGTCTTCCCCTCAACATTTAGATTGACCTAACCTGACAGCCTGGGACTGTCTCTCTGTCTTCCCCCTCAACATTTAGATTGACCCGACAGCCCGGGACTGTCTCTCTGTCTTCCCCTCAACATTTAGATTGACCTGACAACCTGGGACTGTCTCTCTGTCTTCCCCTAAACATATAGATTGACCTGACAGCCCAGGACTGTCTCTCTGTCTTCTCCTCAACATTTAGATTAACCTGACAGCCCGGGACTGTCTCTCTGTCTTCCCCTCAACATATAGATTTGCCTTGACAGCCTGGGACTGTCTCCCTGTCTTCCCCTCAACATTTAGATTGACCTGACAGCCCGGGACTGTCTCTCTGTCTTCCCCTCAACATTTGGATTGACCTGACAGCCTGGGACTGTCTCTCTGTCTTCCCCTCGACATTTAGAATGACCTGAAAGCCTGGGACTGTCTCTCTGTCTTCCCCTAAATATATAGATTGACCTGACAGCCAGGGACTGTGTCTCTGTCTTCCCCTCAACATTTAGATTGACCTGACAGCCCGGGACTGTCTCCCTGTCTTCCCCTCAACATTTAGATTGACCTGACAGCCTGGGACTGTCTCTCTGTCTTCCCCTCAACATTTAGATTGACCTGACAGCCTGGGACTGTCTCTCTGTCTTCCCTAAACATATAGATTGACCTGACAGCCCGGGACTGTCTCTCTGTCTTCCCTCAACATATAGATTGACCTGACAGCCTGGGACTGTCTCTCTGTCTTCCCCTCGACATTTAGATTGACCTGACAGCCTGGGACAGTCTCTCTGTCTTCCCCTAAACATATAGATTGATCTGACAGCCCGGGACTGTCTCTCTGTCTTCCCTTCAACATTTGGATTGACCTGAGAGCCTGGGACTGTCTCTCTGTCTTCCCCTCAACATATAGATTGACCTGACAGCCTGGGACTGTCTCTCTGTCTTCCCCTCAACATATAGATTGACCTGACAGCCCGGAACTGTCTCTCTGTCTTCCGCTCGACATTTAGATTGACCTGACAGCCTGGGACAGTCTCTCTGTCTTCCCCTCGACATTTAGATTGACCTGACAGCCTGGGACTGTCTCTCTGTCTTCCCCTCAACATTTAGATTGACCTAACCTGACAGCCTGGGACTGTCTCTCTGTCTTCCCCCTCAACATTTAGATTGACCCGACAGCCCGGGACTGTCTCCCTGTCTTCCCCTCAACATATAGATTGACCTGACAGCCTGGGACTGTCTCTCTGTCTTCCCCTCGACATTTAGATTGACCTGACAGCCTGGGACTGTCTCTCTGTCTTCCCCTCGACATTTAGATTGACCTGACAGCCTGGGACTGTCTCTCTGTCTTCCCCTAAACATATAGATTGACCTGACAGCCCGGGACTGTCTCTCTGTCTTCCCCTCAACATATAGATTGACCCGACAGCCCGGGACTGTCTCCCTGTCTTCCCCTAAACATTTAGATTGACCTGACAGCCTGGGACTGTCTCTCTGTCTTCCCCTCAACATTTAGATTGACCTAACCTGACAGCCTGGGACTGTCTCTCTGTCTTCCCCCTCAACATTTAGATTGACCCGACAGCCCGGGACTGTCTCTCTGTCTTCCCCTCAACATTTAGATTGACCTGACAACCTGGGACTGTCTCTCTGTCTTCCCCTAAACATATAGATTGACCTGACAGCCCAGGACTGTCTCTCTGTCTTCTCCTCAACATTTAGATTAACCTGACAGCCCGGGACTGTCTCTCTGTCTTCCCCTCAACATATAGATTTGCCTTGACAGCCTGGGACTGTCTCCCTGTCTTCCCCTCAACATTTAGATTGACCTGACAGCCCGGGACTGTCTCTCTGTCTTCCCCTCAACATTTGGATTGACCTGACAGCCTGGGACTGTCTCTCTGTCTTCCCCTCGACATTTAGAATGACCTGAAAGCCTGGGACTGTCTCTCTGTCTTCCCTAAATATATAGATTGACCTGACAGCCAGGGACTGTGTCTCTGTCTTCCCCTCAACATTTAGATTGACCTGACAGCCCGGGACTGTCTCCCTGTCTTCCCCTCAACATTTAGATTGACCTGACAGCCTGGGACTGTCTCTCTGTCTTCCCCTCAACATTTAGATTGACCTGACAGCCTGGGACTGTCTCTCTGTCTTCCCTAAACATATAGATTGACCTGACAGCCCGGGACTGTCTCTCTGTCTTCCCCTCAACATATAGATTGACCTGACAGCCTGGGACTGTCTCTCTGTCTTCCCCTCGACATTTAGATTGACCTGACAGCCTGGGACAGTCTCTCTGTCTTCCCCTAAACATATAGATTGATCTGACAGCCCGGGACTGTCTCTCTGTCTTCCCTTCAACATTTGGATTGACCTGAGAGCCTGGGACTGTCTCTCTGTCTTCCCCTCAACATATAGATTGACCTGACAGCCTGGGACTGTCTCTCTGTCTTCCCCTCAACATATAGATTGACCTGACAGCCCGGAACTGTCTCTCTGTCTTCCGCTCGACATTTAGATTGACCTGACAGCCTGGGACAGTCTCTCTGTCTTCCCCTCGACATTTAGATTGACCTGACAGCCTGGGACTGTCTCTCTGTCTTCCCCTCAACATTTAGATTGACCTAACCTGACAGCCTGGGACTGTCTCTCTGTCTTCCCCTCAACATTTAGATTGACCCGACAGCCCGGGACTGTCTCCCTGTCTTCCCCTAAACATTTAGATTGACCTGACAGCCTGGGACTGTCTCTCTGTCTTCCCCTCAACATTTAGATTGACCTGACAGCCTGGGACTGTCTCTCTGTCTTCCCCTCGACATTTAGATTGACATAACCTGACAGCCTGGGACTGTCTCTCTGTCTTCCCCTCAACATTTAGATTGACCTGACAGCCCGGGACTGTCTCCCTGTCTTCCCTCAACATTTAGATTGACCTGACAACCTGGGACTGTCTCTCTGTCTTCCCCTAAACATATAGATTGACCTGACAGCCCAGGACTGTCTCTCTGTCTTCTCCTCAACATTTAGATTAACCTGACAGCCCGGGACTGTCTCTCTGTCTTCCCCTCGACATTTAGATTGACCTGACAGCCTGGGACTGTCTCTCTGTCTTCCCTAAACATATAGATTGACCTGACAGCCTAGGACTGTCTCTCTGTCTTCCCTCAACATTTAGATTGACCTGACAGCCTGGGACAGTCTCTCTGACTTCCCCTCAACATTTAGATTGACCTGACAGCCTGGGACTGTCTCTCTGTCTTCCCTCGACATTTAGATTGACATAACCTGACAGCCTGGGACTGTCTCTCTGTCTTCCCCTCAACATTTAGATTGACCTGACAGCCCGGGACTGTCTCCCTGTCTTCCCTCAACATATAGATTGACCTGACATCCCGGGACTGTCTCCCTGTCTTCCCCTCAACATTTAGATTGACCTGACAGCCTGGGACAGTCTCTCTGTCTTCCCCTCGACATTTAGATTGACCTGACAGCCTGGGACAGTCTCTCTGTCTTCCCCTAAACATATAGATTGATCTGACAGCCCGGGACTGTCTCTCTGTCTTCCCTTCAACATTTGGATTGACCTGAGAGCCTGGGACTGTCTCTCTGTCTTCCCCTCAACATATAGATTGACCTGACAGCCCGGGACGGTCTCGCTGTCTTCCCCTCGACATTTAGATTGACCTGACAGCCTGGGACTGTCCCTCTGTCTTCCCCTAAACATATAGATTGACCTGACAGCCCGGGACTGTCTCTCTGTCTTCCCCTCAACATATAGATTGACCTGACAGCCTGGGACAGTCTCTCTGTCTTCCCCTCGACATTTAGATTGACCTGACAGCCTGGGACTGTCTCTCTGTCTTCCCCTAAACATATAGATTGACCTGACAGCCCGGGACTGTCTCTCTGTCTTCCCCTCAACATATAGATTGACCCGACAGCCCGGGACTGTCTCCCTGTCTTCCCCTAAACATTTAGATTGACCTGACAGCCTGGGACTGTCTCTCTGTCTTCCCCTCAACATTTAGATTGACCTGACAGCCTGGGACTGTCTCTCTGTCTTCCCCTAAACATATAGATTGACCTGACAGCCCGGGACTGTCTCTCTGTCTTCCCCTCAACATATAGATTGACCTGACAGCCTGGGACTGTCTCTCTGTCTTCCCCTCGACATTTAGATTGACCTGACAGCCTGGGACAGTCTCTCTGTCTTCCCCTAAACATATAGATTGATCTGACAGCCCGGGACTGTCTCTCTGTCTTCCCTTCAACATTTGGATTGACCTGAGAGCCTGGGACTGTCTCTCTGTCTTCCCCTCAACATATAGATTGACCTGACAGCCTGGGACTGTCTCTCTGTCTTCCCCTCAACATATAGATTGACCTGACAGCCCGGAACTGTCTCTCTGTCTTCCGCTCGACATTTAGATTGACCTGACAGCCTGGGACAGTCTCTCTGTCTTCCCCTCGACATTTAGATTGACCTGACAGCCTGGGACTGTCTCTCTGTCTTCCCCTCAACATTTAGATTGACCTAACCTGACAGCCTGGGACTGTCTCTCTGTCTTCCCCTCAACATTTAGATTGACCCGACAGCCCGGGACTGTCTCCCTGTCTTCCCCTAAACATTTAGATTGACCTGACAGCCTGGGACTGTCTCTCTGTCTTCCCTCAACATTTAGATTGACCTGACAGCCTGGGACTGTCTCTCTGTCTTCCCCTCGACATTTAGATTGACATAACCTGACAGCCTGGGACTGTCTCTCTGTCTTCCCCTCAACATTTAGATTGACCTGACAGCCCGGGACTGTCTCCCTGTCTTCCCCTCAACATTTAGATTGACCTGACAACCTGGGACTGTCTCTCTGTCTTCCCCTAAACATATAGATTGACCTGACAGCCCAGGACTGTCTCTCTGTCTTCTCCTCAACATTTAGATTAACCTGACAGCCCGGGACTGTCTCTCTGTCTTCCCTCGACATTTAGATTGACCTGACAGCCTGGGACTGTCTCTCTGTCTTCCCCTAAACATATAGATTGACCTGACAGCCTAGGACTGTCTCTCTGTCTTCCCTCAACATTTAGATTGACCTGACAGCCTGGGACAGTCTCTCTGACTTCCCCTCAACATTTAGATTGACCTGACAGCCTGGGACTGTCTCTCTGTCTTCCCCTCGACATTTAGATTGACATAACCTGACAGCCTGGGACTGTCTCTCTGTCTTCCCCTCAACATTTAGATTGACCTGACAGCCCGGGACTGTCTCCCTGTCTTCCCCTCAACATATAGATTGACCTGACATCCCGGGACTGTCTCCCTGTCTTCCCCTCAACATTTAGATTGACCTGACAGCCTGGGACAGTCTCTCTGTCTTCCCCTCGACATTTAGATTGACCTGACAGCCTGGGACAGTCTCTCTGTCTTCCCCTAAACATATAGATTGATCTGACAGCCCGGGACTGTCTCTCTGTCTTCCCTTCAACATTTGGATTGACCTGAGAGCCTGGGACTGTCTCTCTGTCTTCCCCTCAACATATAGATTGACCTGACAGCCCGGGACGGTCTCGCTGTCTTCCCCTCGACATTTAGATTGACCTGACAGCCTGGGACTGTCCCTCTGTCTTCCCCTAAACATATAGATTGACCTGACAGCCCGGGACTGTCTCTCTGTCTTCCCCTCAACATATAGATTGACCTGACAGCCTGGGACAGTCTCTCTGTCTTCCCCTCGACATTTAGATTGACCTGACAGCCTGGGACTGTCTCTCTGTCTTCCCCTAAACATATAGATTGACCTGACAGCCCGGGACTGTCTCTCTGTCTTCCCCTCAACATATAGATTGACCCGACAGCCCGGGACTGTCTCCCTGTCTTCCCTAAACATTTAGATTGACCTGACAGCCTGGGACTGTCTCTCTGTCTTCCCCTCAACATTTAGATTGACCTAACCTGACAGCCTGGGACTGTCTCTCTGTCTTCCCCTCAACATTTAGATTGACCCGACAGCCCGGGACTGTCTCTCTGTCTTCCCCTCAACATTTAGATTGACCTGACAACCTGGGACTGTCTCTCTGTCTTCCCCTAAACATATAGATTGACCTGACAGCCCAGGACTGTCTCTCTGTCTTCTCCTCAACATTTAGATTAACCTGACAGCCCGGGACTGTCTCTCTGTCTTCCCCTCAACATATAGATTTGCCTTGACAGCCTGGGACTGTCTCCCTGTCTTCCCCTCAACATTTAGATTGACCTGACAGCCCGGGACTGTCTCTCTGTCTTCCCCTCAACATTTGGATTGACCTGACAGCCTGGGACTGTCTCTCTGTCTTCCCCTCGACATTTAGAATGACCTGAAAGCCTGGGACTGTCTCTCTGTCTTCCCCTAAATATATAGATTGACCTGACAGCCAGGGACTGTGTCTCTGTCTTCCCCTCAACATTTAGATTGACCTGACAGCCCGGGACTGTCTCCCTGTCTTCCCCTCAACATTTAGATTGACCTGACAGCCTGGGACAGTCTCTCTGTCTTCCCCTAAACATATAGATTGATCTGACAGCCCGGGACTGTCTCTCTGTCTTCCCTTCAACATTTGGATTGACCTGAGAGCCTGGGACTGTCTCTCTGTCGTCCCCTCAACATATAGATTGACCTGACAGCCTGGGACTGTCTCTCTGTCTTCCCCTCAACATATAGATTGACCTGACAGCCCGGGACTGTCTCTCTGTCTTCCGCTCAACATTTAGATTGACCTGACAGCCTGGGACAGTCTCTCTGTCTTCCCCTCGACATTTAGATTGACCTGACAGCCTGGGACTGTCTCTCTGTCTTCCCCTCAACATTTAGATTGACCTAACCTGACAGCCTGGGACTGTCTCTCTGTCTTCCCCCTCAACATTTAGATTGACCCGACAGCCCGGGACTGTCTCCCTGTCTTCCCCTAAACATTTAGATTGACCTGACAGCCTGGGACTGTCTCTCTGTCTTCCCCTCAACATATAGATTGACCTGACAGCCCAGGACGGTCTCTCTGTCTTCCCCTCGACATTTAGATTGACCTGACAACCTGGGACTGTCTCTCTGTCTTCCCCTAAACATATAGATTGACCCGACAGCCCGGGACTGTCTCTCTGTCTTCCCCTCAACATTTAGATTTGCCTGACAGCCTGGGACTGTCTCTCTGTCTTCCCCTCGACATTTAGATTGACCTGACAGCCTGGGACTGTCTCTCTGTCTTCCCCTCGACATTTAGATTGACCTGACAGCCTGGGACTGTCTCTCTGTCTTCCCCTAAACATATAGATTGACCTGACAGCCCGGGACTGTCTCTCTGTCTTCCCCTCAACATTTGGATTGACCTGACAGCCTGGGACTGTCTCTCTGTCTTCCCCTCGACATTTAGAATGACCTGAAAGCCTGGGACTGTCTCTCTGTCTTCCCCTAAATATATAGATTGACCTGACAGCCAGGGACTGTGTCTCTGTCTTCCCCTCAACATTTAGATTGACCTGACAGCCCGGGACTGTCTCTCTGTCTTCCCCTAAACATATAGATTGACCTGACAGCCCAGGACTGTCTCTCTGTCTTCTCCTCAACATTTAGATTAACCTGACAGCCCGGGACTGTCTCTCTGTCTTCCCCTCAACATATAGATTTGCCTTGACAGCCTGGGACTGTCTCCCTGTCTTCCCCTCAACATTTAGATTGACCTGACAGCCCGGGACTGTCTCTCTGTCTTCCCTCAACATTTGGATTGACCTGACAGCCTGGGACTGTCTCTCTGTCTTCCCCTCGACATTTAGAATGACCTGAAAGCCTGGGACTGTCTCTCTGTCTTCCCTAAATATATAGATTGACCTGACAGCCAGGGACTGTGTCTCTGTCTTCCCCTCAACATTTAGATTGACCTGACAGCCCGGGACTGTCTCCCTGTCTTCCCCTCAACATTTAGATTGACCTGACAGCCTGGGACAGTCTCTCTGTCTTCCCCTAAACATATAGATTGATCTGACAGCCCGGGACTGTCTCTCTGTCTTCCCTTCAACATTTGGATTGACCTGAGAGCCTGGGACTGTCTCTCTGTCGTCCCTCAACATATAGATTGACCTGACAGCCTGGGACTGTCTCTCTGTCTTCCCTCAACATATAGATTGACCTGACAGCCCGGGACTGTCTCTCTGTCTTCCGCTCAACATTTAGATTGACCTGACAGCCTGGGACAGTCTCTCTGTCTTCCCCTCGACATTTAGATTGACCTGACAGCCTGGGACTGTCTCTCTGTCTTCCCTCAACATTTAGATTGACCTAACCTGACAGCCTGGGACTGTCTCTCTGTCTTCCCCTCAACATTTAGATTGACCCGACAGCCCGGGACTGTCTCCCTGTCTTCCCCTAAACATTTAGATTGACCTGACAGCCTGGGACTGTCTCTCTGTCTTCCCCTCAACATATAGATTGACCTGACAGCCCAGGACGGTCTCTCTGTCTTCCCCTCGACATTTAGATTGACCTGACAACCTGGGACTGTCTCTCTGTCTTCCCCTAAACATATAGATTGACCCGACAGCCCGGGACTGTCTCTCTGTCTTCCCCTCAACATTTAGATTTGCCTGACAGCCTGGGACTGTCTCTCTGTCTTCCCCTCGACATTTAGATTGACCTGACAGCCTGGGACTGTCTCTCTGTCTTCCCCTCGACATTTAGATTGACCTGACAGCCTGAGACTGTCTCTCTGTCTTCCCCTAAACATATAGATTGACCTGACAGCCCGGGACTGTCTCTCTGTCTTCCCCTCAACATTTGGATTGACCTGACAGCCTGGGACTGTCTCTCTGTCTTCCCCTCGACATTTAGAATGACCTGAAAGCCTGGGACTGTCTCTCTGTCTTCCCCTAAATATATAGATTGACCTGACAGCCAGGGACTGTGTCTCTGTCTTCCCCTCAACATTTAGATTGACCTGACAGCCCGGGACTGTCTCCCTGTCTTCCCCTCAACATTTAGATTGACCTGACAGCCTGGGACTGTCTCTCTGTCTTCCCCTCAACATTTAGATTGACCTGACAGCCTGGGACTGTCTCTCTGTCTTCCGCTAAACATATAGATTGACCTGACAGCCCGGGACTGTCTCTCTGTCTTCCCCTCAACATATAGATTGACCTGACAGCCTGGGACTGTCTCTCTGTCTTCCCCTCGACATTTAGATTGACCTGACAGCCTGGGACAGTCTCTCTGTCTTCCCCTAAACATATAGATTGATCTGACAGCCCGGGACTGTCTCTCTGTCTTCCCTTCAACATTTGGATTGACCTGAGAGCCTGGGACTGTCTCTCTGTCTTCCCCTCAACATATAGATTGACCTGACAGCCTGGGACTGTCTCTCTGTCTTCCCCTCAACATATAGATTGACCTGACAGCCCGGAACTGTCTCTCTGTCTTCCGCTCGACATTTAGATTGACCTGACAGCCTGGGACAGTCTCTCTGTCTTCCCCTCGACATTTAGATTGACCTGACAGCCTGGGACTGTCTCTCTGTCTTCCCCTCAACATTTAGATTGACCTAACCTGACAGCCTGGGACTGTCTCTCTGTCTTCCCCTCAACATTTAGATTGACCCGACAGCCGGGACTGTCTCCCTGTCTTCCCCTAAACATTTAGATTGACCTGACAGCCTGGGACTGTCTCTCTGTCTTCCCCTCAACATTTAGATTGACCTGACAGCCTGGGACTGTCTCTCTGTCTTCCCTCGACATTTAGATTGACATAACCTGACAGCCTGGGACTGTCTCTCTGTCTTCCCTCAACATTTAGATTGACCTGACAGCCCGGGACTGTCTCCCTGTCTTCCCCTCAACATTTAGATTGACCTGACAACCTGGGACTGTCTCTCTGTCTTCCCCTAAACATATAGATTGACCTGACAGCCCAGGACTGTCTCTCTGTCTTCTCCTCAACATTTAGATTAACCTGACAGCCCGGGACTGTCTCTCTGTCTTCCCCTCGACATTTAGATTGACCTGACAGCCTGGGACTGTCTCTCTGTCTTCCCTAAACATATAGATTGACCTGACAGCCTAGGACTGTCTCTCTGTCTTCCCCTCAACATTTAGATTGACCTGACAGCCTGGGACAGTCTCTCTGACTTCCCCTCAACATTTAGATTGACCTGACAGCCTGGGACTGTCTCTCTGTCTTCCCTCGACATTTAGATTGACATAACCTGACAGCCTGGGACTGTCTCTCTGTCTTCCCTCAACATTTAGATTGACCTGACAGCCCGGGACTGTCTCCTGTCTTCCCCTCAACATATAGATTGACCTGACATCCCGGGACTGTCTCCCTGTCTTCCCCTCAACATTTAGATTGACCTGACAGCCTGGGACAGTCTCTCTGTCTTCCCCTCGACATTTAGATTGACCTGACAGCCTGGGACAGTCTCTCTGTCTTCCCCTAAACATATAGATTGATCTGACAGCCCGGGACTGTCTCTCTGTCTTCCCCTCAACATTTAGATTGACCTGACAGCCTGGGACTGTCTCTCTGTCTTCCCCTCGGCATTTAGATTGACCTGACAGCCTGGGACTGTCTCTCTGTCTTCCCTAAACATATAGATTGACCTGACAGCCTGGGACTGTCTCTCTGTCTTCCCTCGACATTTAGATTGACCTGACAGCCTGGGACAGTCTCTCTGTCTTCCCTAAACATATAGATTGATCTGACAGCCCGGGACTGTCTCTCTGTCTTCCCTTCAACATTTGGATTGACCTGAGAGCCTGGGACTGTCTCTCTGTCTTCCCCTCAACATATAGATTGACCTGACAGCCTGGGACTGTCTCTCTGTCTTCCCTCAACATATAGATTGACCTGACAGCCCGGAACTGTCTCTCTGTCTTCCGCTCGACATTTAGATTGACCTGACAGCCTGGGACAGTCTCTCTGTCTTCCCTCGACATTTAGATTGACCTGACAGCCTGGGACTGTCTCTCTGTCTTCCCCTCAACATTTAGATTGACCTAACCTGACAGCCTGGGACTGTCTCTCTGTCTTCCCCCTCAACATTTAGATTGACCCGACAGCCCGGGACTGTCTCCCTGTCTTCCCCTAAACATTTAGATTGACCTGACAGCCTGGGACTGTCTCTCTGTCTTCCCTCAACATTTAGATTGACCTGACAGCCTGGGACTGTCTCTCTGTCTTCCCCTCGACATTTAGATTGACATAACCTGACAGCCTGGGACTGTCTCTCTGTCTTCCCCTCAACATTTAGATTGACCTGACAGCCCGGGACTGTCTCCCTGTCTTCCCCTCAACATTTTGATTGACCTGACAGCCTGGGACTGTCTCTCTGTCTTCCCTAAACATATAGATTGACCTGACAGCCCAGGACTGTCTCTCTGTCTTCTCCTCAACATTTAGATTAACCTGACAGCCCGGGACTGTCTCTCTGTCTTCCCCTCGACATTTAGATTGACCTGACAGCCTGGGACTGTCTCTGTCTTCCCCTAAACATATAGATTGACCTGACAGCCTAGGACTGTCTCTCTGTCTTCCCCTCAACATTTAGATTGACCTGACAGCCTGGGACAGTCTCTCTGACTTCCCTCAACATTTAGATTGACCTGACAGCCTGGGACTGTCTCTCTGTCTTCCCCTCGACATTTAGATTGACATAACCTGACAGCCTGGGACTGTCTCTCTGTCTTCCCCTCAACATTTAGATTGACCTGACAGCCCGGGACTGTCTCCCTGTCTTCCCCTCAACATATAGATTGACCTGACATCCCGGGACTGTCTCCCTGTCTTCCCCTCAACATTTAGATTGACCTGACAGCCTGGGACAGTCTCTCTGTCTTCCCCTCGACATTTAGATTGACCTGACAGCCTGGGACAGTCTCTCTGTCTTCCCCTAAACATATAGATTGATCTGACAGCCCGGGACTGTCTCTCTGTCTTCCCTTCAACATTTGGATTGACCTGAGAGCCTGGGACTGTCTCTCTGTCTTCCCCTCAACATATAGATTGACCTGACAGCCCGGGACGGTCTCGCTGTCTTCCCCTCGACATTTAGATTGACCTGACAGCCTGGGACTGTCTCTCTGTCTTCCCCTAAACATATAGATTGACCTGACAGCCCGGGACTGTCTCTCTGTCTTCCCCTCAACATTTAGATTTGCCTTGACAGCCTGGGACTGTCTCCCTGTCTTCCCTCAACATTTAGATTGACCTGACAGCCTGGGATGTCTCTCTGTCTTCCCTCGGCATTTAGATTGACCTGACAGCCTGGGACTGTCTCTCTGTCTTCCCCTAAACATATAGATTGACCTGACAGCCCGGGACTGTCTCTCTGTCTTCCCCTCAACATTTGGATTGACCTGACAGCCTGGGACTGTCTCTCTGTCTTCCCCTCAACATATAGATTGACCTGTCAGCCTGGGACTGTCTCTCTGTCTTCCCCTCGACATTTAGATTGACCTGACAGCCTGGGACAGTCTCTCTGTCTTCCCCTAAACATATAGATTGATCTGACAGCCGGGACTGTCTCTCTGTCTTCCCTTCAACATTTGGATTGATTGACTGACCTGACAGCCTGGGACTGTCTCTCTGTCTTCCCTCAACATATAGATTGACCTGACAGCCTGGGACTGTCTCTCTGTCTTCCCCTCGACATTTAGATTGACCTCAACTAAACATATAGATTGATCTGACAGCCCGGGACTGTCTCTCTGTCTTTGACATTTAGATTGACCTGACAGCCTGGGACTGTCTCTCTGTCTTCCCTCAACATTTAGATTGACCTGACAGCCTGGGACTGTCTCTCTGTCTTCCCCTCAACATTTAGATTGACCTGACAGCCTGGGACTGTCTCTCTGTCTTCTTCCTAAACATTTAGATTGACCTCAACATTTAGATTGACCTGACAGCCTGGGACTGTCTCTCTGTCTTCCCTCAACATTTAGATTGACCTGACAGCCTGGGACTGTCTCTCTGTCTTCCCCTGTCTTCCCCTCAACATTTAGATTGACCTGACACCGGGACTGTCTCTCTGTCTTCCCCTAAACATTTAGATTGACCTGAGCCTGGGACTGTCTCTCTGTCTTCCCCTCAACATTTAGATTGACCTGACAGCCTGGGACTGTCTCTCTGTCTTCCCCTAAACATTTAGATTGACCTGACAGCCTGGGACTGTCTCTCTGTCTTCCTCAACATTTAGATTGACCTGACAGCCTGGGACTCAACATTTAGATTGACCTGACAGCCTGGGACTGTCTCTCTGTCTTCCCCTCAACATTTAGATTGACCTGACAGCCTGGGACTGTCTCTCTGTCTTCCTCAACATTTAGATTGACCTGACAGCCTGGGACTGTCTCTCTGTCTCTCTGTCTTCCCCTCAACATTTAGATTGACCTGACAGCCTGGGACTGTCTCTCTGTCTTCCCTCAACATTTAGATTGACCTAACCTGACAGCCTGGGACTGTCTCTCTGTCTTCCCCTCAACATTTAGATTGACCTGACAGCCCGGGTCTTCCTCAACCTGACCCGACACTGTCTCCCTCTGTCTTCCCCTAAACATTTAGATTGACCTGACAGCCTGGGACTGTCTCTCTGTCTTCCCCTCAACATTTAGATTGACCTGACAGCCTGGGACTGTCTCTCTGTCTTCCCCTCGACATTTAGATTGACATAACCTGACAGCCTGGGACTGTCTCTCTGTCTTCCCCTCAACATTTAGATTGACCTGACAGCCCGGGACTGTCTCCCTGTCTTCCCCTCAACATTTAGATTGACCTGACAACCTGGGACTGTCTCTCTGTCTTCCCTAAACATATAGATTGACCAGCCTGGGACTGTCTCTCTGTCTTCCCTCGACATTTAGATTGACCTGACAGCCTGGGACAGTCTCTCTGTCTTCCCTAAACATATAGATTGATCTGACAGCCTGGGACTGTCTCTCTGTCTTCCCTCAACATTTGGATTGACCTGAGAGCCTGGGACTGTCTCTCTGTCTTCCCCTCAACATATAGATTGACCTGACAGCCTGGGACTGTCTCTCTGTCTGTCTTCCCCTCAACATTTAGATTGACCTGACAGCCTCGGATTGACCTGACAGCCTGGGACTGTCTCTCTGTCTTCCCCTCAACATTTAGATTGACCTGACAGCCTGGGACTGTCTCTCTGTCTTCCCCTCAACATTTAGATTGACCTGACAGCCTGGGACTGTCTCCCTGTCTTCCCTCAACATGGGACTGTCTCTCTGTCTTCCCTCAACATTTAGATTGACCTGACAGCCTGGGACTGTCTCTCTGTCTTCCCTCGACATTTAGATTGACCTGACAGCCTGGGACTGTCTCTCTGTCTTCCCCTCAACATTTAGATTGACCTGACAGCCGGGACTGTCTCTCTGTCTTCCCCTCAACATTTAGATTGACCTGACAGCCTGGGACTGTCTCTCTGTCTTCCCCTCAACATTTAGATTGACCTGACAGCCTGGGACAGGGACTGTCTCTCTGTCTTCCCCTCAACATTTAGATTGACCTGACAGCCTGGGACTGTCTCTCTGTCTTCCCCTCAACATTTAGATTGACCTGACAGCCTGGGACTGGGACTGTCTGACAGCCTGGGACTGTCTTCCCCTCAACATTTAGATTGACCTGACAGCCTGGGACTGTCTCCTGTCTTCCTCAACATTTAGATTGACCTGACAGCCTGGGACTGTCTCTCTGTCTTCCCCTCAACATTTAGATTGACCTGACAGCCCTGGGACTGTCTCTCTGTCTTCCCTCAACATTTAGATTGACCTGACAGCCTGGGACTGTCTCTCTGTCTTCCCTCAACATTTAGATTGACCTGACAGCCTGGGACTGTCTCTCTGTCTTCCTCAACATATAGATTGACCTGACAGCCTGGGACTGTCTCTCTGTCTTCCTCGACATTTAGATTGACCTGACAGCCTGGGACTGTCTCTCAGACAGCCTGGGACTGTCTCTCTGTCTTCCCCTCAACATTTAGATTGACCTGACAGCCTGGGACAGTCTCTCTGGACTGTCTCTCTGTCTTCCCTCAACATTTAGATTGACCTGACAGCCTGGGACTGTCTCTCTGTCTTCCCCTCAACTAGATTCTTCCCTGTCTTCAACATTTAGATTGACCTGACAGCCTGGGACTGTCTCTCTGTCTTCCCCTCAACATTTAGATTGACCAGCCTGGGACATTAGATTGACCTGACAGCCTGGGACTGTCTCTGTCTTCCCCTCAACATTTAGATTGACCTGACAGCCTGGGACTGTCTCTCTGTCTTCCCCTCAACATTTAGATTGACCTGGGACTGTCTCTCTGTCTTCCCCTGGGACTGTCTCTCTGTCTTTCCTCAACATTTAGATTGACCTGACATTTAGATTGTCTTCCCCTCAACATTTAGATTGACCTGACAGCCTGGGACTGTCTCTCTGTCTTCCCTCAACATTTAGATTGACCTGACAGCCTGGGACTGTCTCTCTGTCTTCCCCTCAACATTTAGATTGACCTGACAGCCTGGGACTGTCTCTCTGTCTTCCCTCAACATTTAGATTGACCTGACAGCCTGGGACTGTCTCTCTGTCTTCCCCTCAACATTTAGATTGACCTGACAGCCTGGGACTGTCTCTCTGTCTTCCCCTAAACATATAGATTGACCTGACAGCCTGGGACTGTCTCTCTGTCTTCCCCTCGACATTTAGATTGACCTGACAGCCTGGGACAGTCTCTCTGTCTTCCCCTAAACATATAGATTGATCTGACAGCCTGGGACTGTCTCTCTGTCTTCCCTCAACATTTAGATTGACCTGACCTGACAGCCTGGGACTGTCTCTCTGTCTTCCCCTGAAACATAAACATAGATTGACCTGACAGCCCGGGACTGTCTCTCTGTCTTCCCTCAACATTTAGATTGACCTGACAGCCTGGGACTGTCTCTCTGTCTTCCCCTCGACATTTAGATTGACCTGACAGCCTGGGACAGTCTCTCTGTCTTCCCCTAAACATATAGATTGATCTGACAGCCCGGGACTGTCTCTCTGTCTTCCCTTCAACATTTGGATTGACCTGAGAGCCTGGGACTGTCTCTCTGTCTTCCCCTCAACATATAGATTGACCTGACAGCCTGGGACTGTCTCTCTGTCTTCCCCTCAACATATAGATTGACCTGACAGCCCTGGGACTGTCTCTCTGTCTTCCGCTCGACATTTAGATTGACCTGACAGCCTGGGACAGTCTCTCTGTCTTCCCCTCGACATTTAGATTGACCTGACAGCCTGGGACTGTCTCTCTGTCTTCCCCTCAACATTTAGATTGACCTAACCTGACAGCCTGGGACTGTCTCTCTGTCTTCCCCTCAACATTTAGATTGACCCGACAGCCCGGGACTGTCTCCTGTCTTCCCCTAAACATTTAGATTGACCTGACAGCCTGGGACTGTCTCTCTGTCTTCCTCAACATTTAGATTGACCTGACAGCCTGGGACTGTCTCTCTGTCTTCCCCTCGACATTTAGATTGACATAACCTGACAGCCTGGGACTGTCTCTCTGTCTTCCCCTCAACATTTAGATTGACCTGACAGCCCGTCTTCCTAAAGATTGACCTGACAGCCCGGGACTGTCTCCCTGTCTTCCCCTCAACATTTAGATTGACCTGACAACCTAGATTGACCTGACAGCCTGGGACTGTCTCTCTGTCTTCCCTAAACATTTAGATTGACCTGACAGATTGACTTCCCTCAACATTTAGATTGACCTGACAGCCTGGGACTGTCTCTCTGTCTTCCCTCAACATTTAGATTGACCTGACAGCCTGGGACTGTCTCTCTGTCTTCCCCTCAACATTTAGATTGACCTGACAGCCTGGGACTGTCTCTCTGTCTTCCCCTCAACATTTAGATTGACCTGACAGCCTGGGACTGTCTCTCTGTCTTCCCCTCAACATTTAGATTGACCTGACAGCCTGGGACTGTCTCTCTGTCTTCCCCTAAACATTTAGATTGACCTGACAGCCTGGGACTGTCTCTCTGTCTTCCCCTCAACATTTAGATTGACCTGACAGCCTGGGACTGTCTCTCTGTCTTTCAACATTTAGATTGACCTGACAGCCTGGGACTGTCTCTCTGTCTTCCCTCAACATTTAGATTGACCTGACAGCCTGGGACTGTCTCTCTGACATTTAGATTGACCGGGACAGCCTGGGACTGTCTCTCTGTCTTCCCCTCAACATTTAGATTGACCTGACAGCCTGGGACTGTCTCTCTGTCTTCCCCTCAACATTTAGATTGACCTGACAGCCTGGGACTGTCTCTCTGTCTTCCCTCAACATTTAGATTGACCTGACACGGGACTGTCTCCCTGTCTTCCCCTCAACATTTAGATTGACCTGACAGCCTGGGACTGTCTCTCTGTCTTCCCCTAAACATATAGATTTGACAGCCCAGGACTGTCTCTCTGACAGCCTGGGACTGTCTCTCTGTCTTCCCCTCAACATTTAGATTGACCTGACAGCCTGGGACTGTCTCTCTGTCTTCCCCTAAACCCTAAACAACATTTAGATTGACCTGACAGCCTGGGACTGTCTCTCTGTCTTCCCCTCAACATTTAGATTGACCTGACAGCCTGGGACTGTCTCTCTGTCTTCCCCTCAACATTTAGATTGACCTGACAGCCTGGGACTGTCTCTCTGTCTTCCCTCAACATTTAGATTGACCTGACAGCCTGGGACTGTCTCTCTGTCTTCCCTCAACATATAGATTGACCTGACAGCCCGGGACTGTCTCTCTGTCTTCCCTCAACATTTAGATTGACCTGACAGCCTGGGACTGTCTCTCTGTCTTCCCCTAAACATATAGATTGACCTGACAGCCTGGGACTGTCTCTCTGTCTTCCCCTCGACATTTAGATTGACCTGACAGCCTGGGACAGTCTCTCTGTCTTCCCCTAAACATATAGATTGATCTGACAGCCCGGGACTGTCTCTCTGTCTTCCCTTCAACATTTGGATTGACCTGACAGCCTGGGACTGTCTCTCTGTCTTCCCCTCAACATATAGATTGACCCTGACAGCCTGGGACTGTCTCTCTGTCTTCCCCTCAACATATAGATTGACCTGACAGCCCGGAACTGTCTCTCTGTCTTCCGCTCGACATTTAGATTGACCTGACAGCCTGGGACAGTCTCTCTGTCTTCCCCTCGACATTTAGATTGACCTGACAGCCTGGGACTGTCTCTCTGTCTTCCCCTCAACATTTAGATTGACCTAACCTGACAGCCTGGGACTGTCTCTCTGTCTTCCCCTCAACATTTAGATTGACCTGACAGCCCGGGACTGTCTCCCTGTCTTCCCCTAAACATTTAGATTGACCTGACAGCCTGGGACTGTCTCTCTGTCTTCCCTCAACATTTAGATTGACCTGACAGCCTGGGACTGTCTCTCTGTCTTCCCCTCGACATTTAGATTGACATAACCTGACAGCCTGGGACTGTCTCTCTGTCTTCCCTCAACATTTAGATTGACCTGACAGCCCGGGACTGTCTCCTGTCTTCCCCTCAACATTTAGATTGACCTGACAACCTGGGACTGTCTCTCTGTCTTCCCCTAAACATATAGATTGACCTGACAGCCCAGGACTGTCTCTCTGTCTTCTCCTCAACATTTAGATTAACCTGACAGCCCGGGACTGTCTCTCTGTCTTCCCTCGACATTTAGATTGACCTGACAGCCTGGGACTGTCTCTCTGTCTTCCCCTAAACATATAGATTGACCTGACAGCCTAGGACTGTCTCTCTGTCTTCCCTCAACATTTAGATTGACCTGACAGCCTGGGACAGTCTCTCTGACTTCCCCTCAACATTTAGATTGACCTGACAGCCTGGGACTGTCTCTCTGTCTTCCCTCGACATTTAGATTGACATAACCTGACAGCCTGGGACTGTCTCTCTGTCTTCCCCTCAACATTTAGATTGACCTGACAGCCCGGGACTGTCTCCCTGTCTTCCCCTCAACATATAGATTGACCTGACATCCCGGGACTGTCTCCCTGTCTTCCCCTCAACATTTGGATTGACCAGACAGCCTGGGACTGTCTCTCTGTCTTCCCCTCAACATATAGATTGACCTGACAGCCTGGGACTGTCTCTCTGTCTTCCCCTCGACATTTAGATTGACCTGACAGCCTGGGACAGTCTCTCTGTCTTCCCTAAACATATAGATTGATCTGACAGCCCGGGACTGTCTCTGTGTCTTCCCTTCAACATTTGGATTGACCTGAGAGCCTGGGACTGTCTCTCTGTCTTCCCTAAACATATAGATTGACCTGACAGCCCGGGACTGTCTCTCTGTCTTCCCCTCAACATATAGATTGACCTGACAGCCTGGGACTGTCTCTCTGTCTTCCCTCGACATTTAGATTGACCTGACAGCCTGGGACACCTGTCTTCCCCTAAACATATAGATTGATCTGACAGCCCGGGACTGTCTCTCTGTCTTCCCTTCAACATTTAGATTGACCTGAGAGCCTGGGACTGTCTCTCTGTCTTCCCCTCAACATTTAGATTGACCTGACAGCCTGGGACTGTCTCTCTGTCTTCCCCTCAACATATAGATTGACCTGACAGCCCGGAACTGTCTCTCTGTCTTCCCTCAACATTTAGATTGACCTGACAGCCTGGGACAGTCTCTCTGTCTTCCCCTCGGATTGACTGACAGTGGGACTGTCTCTCTGTCTTCCCCTCAACATTTAGATTGACCTGACAGCCTGGGACTGTCTCTCTGTCTTCCCCTCAACATTTAGATTGACCTGACAGCCTGGGACTGTCTCTCTGTCTTCCCCTAAACATTTAGATTGACCTGACAGCCTGGGACTGTCTCTCTGTCTTCCCAACATTTAGATTGAACATTTAGATTGACATAACCTGACAGCCTGGGACTGTCTCTCTGTCTTCCCCTCAACATTTAGATTGACCTGACAGCCTGGGACTGTCTCCCTGTCTTCCCCTCAACATTTAGATTGACCTGACAGCCTGGGACTGTCTCTCTGTCTTCCCCTCAACATTTAGATTGACCTGACAGCCCAGGACTGTCTCTCTGTCTTCCCCTCGACATTTAGATTGACCTGACAGCCTGGGACTGTCTCTCTGTCTTCCCCTAAACATTTAGATTGACCTGACAGCCCGGGACTGTCTCTCTGTCTTCCCTCTGTCATTTAGATTGACCTGACAGCCTGGGACAACATTTAGATTGACCTGACAGCCTGGGACTGTCTCTCTGTCTTCCCCTCAACATTTAGATTGACCTGACAGCCTGGGACTGTCTCCTGTCTTCCCCTCAACATTTAGATTGACCTGACAGCCTGGGACTGTCTCTCTGTCTTCCCCTAAACATTTAGATTGACCTGACAGCCTGGGACTGTCTCTCTGTCTTCCCCTCAACATTTAGATTGACCTGACAGCCTGGGACTGTCTCTCTGTCTTCCCCTCAACATTTAGATTGACCTGACAGCCTGGGACTGTCTCTCTGTCTTCCCCCTCAACATTTAGATTGACCTGACAGCCCGGGACTGTCTCCCTGTCTTCCCCTCAACATATAGATTGACCTGACATCCCGGGACTGTCTCCCTGTCTTCCCCTCAACATTTGGATTGACCTGACAGCCTGGGACTGTCTCTCTGTCTTCCCCTCAACATATAGATTGACCTGACAGCCTGGGACTGTCTCTCTGTCTTCCCCTCGACATTTAGATTGACCTGACAGCCTGGGACAGTCTCTCTGTCTTCCCCTAAACATATAGATTGATCTGACAGCCCGGGACTGTCTCTGTGTCTTCCCTTCAACATTTGGATTGACCTGAGAGCCTGGGACTGTCTCTCTGTCTTCCCCTAAACATATAGATTGACCTGACAGCCCGGGACTGTCTCTCTGTCTTCCCCTCAACATATAGATTGACCTGACAGCCTGGGACTGTCTCTCTGTCTTCCCCTCGACATTTAGATTGACCTGACAGCCTGGGACAGTCTCTCTGTCTTCCCCTAAACATATAGATTGATCTGACAGCCCGGGACTGTCTCTCTGTCTTCCTTCAACATTTGGATTGACCTGAGAGCCTGGGACTGTCTCTCTGTCTTCCCCTCAACATTTAGATTGACCTGACAGCCTGGGACTGTCTCTCTGTCTTCCCCTCAACATATAGATTGACCTGACAGCCTGGGACTGTCTCTCTGTCTTCCCCTCGACATTTAGATTGACCTGACAGCCTGGGACAGTCTCTCTGTCTTCCCCTCGACATTTAGATTGACCTGACAGCCTGGGACTGTCTCTCTGTCTTCCCCTCAACATTTAGATTGACCTAACCTGACAGCCTGGGACTGTCTCTCTGTCTTCCCCTCAACATTTAGATTGACCCGACAGCCCGGGACTGTCTCCCTGTCTTCCCCTAAACATTTAGATTGACCTGACAGCCTGGGACTGTCTCTCTGTCTTCCCCTCAACATTTAGATTGACCTGACAGCCTGGGACTGTCTCTCTGTCTTCCCCTCGACATTTAGATTGACATAACCTGACAGCCTGGGACTGTCTCTCTGTCTTCCCTCAACATTTAGATTGACCTGACAGCCCGGGACTGTCTCCCTGTCTTCCCTCAACATTTAGATTGACCTGACAACCTGGGACTGTCTCTCTGTCTTCCCCTAAACATATAGATTGACCTGACAGCCCAGGACTGTCTCTCTGTCTTCTCCTCAACATTTAGATTAACCTGACAGCCCGGGACTGTCTCTCTGTCTTCCCCTTGACATTTAGATTGACCTGACAGCCTGGGACTGTCTCTCTGTCTTCCCCTAAACATATAGATTGACCTGACAGCCTAGGACTGTCTCTCTGTCTTCCCCTCAACATTTAGATTGACCTGACAGCCTGGGACAGTCTCTCTGACTTCCCCTCAACATTTAGATTGACCTGACAGCCTGGGACTGTCTCTCTGTCTTCCCCTCGACATTTAGATTGACATAACCTGACAGCCTGGGACTGTCTCTCTGTCTTCCCTCAACATTTAGATTGACCTGACAGCCCGGGACTGTCTCCTGTCTTCCCCTCAACATATAGATTGACCTGACATCCCGGGACTGTCTCCCTGTCTTCCCTCAACATTTGGATTGACCTGACAGCCTGGGACTGTCTCTCTGTCTTCCCTCAACATATAGATTGACCTGACAGCCTGGGACTGTCTCTCTGTCTTCCCCTCGACATTTAGATTGACCTGACAGCCTGGGACAGTCTCTCTGTCTTCCCTAAACATATAGATTGATCTGACAGCCCGGGACTGTCTCTGTGTCTTCCCTTCAACATTTGGATTGACCTGAGAGCCTGGGACTGTCTCTCTGTCTTCCCCTAAACATATAGATTGACCTGACAGCCCGGGACTGTCTCTCTGTCTTCCCCTCAACATATAGATTGACCTGACAGCCTGGGACTGTCTCTCTGTCTTCCCCTCGACATTTAGATTGACCTGACAGCCTGGGACAGTCTCTCTGTCTTCCCCTAAACATATAGATTGATCTGACAGCCCGGGACTGTCTCTCTGTCTTCCCTTCAACATTTGGATTGACCTGAGAGCCTGGGACTGTCTCTCTGTCTTCCCCTCAACATATAGATTGACCTGACAGCCTGGGACTGTCTCTCTGTCTTCCCCTCAACATATAGATTGACCTGACAGCCCGGAACTGTCTCTCTGTCTTCCGCTCGACATTTAGATTGACCTGACAGCCTGGGACAGTCTCTCTGTCTTCCCCTCGACATTTAGATTGACCTGACAGCCTGGGACTGTCTCTCTGTCTTCCCCTCAACATTTAGATTGACCTAACCTGACAGCCTGGGACTGTCTCTCTGTCTTCCCCTCAACATTTAGATTGACCCGACAGCCCGGGACTGTCTCCCTGTCTTCCCCTAAACATTTAGATTGACCTGACAGCCTGGGACTGTCTCTCTGTCTTCCCCTCAACATTTAGATTGACCTGACAGCCTGGGACTGTCTCTCTGTCTTCCCCTCGACATTTAGATTGACATAACCTGACAGCCTGGGACTGTCTCTCTGTCTTCCCCTCAACATTTAGATTGACCTGACAGCCCGGGACTGTCTCCCTGTCTTCCCCTCAACATTTAGATTGACCTGACAACCTGGGACTGTCTCTCTGTCTTCCCCTAAACATATAGATTGACCTGACAGCCCAGGACTGTCTCTCTGTCTTCTCCTCAACATTTAGATTAACCTGACAGCCCGGGACTGTCTCTCTGTCTTCCCCTCGACATTTAGATTGACCTGACAGCCTGGGACTGTCTCTCTGTCTTCCCCTAAACATATAGATTGACCTGACAGCCTAGGACTGTCTCTCTGTCTTCCCCTCAACATTTAGATTGACCTGACAGCCTGGGACAGTCTCTCTGACTTCCCCTCAACATTTAGATTGACCTGACAGCCTGGGACTGTCTCTCTGTCTTCCCCTCGACATTTAGATTGACATAACCTGACAGCCTGGGACTGTCTCTCTGTCTTCCCCTCAACATTTAGATTGACCTGACAGCCTGGGACTGTCTCCCTGTCTTCCCTCAACATATAGATTGACCTGACATCCCGGGACTGTCTCCCTGTCTTCCCTCAACATTTGGATTGACCTGACAGCCTGGGACTGTCTCTCTGTCTTCCCCTCAACATATAGATTGACCTGACAGCCTGGGACTGTCTCTCTGTCTTCCCCTCGACATTTAGATTGACCTGACAGCCTGGGACAGTCTCTCTGTCTTCCCCTAAACATATAGATTGATCTGACAGCCCGGGACTGTCTCTGTGTCTTCCCTTCAACATTTGGATTGACCTGAGAGCCTGGGACTGTCTCTCTGTCTTCCCCTAAACATATAGATTGACCTGACAGCCCGGGACTGTCTCTCTGTCTTCCCCTCAACATATAGATTGACCTGACAGCCTGGGACTGTCTCTCTGTCTTCCCCTCGACATTTAGATTGACCTGACAGCCTGGGACAGTCTCTCTGTCTTCCCCTAAACATATAGATTGATCTGACAGCCCGGGACTGTCTCTCTGTCTTCCCCTCGACATTTAGATTGACCTGACAGCCTGGGACAGTCTCTCTGTCTTCCCCTAAACATTTAGATTGACCCGACAGCCCGGGACTGTCTCCCTGTCTTCCCCTAAACATTTAGATTGACCTGACAGCCTGGGACTGTCTCTCTGTCTTCCCCTCAACATTTAGATTGACCTGACAGCCTGGGACTGTCTCTCTGTCTTCCCCTCGACATTTAGATTGACATAACCTGACAGCCTGGGACTGTCTCTCTGTCTTCCCCTCAACATTTAGATTGACCTGACAGCCCGGGACTGTCTCCCTGTCTTCCCCTCAACATTTAGATTGACCTGACAACCTGGGACTGTCTCTCTGTCTTCCCCTAAACATATAGATTGACCTGACAGCCCAGGACTGTCTCTCTGTCTTCTCCTCAACATTTAGATTAACCTGACAGCCCGGGACTGTCTCTCTGTCTTCCCCTCGACATTTAGATTGACCTGACAGCCTGGGACTGTCTCTCTGTCTTCCCCTAAACATATAGATTGACCTGACAGCCTAGGACTGTCTCTCTGTCTTCCCTCAACATTTAGATTGACCTGACAGCCTGGGACAGTCTCTCTGACTTCCCCTCAACATTTAGATTGACCTGACAGCCTAGGACTGTCTCTCTGTCTTCCCCTCAACATTTAGATTGACCTGACAGCCTGGGACTGTCTCTCTGTCTTCCCCTCAACATTTAGATTGACCTGACAGCCCGGGACTGTCTCCCTGTCTTCCCCTCAACATATAGATTGACCTGACATCCCGGGACTGTCTCCCTGTCTTCCCCTCAACATTTGGATTGACCTGACAGCCTGGGACTGTCTCTCTGTCTTCCCCTCAACATATAGATTGACCTGACAGCCTGGGACTGTCTCTCTGTCTTCCCCTCGACATTTAGATTGACCTGACAGCCTGGGACAGTCTCTCTGTCTTCCCCTAAACATATAGATTGATCTGACAGCCCGGGACTGTCTCTGTGTCTTCCCTTCAACATTTGGATTGACCTGAGAGCCTGGGACTGTCTCTCTGTCTTCCCTAAACATATAGATTGACCTGACAGCCCGGGACTGTCTCTCTGTCTTCCCCTCAACATATAGATTGACCTGACAGCCTGGGACTGTCTCTCTGTCTTCCCCTCGACATTTAGATTGACCTGACAGCCTGGGACAGTCTCTCTGTCTTCCCCTAAACATATAGATTGATCTGACAGCCGGGACTGTCTCTCTGTCTTCCCTTCAACATTTAGATTGACCTGAGAGCCTGGGACTGTCTCTCTGTCTTCCCCTCAACATATAGATTGACCTGACAGCCTGGGACTGTCTCTCTGTCTTCCCCTCAACATATAGATTGACCTGACAGCCTGGGACAGTCTCTCTGTCTTCCCCTAAACATATAGATTGATCTGACAGCCCGGGACTGTCTCTCTGTCTTCCCTCGACATTTAGATTGACCTGACAGCCTGGGACAGTCTCTCTGTCTTCCCCTAAACATTTAGATTGACCCGACAGCCCGGGACTGTCTCCCTGTCTTCCCTAAACATTTAGATTGACCTGACAGCCTGGGACTGTCTCTCTGTCTTCCCTCAACATTTAGATTGACCTGACAGCCTGGGACTGTCTCTCTGTCTTCCCTCGACATTTAGATTGACATAACCTGACAGCCTGGGACTGTCTCTCTGTCTTCCCCTCAACATTTAGATTGACCTGACAGCCCGGGACTGTCTCCCTGTCTTCCCCTCAACATTTAGATTGACCTGACAACCTGGGACTGTCTCTCTGTCTTCCCCTAAACATATAGATTGACCTGACAGCCCAGGACTGTCTCTCTGTCTTCTCCTCAACATTTAGATTAACCTGACAGCCCGGGACTGTCTCTCTGTCTTCCCCTCGACATTTAGATTGACCTGACAGCCTGGGACTGTCTCTCTGTCTTCCCCTAAACATATAGATTGACCTGACAGCCTAGGACTGTCTCTCTGTCTTCCCCTCAACATTTAGATTGACCTGACAGCCTGGGACAGTCTCTCTGACTTCCCCTCAACATTTAGATTGACCTGACAGCCTGGGACTGTCTCTCTGTCTTCCCCTCGACATTTAGATTGACATAACCTGACAGCCTGGGACTGTCTCTCTGTCTTCCCCTCAACATTTAGATTGACCTGACAGCCCGGGACTGTCTCCCTGTCTTCCCCTCAACATATAGATTGACCTGACATCCCGGGACTGTCTCCCTGTCTTCCCCTCAACATTTGGATTGACCTGACAGCCTGGGACTGTCTCTCTGTCTTCCCCTCAACATATAGATTGACCTGACAGCCTGGGACTGTCTCTCTGTCTTCCCCTCGACATTTAGATTGACCTGACAGCCTGGGACAGTCTCTCTGTCTTCCCCTAAACATATAGATTGATCTGACAGCCCGGGACTGTCTCTGTGTCTTCCCTTCAACATTTGGATTGACCTGAGAGCCTGGGACTGTCTCTCTGTCTTCCCCTAAACATATAGATTGACCTGACAGCCCGGGACTGTCTCTCTGTCTTCCCCTCAACATATAGATTGACCTGACAGCCTGGGACTGTCTCTCTGTCTTCCCCTCGACATTTAGATTGACCTGACAGCCTGGGACAGTCTCTCTGTCTTCCCCTAAACATATAGATTGATCTGACAGCCCGGGACTGTCTCTCTGTCTTCCTTCAACATTTGGATTGACCTGAGAGCCTGGGACTGTCTCTCTGTCTTCCCCTCAACATATAGATTGACCTGACAGCCTGGGACTGTCTCTCTGTCTTCCCCTCAACATATAGATTGACCTGACAGCCCGGAACTGTCTCTCTGTCTTCCGCTCGACATTTAGATTGACCTGACAGCCTGGGACAGTCTCTCTGTCTTCCCCTCGACATTTAGATTGACCTGACAGCCTGGGACTGTCTCTCTGTCTTCCCCTCAACATTTAGATTGACCTAACCTGACAGCCTGGGACTGTCTCTCTGTCTTCCCCCTCAACATTTAGATTGACCCGACAGCCCGGGACTGTCTCCCTGTCTTCCCCTAAACATTTAGATTGACCTGACAGCCTGGGACTGTCTCTCTGTCTTCCCCTCAACATTTAGATTGACCTGACAGCCTGGGACTGTCTCTCTGTCTTCCCCTCAACATATAGATTGACCTGACAGCCTGGGACTGTCTCTCTGTCTTCCCCTCGACATTTAGATTGACCTGACAGCCTGGGACAGTCTCTCTGTCTTCCCCTAAACATATAGATTGATCTGACAGCCCGGGACTGTCTCTGTGTCTTCCCTTCAACATTTGGATTGACCTGAGAGCCTGGGACTGTCTCTCTGTCTTCCCCTAAACATATAGATTGACCTGACAGCCCGGGACTGTCTCTCTGTCTTCCCCTCAACATATAGATTGACCTGACAGCCTGGGACTGTCTCTCTGTCTTCCCTCGACATTTAGATTGACCTGACAGCCTGGGACAGTCTCTCTGTCTTCCCCTAAACATATAGATTGATCTGACAGCCCGGGACTGTCTCTCTGTCTTCCCTTCAACATTTGGATTGACCTGAGAGCCTGGGACTGTCTCTCTGTCTTCCCCTCAACATATAGATTGACCTGACAGCCTGGGACTGTCTCTCTGTCTTCCCTCAACATATAGATTGACCTGACAGCCCGGAACTGTCTCTCTGTCTTCCGCTCGACATTTAGATTGACCTGACAGCCTGGGACAGTCTCTCTGTCTTCCCTCGACATTTAGATTGACCTGACAGCCTGGGACTGTCTCTCTGTCTTCCCCTCAACATTTAGATTGACCTAACCTGACAGCCTGGGACTGTCTCTCTGTCTTCCCCTCAACATTTAGATTGACCCGACAGCCCGGGACTGTCTCCCTGTCTTCCCCTAAACATTTAGATTGACCTGACAGCCTGGGACTGTCTCTCTGTCTTCCCTCAACATTTAGATTGACCTGACAGCCTGGGACTGTCTCTCTGTCTTCCCCTCGACATTTAGATTGACATAACCTGACAGCCTGGGACTGTCTCTCTGTCTTCCCCTCAACATTTAGATTGACCTGACAGCCCGGGACTGTCTCCTGTCTTCCCCTCAACATTTAGATTGACCTGACAACCTGGGACTGTCTCTCTGTCTTCCCCTAAACATATAGATTGACCTGACAGCCCAGGACTGTCTCTCTGTCTTCTCCTCAACATTTAGATTAACCTGACAGCCCGGGACTGTCTCTCTGTCTTCCCCTCGACATTTAGATTGACCTGACAGCCTGGGACTGTCTCTCTGTCTTCCCCTAAACATATAGATTGACCTGACAGCCTAGGACTGTCTCTCTGTCTTCCCCTCAACATTTAGATTGACCTGACAGCCTGGGACAGTCTCTCTGACTTCCCCTCAACATTTAGATTGACCTGACAGCCTGGGACTGTCTCTCTGTCTTCCCCTCGACATTTAGATTGACATAACCTGACAGCCTGGGACTGTCTCTCTGTCTTCCCCTCAACATTTAGATTGACCTGACAGCCCGGGACTGTCTCCCTGTCTTCCCCTCAACATTTAGATTGACCTGACAACCTGGGACTGTCTCTCTGTCTTCCCCTAAACATATAGATTGACCTGACAGCCCAGGACTGTCTCTCTGTCTTCTCCTCAACATTTAGATTAACCTGACAGCCCGGGACTGTCTCTCTGTCTTCCCCTCGACATTTAGATTGACCTGACAGCCTGGGACTGTCTCTCTGTCTTCCCCTAAACATATAGATTGACCTGACAGCCTAGGACTGTCTCTCTGTCTTCCCCTCAACATTTAGATTGACCTGACAGCCTGGGACAGTCTCTCTGACTTCCCTCAACATTTAGATTGACCTGACAGCCTGGGACTGTCTCTCTGTCTTCCCCTCGACATTTAGATTGACATAACCTGACAGCCTGGGACTGTCTCTCTGTCTTCCCCTCAACATTTAGATTGACCTGACAGCCTGGGACTGTCTCTCTGTCTTCCCCTCAACATATAGATTGACCTGACATCCCGGGACTGTCTCCCTGTCTTCCCCTCAACATTTGGATTGACCTGACAGCCTGGGACTGTCTCTCTGTCTTCCCCTCAACATATAGATTGACCTGACAGCCTGGGACTGTCTCTCTGTCTTCCCCTCGACATTTAGATTGACCTGACAGCCTGGGACAGTCTCTCTGTCTTCCCCTAAACATATAGATTGATCTGACAGCCCGGGACTGTCTCTGTGTCTTCCCTTCAACATTTGGATTGACCTGAGAGCCTGGGACTGTCTCTCTGTCTTCCCCTAAACATATAGATTGACCTGACAGCCCGGGACTGTCTCTCTGTCTTCCCCTCAACATATAGATTGACCTGACAGCCTGGGACTGTCTCTCTGTCTTCCCCTCGACATTTAGATTGACCTGACAGCCTGGGACAGTCTCTCTGTCTTCCCCTAAACATATAGATTGATCTGACAGCCCGGGACTGTCTCTCTGTCTTCCCTTCAACATTTGGATTGACCTGAGAGCCTGGGACTGTCTCTCTGTCTTCCCCTCAACATATAGATTGACCTGACAGCCTGGGACTGTCTCTCTGTCTTCCCCTCAACATATAGATTGACCTGACAGCCCGGAACTGTCTCTCTGTCTTCCGCTCGACATTTAGATTGACCTGACAGCCTGGGACAGTCTCTCTGTCTTCCCCTCGACATTTAGATTGACCTGACAGCCTGGGACTGTCTCTCTGTCTTCCCCTCAACATTTAGATTGACCTAACCTGACAGCCTGGGACTGTCTCTCTGTCTTCCCCCTCAACATTTAGATTGACCCGACAGCCCGGGACTGTCTCCCTGTCTTCCCCTAAACATTTAGATTGACCTGACAGCCTGGGACTGTCTCTCTGTCTTCCCCTCAACATTTAGATTGACCTGACAGCCTGGGACTGTCTCTCTGTCTTCCCCTCGACATTTAGATTGACATAACCTGACAGCCTGGGACTGTCTCTCTGTCTTCCCCTCAACATTTAGATTGACCTGACAGCCCGGGACTGTCTCCCTGTCTTCCCCTCAACATTTAGATTGACCTGACAACCTGGGACTGTCTCTCTGTCTTCCCCTAAACATATAGATTGACCTGACAGCCCAGGACTGTCTCTCTGTCTTCTCCTCAACATTTAGATTAACCTGACAGCCCGGGACTGTCTCTCTGTCTTCCCTCGACATTTAGATTGACCTGACAGCCTGGGACTGTCTCTCTGTCTTCCCTAAACATATAGATTGACCTGACAGCCTAGGACTGTCTCTCTGTCTTCCCCTCAACATTTAGATTGACCTGACAGCCTGGGACAGTCTCTCTGACTTCCCCTCAACATTTAGATTGACCTGACAGCCTGGGACTGTCTCTCTGTCTTCCCCTCGACATTTAGATTGACATAACCTGACAGCCTGGGACTGTCTCTCTGTCTTCCCCTCAACATTTAGATTGACCTGACAGCCTGGGACTGTCTCCCTGTCTTCCCCTCAACATATAGATTGACCTGACATCCCGGGACTGTCTCCCTGTCTTCCCCTCAACATTTAGATTGACCTGACAGCCCGGGACTGTCTCCCTGTCTTCCCCTCAACATATAGATTGACCTGACATCCCGGGACTGTCTCCCTGTCTTCCCTCAACATTTGGATTGACCTGACAGCCTGGGACTGTCTCTCTGTCTTCCCCTCAACATATAGATTGACCTGACAGCCTGGGACTGTCTCTCTGTCTTCCCTCGACATTTAGATTGACCTGACAGCCTGGGACAGTCTCTCTGTCTTCCCTAAACATATAGATTGATCTGACAGCCCGGGACTGTCTCTGTGTCTTCCCTTCAACATTTGGATTGACCTGAGAGCCTGGGACTGTCTCTCTGTCTTCCCCTAAACATATAGATTGACCTGACAGCCCGGGACTGTCTCTCTGTCTTCCCCTCAACATATAGATTGACCTGACAGCCTGGGACTGTCTCTCTGTCTTCCCCTCGACATTTAGATTGACCTGACAGCCTGGGACAGTCTCTCTGTCTTCCCCTAAACATATAGATTGATCTGACAGCCCGGGACTGTCTCTCTGTCTTCCCTTCAACATTTGGATTGACCTGAGAGCCTGGGACTGTCTCTCTGTCTTCCCCTCAACATATAGATTGACCTGACAGCCTGGGACTGTCTCTCTGTCTTCCCCTCAACATATAGATTGACCTGACAGCCCGGAACTGTCTCTCTGTCTTCCGCTCGACATTTAGATTGACCTGACAGCCTGGGACAGTCTCTCTGTCTTCCCCTCGACATTTAGATTGACCTGACAGCCTGGGACTGTCTCTCTGTCTTCCCCTCAACATTTAGATTGACCTAACCTGACAGCCTGGGACTGTCTCTCTGTCTTCCCCCTCAACATTTAGATTGACCCGACAGCCCGGGACTGTCTCCCTGTCTTCCCCTAAACATTTAGATTGACCTGACAGCCTGGGACTGTCTCTCTGTCTTCCCCTCAACATTTAGATTGACCTGACAGCCTGGGACTGTCTCTCTGTCTTCCCCTCGACATTTAGATTGACATAACCTGACAGCCTGGGACTGTCTCTCTGTCTTCCCCTCAACATTTAGATTGACCTGACAGCCCGGGACTGTCTCCCTGTCTTCCCCTCAACATTTAGATTGACCTGACAACCTGGGACTGTCTCCCTGTCTTCCCCTCAACATATAGATTGACCTGACATCCCGGGACTGTCTCCCTGTCTTCCCCTCAACATTTAGATTGACCTGACAGCCTGGGACAGTCTCTCTGTCTTCCCCTCGACATTTAGATTGACCTGACAGCCTGGGACTGTCTCTCTGTCTTCCCCTAAACATATAGATTGATCTGACAGCCCGGGACTGTCTCTCTGTCTTCCCTTCAACATTTGGATTGACCTGAGAGCCTGGGACTGTCTCTCTGTCTTCCCCTCAACATATAGATTGACCTGACAGCCCGGGACGGTCTCGCTGTCTTCCCCTCGACATTTAGATTGACCTGACAGCCTGGGACTGTCTCTCTGTCTTCCCCTAAACATATAGATTGACCTGACAGCCCGGGACTGTCTCTCTGTCTTCCCCTCAACATTTAGATTTGCCTTGACAGCCTGGGACTGTCTCCCTGTCTTCCCCTCAACATTTAGATTGACCTGACAGCCTGGGACTGTCTCTCTGTCTTCCCCTCGGCATTTAGATTGACCTGACAGCCTGGGACTGTCTCTCTGTCTTCCCCTAAACATATAGATTGACCTGACAGCCCGGGACTGTCTCTCTGTCTTCCCCTCAACATTTGGATTGACCTGACAGCCTGGGACTGTCTCTCTGTCTTCCCCTCAACATATAGATTGACCTGACAGCCTGGGACTGTCTCTCTGTCTTCCCCTCGACATTTAGATTGACCTGACAGCCTGGGACAGTCTCTCTGTCTTCCCCTAAACATATAGATTGATCTGACAGCCCGGGACTGTCTCTGTGTCTTCCCTTCAACATTTGGATTGACCTGAGAGCCTGGGACTGTCTCTCTGTCTTCCCCTCAACATATAGATTGACCTGACAGCCTGGGACTGTCTCTCTGTCTTCCCCTCAACATTTAGATTGACCTGACAGCCCGGGACTGTCTCCCTGTCTTCCCCTCAACATTTAGATTGACCTGACAGCCTGGGACTGTCTCTCTGTCTTCCCCTCAACATTTAGATTGACCTGACAGCCTGGGACTGTCTCTCTGTCTTCCCCTAAACATATAGATTGACCTGACAGCCCGGGACTGTCTCTCTGTCTTCCCCTCAACATATAGATTGACCTGACAGCCTGGGACTGTCTCTCTGTCTTCCCCTCGACATTTAGATTGACCTGACAGCCTGGGACAGTCTCTCTGTCTTCCCCTCGACATTTAGATTGACCTGACAGCCCAGGACTGTCTCTCTGTCTTCTCCTCAACATTTAGATTAACCTGACAGCCCGGGACTGTCTCTCTGTCTTCCCCTCGACATTTAGATTGACCTGACAGCCTGGGACTGTCTCTCTGTCTTCCCCTAAACATATAGATTGACCTGACAGCCTAGGACTGTCTCTCTGTCTTCCCCTCAACATTTAGATTGACCTGACAGCCTGGGACAGTCTCTCTGACTTCCCCTCAACATTTAGATTGACCTGACAGCCTGGGACTGTCTCTCTGTCTTCCCCTCGACATTTAGATTGACATAACCTGACAGCCTGGGACTGTCTCTCTGTCTTCCCCTCAACATTTAGATTGACCTGACAGCCCGGGACTGTCTCCCTGTCTTCCCCTCAACATATAGATTGACCTGACATCCCGGGACTGTCTCCCTGTCTTCCCCTCAACATTTAGATTGACCTGACAGCCTGGGACAGTCTCTCTGTCTTCCCCTCGACATTTAGATTGACCTGACAGCCTGGGACAGTCTCTCTGTCTTCCCCTAAACATATAGATTGATCTGACAGCCCGGGACTGTCTCTCTGTCTTCCCTTCAACATTTGGATTGACCTGAGAGCCTGGGACTGTCTCTCTGTCTTCCCCTCAACATATAGATTGACCTGACAGCCCGGGACGGTCTCGCTGTCTTCCCCTCGACATTTAGATTGACCTGACAGCCTGGGACTGTCTCTCTGTCTTCCCCTCAACATATAGATTGACCTGACAGCCCGGGACTGTCTCTCTGTCTTCCCCTCAACATTTAGATTTGCCTTGACAGCCTGGGACTGTCTCCCTGTCTTCCCCTCAACATTTAGATTGACCTGACAGCCTGGGACTGTCTCTCTGTCTTCCCCTCGGCATTTAGATTGACCTGACAGCCTGGGACTGTCTCTCTGTCTTCCCCTAAACATATAGATTGACCTGACAGCCCGGGACTGTCTCTCTGTCTTCCCCTCAACATTTGGATTGACCTGACAGCCTGGGACTGTCTCTCTGTCTTCCCCTCAACATATAGATTGACCTGACAGCCTGGGACTGTCTCTCTGTCTTCCCCTCGACATTTAGATTGACCTGACAGCCTGGGACAGTCTCTCTGTCTTCCCTAAACATATAGATTGATCTGACAGCCCGGGACTGTCTCTGTGTCTTCCCTTCAACATTTGGATTGACCTGAGAGCCTGGGACTGTCTCTCTGTCTTCCCCTAAACATATAGATTGACCTGACAGCCCGGGACTGTCTCTCTGTCTTCCCCTCAACATATAGATTGACCTGACAGCCTGGGACTGTCTCTCTGTCTTCCCCTCGACATTTAGATTGACCTGACAGCCTGGGACAGTCTCTCTGTCTTCCCCTAAACATATAGATTGATCTGACAGCCCGGGACTGTCTCTCTGTCTTCCCTTCAACATTTGGATTGACCTGAGAGCCTGGGACTGTCTCTCTGTCTTCCCCTCAACATATAGATTGACCTGACAGCCTGGGACTGTCTCTCTGTCTTCCCCTCAACATATAGATTGACCTGACAGCCCGGAACTGTCTCTCTGTCTTCCGCTCGACATTTAGATTGACCTGACAGCCTGGGACAGTCTCTCTGTCTTCCCCTCGACATTTAGATTGACCTGACAGCCTGGGACTGTCTCTCTGTCTTCCCCTCAACATTTAGATTGACCTAACCTGACAGCCTGGGACTGTCTCTCTGTCTTCCCCCTCAACATTTAGATTGACCCGACAGCCCGGGACTGTCTCCCTGTCTTCCCCTAAACATTTAGATTGACCTGACAGCCTGGGACTGTCTCTCTGTCTTCCCCTCAACATTTAGATTGACCTGACAGCCTGGGACTGTCTCTCTGTCTTCCCTCGACATTTAGATTGACATAACCTGACAGCCTGGGACTGTCTCTCTGTCTTCCTCTCAACATTTAGATTGACCTGACAGCCCGGGACTGTCTCCCTGTCTTCCCCTCAACATTTAGATTGACCTGACAACCTGGGACTGTCTCTCTGTCTTCCCCTAAACATATAGATTGACCTGACAGCCCAGGACTGTCTCTCTGTCTTCTCCTCAACATTTAGATTAACCTGACAGCCCGGGACTGTCTCTCTGTCTTCCCCTCGACATTTAGATTGACCTGACAGCCTGGGACTGTCTCTCTGTCTTCCCCTAAACATATAGATTGACCTGACAGCCTAGGACTGTCTCTCTGTCTTCCCCTCAACATTTAGATTGACCTGACAGCCTGGGACAGTCTCTCTGACTTCCCCTCAACATTTAGATTGACCTGACAGCCTGGGACTGTCTCTCTGTCTTCCCCTCGACATTTAGATTGACATAACCTGACAGCCTGGGACTGTCTCTCTGTCTTCCCCTCAACATTTAGATTGACCTGACAGCCCGGGACTGTCTCCTGTCTTCCCCTCAACATATAGATTGACCTGACATCCCGGGACTGTCTCCCTGTCTTCCCCTCAACATTTAGATTGACCTGACAGCCTGGGACAGTCTCTCTGTCTTCCCCTCGACATTTAGATTGACCTGACAGCCTGGGACTGTCTCTCTGTCTTCCCCTAAACATATAGATTGATCTGACAGCCCGGGACTGTCTCTCTGTCTTCCCTTCAACATTTGGATTGACCTGAGAGCCTGGGACTGTCTCTCTGTCTTCCCCTCAACATATAGATTGACCTGACAGCCCGGGACGGTCTCGCTGTCTTCCCCTCGACATTTAGATTGACCTGACAGCCTGGGACTGTCTCTCTGTCTTCCCCTAAACATATAGATTGACCTGACAGCCCGGGACTGTCTCTCTGTCTTCCCCTCAACATTTAGATTTGCCTTGACAGCCTGGGACTGTCTCCCTGTCTTCCCCTCAACATTTAGATTGACCTGACAGCCTGGGACTGTCTCTCTGTCTTCCCCTCGGCATTTAGATTGACCTGACAGCCTGGGACTGTCTCTCTGTCTTCCCTAAACATATAGATTGATCTGACAGCCCGGGACTGTCTCTCTGTCTTCCCCTCAACATTTGGATTGACCTGACAGCCTGGGACTGTCTCTCTGTCTTCCCCTCAACATATAGATTGACCTGACAGCCTGGGACTGTCTCTCTGTCTTCCCTCGACATTTAGATTGACCTGACAGCCTGGGACAGTCTCTCTGTCTTCCCTAAACATATAGATTGATCTGACAGCCGGGACTGTCTCTGTGTCTTCCCTTCAACATTTGGATTGACCTGAGAGCCTGGGACTGTCTCTCTGTCTTCCCCTCAACATATAGATTGACCTGACAGCCTGGGACTGTCTCTCTGTCTTCCCCTCAACATTTAGATTGACCTGACAGCCCGGGACTGTCTCCCTGTCTTCCCCTCAACATTTAGATTGACCTGACAGCCTGGGACTGTCTCTCTGTCTTCCCCTCAACATTTAGATTGACCTGACAGCCTGGGACTGTCTCTCTGTCTTCCCCTAAACATATAGATTGACCTGACAGCCCGGGACTGTCTCTCTGTCTTCCCCTCAACATATAGATTGACCTGACAGCCTGGGACTGTCTCTCTGTCTTCCCCTCGACATTTAGATTGACCTGACAGCCTGGGACAGTCTCTCTGTCTTCCCCTAAACATATAGATTGATCTGACAGCCCGGGACTGTCTCTCTGTCTTCCCTTCAACATTTGGATTGACCTGAGAGCCTGGGACTGTCTCTCTGTCTTCCCCTCAACATATAGATTGACCTGACAGCCTGGGACTGTCTCTCTGTCTTCCCCTCAACATATAGATTGACCTGACAGCCCGGAACTGTCTCTCTGTCTTCCGCTCGACATTTAGATTGACCTGACAGCCTGGGACAGTCTCTCTGTCTTCCCCTCGACATTTAGATTGACCTGACAGCCTGGGACTGTCTCTCTGTCTTCCCCTCAACATTTAGATTGACCTAACCTGACAGCCTGGGACTGTCTCTCTGTCTTCCCCCTCAACATTTAGATTGACCCGACAGCCCGGGACTGTCTCCCTGTCTTCCCCTAAACATTTAGATTGACCTGACAGCCTGGGACTGTCTCTCTGTCTTCCCCTCGACATTTAGATTGACCTGACAGCCTGGGACAGTCTCTCTGTCTTCCCCTAAACATATAGATTGATCTGACAGCCCGGGACTGTCTCTCTGTCTTCCCTTCAACATTTGGATTGACCTGAGAGCCTGGGACTGTCTCTCTGTCTTCCCCTCAACATATAGATTGACCTGACAGCCTGGGACTGTCTCTCTGTCTTCCCCTCAACATATAGATTGACCTGACAGCCCGGAACTGTCTCTCTGTCTTCCGCTCGACATTTAGATTGACCTGACAGCCTGGGACAGTCTCTCTGTCTTCCCCTCGACATTTAGATTGACCTGACAGCCTGGGACTGTCTCTCTGTCTTCCCCTCAACATTTAGATTGACCTAACCTGACAGCCTGGGACTGTCTCTCTGTCTTCCCCTCAACATTTAGATTGACCCGACAGCCCGGGACTGTCTCCCTGTCTTCCCCTAAACATTTAGATTGACCTGACAGCCTGGGACTGTCTCTCTGTCTTCCCCTCAACATTTAGATTGACCTGACAGCCTGGGACTGTCTCTCTGTCTTCCCTCGACATTTAGATTGACATAACCTGACAGCCTGGGACTGTCTCTCTGTCTTCCCCTCAACATTTAGATTGACCTGACAGCCCGGGACTGTCTCCCTGTCTTCCCCTCAACATTTAGATTGACCTGACAACCTGGGACTGTCTCTCTGTCTTCCCCTAAACATATAGATTGACCTGACAGCCCAGGACTGTCTCTCTGTCTTCTCCTCAACATTTAGATTAACCTGACAGCCCGGGACTGTCTCTCTGTCTTCCCCTCGACATTTAGATTGACCTGACAGCCTGGGACTGTCTCTCTGTCTTCCCCTAAACATATAGATTGACCTGACAGCCTAGGACTGTCTCTCTGTCTTCCCCTCAACATTTAGATTGACCTGACAGCCTGGGACAGTCTCTCTGACTTCCCCTCAACATTTAGATTGACCTGACAGCCTGGGACTGTCTCTCTGTCTTCCCCTCGACATTTAGATTGACATAACCTGACAGCCTGGGACTGTCTCTCTGTCTTCCCCTCAACATTTAGATTGACCTGACAGCCCGGGACTGTCTCCCTGTCTTCCCCTCAACATATAGATTGACCTGACATCCCGGGACTGTCTCCCTGTCTTCCCCTCAACATTTAGATTGACCTGACAGCCTGGGACAGTCTCTCTGTCTTCCCCTCGACATTTAGATTGACCTGACAGCCTGGGACAGTCTCTCTGTCTTCCCCTAAACATATAGATTGATCTGACAGCCCGGGACTGTCTCTCTGTCTTCCCTTCAACATTTGGATTGACCTGAGAGCCTGGGACTGTCTCTCTGTCTTCCCCTCAACATATAGATTGACCTGACAGCCCGGGACGGTCTCGCTGTCTTCCCCTCGACATTTAGATTGACCTGACAGCCTGGGACTGTCTCTCTGTCTTCCCCTAAACATATAGATTGACCTGACAGCCCGGGACTGTCTCTCTGTCTTCCCCTCAACATTTAGATTTGCCTTGACAGCCTGGGACTGTCTCCTGTCTTCCCCTCAACATTTAGATTGACCTGACAGCCTGGGACTGTCTCTCTGTCTTCCCTCGACATTTAGATTGACCTGACAGCCTGGGACTGTCTCTCTGTCTTCCCTAAACATATAGATTGACCTGACAGCCCGGGACTGTCTCTCTGTCTTCCCTCAACATTTGGATTGACCTGACAGCCTGGGACTGTCTCTCTGTCTTCCCCTCGACATTTAGAATGACCTGAAAGCCTGGGACTGTCTCTCTGTCTTCCCCTAAATATATAGATTGACCTGACAGCCGGGGACTGTGTCTCTGTCTTCCCCTCAACATTTAGATTGACCTGACAGCCCGGGACTGTCTCCCTGTCTTCCCCTCAACATTTAGATTGACCTGACAGCCTGGGACTGTCTCTCTCTCTTCCCCTCGACATTTAGATTGACCTGACAGCCCGGGACTGTCTCCCTGTCTTCCCCTAAACATTTAGATTGACCTGACAGCCCGGGACTGTCTCTCTGTCTTCCCCTCGACATTTAGATTGACCTGACAGCCTGGGACAGTCTCTCTGTCTTCCCCTCGACATTTAGATTGACCTGACAGCCTGGGACTGTCTCTCTGTCTTCCCCTCAACATTTAGATTGACCTGACAGCCTGGGACTGTCTCTCTGTCTTCCCCTCAACATTTAGATTGACCTAACCTGACAGCCTGGGACTGTCTCTCTGTCTTCCCCTCAACATTTAGATTGACCTGACAGCCTGGGACTGTCTCTCTGTCTTCCCCTCGACATTTAGATTGACCTGACAGCCCGGGACTGTGCCCAGTGGGTTAGCACTAAAAGTCCAAGAAGTGATAGAAAAGAGTAACTTAAAAAATAAAATATTGGATTTAAGGATTAGCTCTCATTGCCACCTCAAAATCAAATCCCCCTAAAAATTGTGACATACACATGGTTAGCAGATGTTAATGGACGTGTAGCAGAATTCTTGTGGTTCTAGTTCCAACAGTGCAGTAATATCTAACAAGTAATCTAACAATTCCCCAACAACTACCTGATACATACAAATCTAAAGGGGTGAATGAGAATATGTACATGTAAACATATGGATAAGGGATGGCTGAGCGACATAAGCAAGGTGCAGTAAAT
>NC_060195.1:14889395-14909395 GCF_021184085.1 Oncorhynchus gorbuscha | reverse complement strand
AAACTACGGTCTAACACCTAACTTACTGCTACTGAAAACAGAATTAAACTACGGTCTAACACCTAACTTACTGCTACTGGAATCACAGAATTAAACTACGGTCTAACACCTAACTTACTGCTACTGAAAACAGAATTAAACTACGGTCTAACACCTAACTTACTGCTACTGGAATCACAGAATTAAACTAGGGTATAACACCTAACTTACTGTTACTGAAAACAGAATTAAACTAGGGTATAACACCGAACATACTGCTACTGAAAACAGAATTAAACTAGGGTATAACACCGAACATACTGCTACTGAAAACAGAATTAAACTAGGGTATAACACCTAACTTACTGTTACTGAAAACAGAATTAAACTAGGGTATAACACCGAACATACTGCTACTGAAAACAGAATTAAACTAGGGTATAACACCGAACATACTGCTACTGAAAACAGAATTAAACTAGGGTCTAACACCGAACATACTGCTACTGAAAACAGAATTAAACTAGGGTATAACACCGAACATACTGCTACTGAAAACAGAATTAAACTAGGGTATAACACCGAACATACTGCTACTGAAAACAGAATTAACTTCTTGGCGCTACCCATCCCGTTAGCGGGATCATTTTCGTCAGCAACCGCTGAATAGCATAGCGCAACAGTCAAATAAAATTACAAAAAAATATTCATATTCATGAAATCACAAGTGCAATATTGCAAAACACAGCTTAGCCTTTTGTTAATCCACCTGTCGTCTCAGATTTTGAAATTATGCTTTACCGCGAAAGCAATCCAAGAGTTTGTGTAAGTTTATCGATAGCATAGCATAACATGTACACTTAGCATCAGGAAGCTTGGTCACGAAAATCAGAAAAGCAATCAAATTAAACGTTTACCTTTGATGATCTTCGGATGTTTTCACTCACGAGACTCCCAGTTACACAACAAATGTTTCTTTTGTTCCATAAAGATTATTTTTATACCCAAAATACCTCCGTTTGTTTGTTGCGTTATGTTCAGAAATCCACAGGAAAGAGCGGTCACGACAACGCAGACGAAAATTCCAAATGATATCCATAATGTCCCCAGAAACATGTCAAACGTTTTTTATAATCAATCCTCGGGTTGTTTTAAATATATATATTCGATAATATATCAACCGGGTGTGTAGGTTTTTCAATAGGACCGGGAGAAACAATGCCCGCTTTACTCTGTTACGCAAAACTCACTCTGAGAGCCCCCACCTATCCACTTATGCAATGTGATCTTTCTCGCTCATTTTTTCAAAATAAAAGCTTGAAATTATGTCTAAAGACTGTTGACACCTTAGGGAAGCCATAGAAAAAGGTATCTGGTTGATATCCCTTTAAATGAAGGATAGGCTTGCATAGGAACAGAGAGGTTTCAAAGTAAGAGGCACTTCCTGATTGGATATTCCTCAGGTTTTTGCCTGCAATATCAGTTATGTTATACTGACAGACAATAGTTTTACAGTTTTGGAAACTTTTCTATCCTAATCTGACAATTATATGCATATTCTAGTTTCTGGGGCTGAGAAATAGGCAGTTTCAAATGGGTATGTTTTTAGCCAAAAACGAAAATACTGCCCCCTACACGCAAAAGTTTAATGCAGGGAAACTTAAATCTGTTCTACCAAATTTCTATCAACATGTTAAATTTGCAACCAGAGGGGAAAAAAATTCTAGATCCCCTTTACTCCACACACAGAGATGCGTACAAAGCTTTCCCTCGCTCTCCATTTGGTAAATCCGACCACAACTCTTATCCTCCTGATTCCTGCTTACAAGCAAAAATTAAAGCAGGAAGCACCAGTGACTCGGTCTATAAAAAAGTGGTCAGATGAAGCAGATGCTAAACTACAGGACTGTTTTGCTATCACAGACTGGAACATGTTCCGGGATTTTTCCAATGGCATTGAGGAGTACACCACATCAATTACTGGCTTTATCAATAAGTGCATTGAGGATGTCGTCCCCACAGTGATTGTACGTACATACCCCAACCAGAAGCCGTGGATTACAGGTAACATTCGGTCTGAGCTAAAGGGCAGAGCTGCCCCTTTCAAGGAGTGGGACAAGAAGGTTACAAGAAATCCTGCTATGCCCTGTGGCGAACCATCAAACAGGCAAAGCGTCTATACAGGGCTAAGATTAAATCATACTACACCAGCTCCGATGCTTGTCTTATGTGTCAGGGCTTGCAAACTATTACAGACTGCAAAGGGAAGCACAGACGCGAGCTGCCCAGTGACACGAGCCTACCAGACGAGCTAAATCACTTTTATGCTCGCTTCGAGGCAAGCAACACTGAGGCATGCACGAGAGCATCAGCTTTTCCTTGCGACTGTGTGATAACTCTCTCTCCGTATCTGACGTGAGTAAGACCTTTAAACAGGTCAACATACACAAGGCTGCGGGGCCAGACGGATTACCTGGACATGTGCTCCGGGCATGTGCTGACCAACTGGCAGGTGTCTTCACTGACAATTTCAACATGTCCCTGATTGAGTCTGTAATACCAACATGTTTCAAACAGACCACCATAGTCCCTGTGCCCAAGAACACAAAGGCAACATGCCTAAATGACTACAGACCTGTAGCACTCACATCTGTAGCCATGAAGTGCTTTGAAAGGCTGGTAATGACTCACATCAACACCATTATCCCAGAAGCCCTAGACCCACTCCAATTTGCATACCGCCTAAACAGATCCACAGATTATGCAATCTCTATTGCACTCCACACTGCCCTTTCCCACCTGGACAAAGGGAACACTTATGTGAGAATGCTATTCACTGACTACAGCTCAGCGTTCAACACCATAGTACCCTCAAAGCTCATCACTAAGCTAAGGATCCTGGGACCAAACACCTCCCTCTGCAACTGGATCCTGGACTTCCCGATGGGCCGCTCCCAGGTGGTGAGGGTAGGTAGAAACACATCTGCCACGCTGATCCTCAAAACTGGAGCCCCCCAGGGATGCGTGCTCAGTCCCCTCCTGTACTCCATGTTCCCCCACGACTGTTCACCCACGAAGTTTGCAAACGACACAACAGTGGTAGACCTGATCACAAACAACGATGAGACAGTCTATAGGGAGGAGGTCAGAGACCTGGCTGGGTGGTGCCAGATTAACAGCCAATCCCTCAATGTAACCAAGACTAAGGAGATGATTGTGGACTACAGGAAATATAGGGCCGAGTACTCATCGACAGGGCTGTAGTGGAGCAGGTTGGCAGCTTCAAGTTCCTTGGTGTCCATATCACCAACAAACTAGAATGGTCCAAACACACCAAGACAGTCGTGAAGAGGGCACGACAAAGCCTATTAAACTAAAAAGATTTGGCATGGGTCCTCAGATCCTCCAAAGGTTTTACAGCTGCAACATCGAGAGCATCCTGGCTGGTTGCATCACTGCCTGGTACGGCAATTGCTCGGTCTCCGACCACAAGTCACTACAGAGGGTAGTGCATACGGCCCAGTACATCACTGGGGCTAAACTGCCTGCCATCCAGGACTTCTACACCAGGCGGTGTCAGAGGAAGGCCCTAAAAATGGTCAAAGACCCCAACCATCCCAGTCAAAGACTGTTCTCTCTACTACCGCATGGCAAGCGGTAGCGGAGTGCCAAGTCCAGGACAAAAAGGCTTCTCAACAGTTTTTACCCCCAAGCCATTTGACTCCTGAACAAGGAATCAAATGGCTACCTGGACTATTTGCATTGTGTGCCTCCCCCAACCCCTCTTTTAGTCTGCTGCTACTCTCTGTTTATCATATATGCACAGTCACTTTAGCTATACATTCATGTACATATGTACATACTACCTCAATTGGCCCGACCAACCAGTGCTCCCGTAAATTGGCTAACTGGGCTATCTGCATTGTGTCCCACCACCCACCACCCACCAACCACTCTTTACGCTACTGCTACTCTCTGTTCATCATATATGCATAATCACTTTAACCATATCTACATGTACAGTACATACTACCTCAATCAGCCTGACTAACCAGTGTCTGTATGTAGCCTCACTACTTTTATAGCCTCGCTACTGTCTTTTTACAGTTGTTTTTATTTCTTTACCTACCTATTGTTCACCTAATACCTTTTTTGCACTATTGGTTAGAACCTGTAAGGAAGCATTTTACTGTTCTATTCGGCGCGAGTGACAAATAAACTTTGATTTGATTTAAACTACTGTCTAACGCCTAACAGACTGCGATTAAAAACATAATTAAACTAGGGTCTAACTAGGGACACCAAATGGAAACAGATTGCCTTTATAGTGCACTGGGTCATGGTCAAAAGTAGTGCACTATATGAGGAATCGGGTGCCATTTGGGACGTGACCTGAGTTGACTAAACTCTGTACTACCAGAGTGAGGGGTGGTCCCCAGAGAGTGAATGGCTGACAGGTTTTAAACTGCAAAATTAAACTGTAGTGTTTTAGAGTAACTCTGAGAGTTAACTGGAGAAGGGTGAGCTGAATAAGTACTATGGCTGCTGGGTAACGTCTTTGTCAGGGCAGTTTAACTCTGTCAACACCCCTGACAAACACACACACACACACATACACACACACACACACATACACAATCCATCAGCACTCTCTCAGATCTAGTCAATAGCAGTGCAGAACATGTGGCTGGGGTATTCCAAACAGAGCTTTATAGAGAGATCAGCTGAGGCTGGGGTATTCCAAACAGAGCTTTATAGAGAGATCAGCTGAGCCTGGGGTATTCCAAACAGGGCTTTATAGAGATCAGCTGAGGCATTCCAAACAGGGTTTAATAGAGAGATCAGCTGAGGCTGGGGTATTCCAAACATGGCTTAATAGAGAGATCAGCTGGGATATTCCAAACAGGGCTTAATAGAGAGATCAGCTGAGGCATTCCAAACAGGGCTTAATAGAGAGATCAGCTGAGGCTGGGGTATTCCAAACAGGGCTTAATAGAGAGATCAGCTGAGGCTGGGGTATTCCAAACAGGGCTTAATAGAGAGATCAGCTGAGGCTGGGGTATTCCAAACAGGGCTTAATAGAGAGATCAGCTGAGGCTGGGGTATTCCAAACAGGGCTTAATAGAGAGATCAGCTGAGGCTGGGGTATTCCAAACAGGGCTTAATAGAGAGATCAGCTGAGGCTGGGGTATTCCAAACATAGCTTAATAGAGAGATCAGCTGGGGTATTCCAAACAGGGCTTAATAGAGAGATCAGCTGAGGCTGGGGTATTCCAAACACGGCTTAATAGAGAGATCAGCTGGGATATTCCAAACAGGGCTTAATAGAGAGATCAGCTGAGGCTGGGGTATTCCAAACAGGGCTTAATAGAGAGAACAGCTGAGGCTGGGGTATTCCAAACATAGCTTAATAGAGAGATCAGCTGGGGTATTCCAAACAGGGCTTAATAGAGAGATCAGCTGAGGCTGGGGTATTCCAAACAGGGCTTAATAGAGAGATCAGCTGAGGCTGGGGTATTCCAAACAGGGCTTAATAGAGAGAACAGCTGAGGCTGGGGTATTCCAAACAGGGCTTAATAGAGAGATCAGCTGAGGCTGGGGTATTCCAAACAGGGCTTAATAGAGAGATCAGCTGAGGCTGGGGTATTCCAAACAGGGCTTAATAGAGAGATCAGCTGAGGCTGGGGTATTCCAAACAGGGCTTAATAGAGAGATCAGCTGAGGCTGGGGTATTCCAAACAGGGCTTAATAGAGAGATCAGCTGAGGCTGGGGTATTCCAAACAGGGCTTAATAGAGAGATCAGCTGAGGCTGGGGTATTCCAAACATAGCTTAATAGAGAGATCAGCTGGGGTATTCCAAACAGGGCTTAATAGAGAGATCAGCTGAGGCTGGGGTATTCCAAACACGGCTTAATAGAGAGATCAGCTGGGATATTCCAAACAGGGCTTAATAGAGAGATCAGCTGAGGCTGGGGTATTCCAAACAGGGCTTAATAGAGAGAACAGCTGAGGCTGGGGTATTCCAAACATAGCTTAATAGAGAGATCAGCTGGGGTATTCCAAACAGGGCTTAATAGAGAGATCAGCTGAGGCTGGGGTATTCCAAACAGGGCTTAATAGAGAGATCAGCTGAGGCTGGGGTATTCCAAACAGGGCTTAATAGAGAGAACAGCTGAGGCTGGGGTATTCCAAACAGGGCTTAATAGAGAGATCAGCTGAGGCTAGGTGACAGGGGCTCTAATGACGGCTTGACACTGCTCACTACACACCGGACCTGTATGTAACACACACTAATGCAATATGCCTGGGGAGAGCTATAGTCTCTCTCTCTCTCTCTCTCTCTCTCTCTCTCTCTCTCTCTCTCTCTCTCTCTCTCTCTCTCTCTCTCTCTCTCTCTCTCTCTCTCTCTCTGGACAGTGTTGACAGACAGTGTACACCATCTGGTCTGGGGCTGATGTCTATGTTTAAGGAGCATGTGTCTTTCTCCTCTGGTCACCCGGGAGACCGATGACTCAATCTAACAGCCTCACCAAACTCACACACATTAATGTACACTCTTTAACACAGACTTACAGTGCCGTCAGGAAGTATTCAGACCCCTTGACTTTTTCCACGTTTTGTTAGGTTACAGCCTTATTCTAAAATTGATTAAATCGTTTTTTTTCCTCATCAATCTACACACAATACCCCATAATGACAAAGCAAAAACAGGTTGTTAGACATTATATCCACAAATATAATCAACTGAAAAATCATATTTACATAAGCATTCAGACCCTTTACTCAGTACTTTGTTGAAGCGACTTTGCCAGTAATTACAGCCTCGAGTCTTCTTGGGTACGACGCTACAAGCTAAGCAAACCTGTATTTGGGGAGTTTCTCCTATTCTTCTCTCCAGATCCACTCAAGCGCTGTCAGGATGGATGTGGAACGTTTCTGCACAGCTATTTTCAGGTCTCTCCAGAGATGTTAGATTGGGTTCAAGTCCAGACTTTGGCTGTGCCACTCAAGTACATTCAGAGACTGGTCCTGAATCCACTGCTGCGTTGTCTTGGCTGTGTGCTTAGGGTTGTTGTCCTGTTGTAAGGTGAACCTTCGCCCCAGTCTGAGGTCCTGAATGCTCTGCAACAGGTTTTCATCAAGGATCTCTTTGTACTTTGCTCTGTTCATCTTTCCTTCAATCCTGACTAGTCTCCCAGTTCCTGCCGCTGAAAGACATACCCACAGCATGATGCTGACACCACCATGTTTCACCGTAGAGATGGTGCGAGGTTTCTTCCAGATGTGCCGCTTGGCATTCAGGCCAAAGAGTTCAATCTTGGTTTCAACAGACCAGACAATCCTGTTTATCATGGTCTGAGAATCCTTTATGTGCCTTTTGGCAAACTCCAAGCAGGCTGTCAAGTGCCTTTTACTGAGGAGTGTCTTCCGTCTGGCCACTCTACCGTAAAGGGCTAATTGCTGGAGTGCTGCAGAGATGGTTGTCCTTCTGGAAGGTTTTCCCATCTCCACAGAGGAACCCTAGAGCTCTGTCAGAGTGACCATCAGGTTCTTGGTCACCTCCCTGACCAAGACCCTTCTCCCCCGATTGCTCAGTTTGGCCAGGCGGCCAGCTCTAGGAAGAGTCTTGGTGGTTCCAAACTTCTTCCATTTAAGAATGGTGGAGGCCACTGTTTTTTTAGGGACATTCAATGCTGCAGAAATGTCTTGGTACCCTTCCCCAGATCTATGCCTTGACACAATCCTTTCTCAGAGATCTTCGGACAATTCCTTCAACATCATGGCTTGGTTTTTGCTCTGACAGGCACTGTCAACTTTGGAACCTTATACAGACAGGTGTGTGCCTTTCCAAATCATCATTTTTTGCTTCGTCATTATGGGTATTGTGTGTACGTTGATGAGGGAAAATAATATTTAATCAATGTTAGACTAAGGCTGTAACCTAACAAAATGTGGGAAAAGGGAAGGGGTCTGAATACTTTCAGAAGACACTGTATACACACATACAAATGTGAGAAACACACACTCGCACACACACACACATCCTCCATCAGAAGGCATGCTATAGATCTAGTGTAACATAACTGCATAGGACCCCTTTCAGTGAGACCCAAACTGATTTGCTATAGAAGATATAAATCATGTCGTACAGTAGTATTTGTATTGTGTCAGGCCTCTTACATCACAATACACAATTCGTCCAATGGGGGGGGGGTCCTGAATTATGTAACCAGAAAGTGGGAGAGCGTTCCTCTCTGTGGCACCCCACATTCTACAACTCCATATCTACAATCCTACCCTGCTACTTCTGCTGCAGTACTAACTAAACATAAACGTAGAGCAGGGATATCAACTATGGATCGACTAACAACACAGCTCAATAACGTCAATAAGAATGTGTTCAGTACCAGTCAAAAGTTGGGACACACCTACTCATTCAAATGTTCTACATTGTAGAATAATAGTGAAGACATCAAAACTATGAAATAGCACATATAGAATAATGTATCAGCCTCCAGTATTTATGCTCCAGTAGTTTATGTGTCAGGGGGCTAGGGTCAGTTTATATCTGGAGTACTTCTCCTGTCCTATCCGGTGTCCTGTGTGAATTTAAGTATGCTCTCTCTAATTCTCTCTTTCTCTCTTTCTTTCTCTCTCTCGGAGGACCTGAGCCCTAGGACCATGCCTCAGAACTACCTGACATGATGACTCCTTGCTGTCCCCAGTCCACCTGGCCGTGCTGCTGCTCCAGTTTCAACTGTTCTGCCTGTGATTATTATTATTTGACCATGCTGGTCATTTATGAACATTTGAACATCTTGGCCATGGTCTGTTATAATCTCCACCCAGCACAGCCAGAAGAGGACTGGCCACCCCACATAGCCTGGTTCCTCTCTAGGTTTCTTCCTTGGTTTTGGCCTTTCTAGGGAGTTTTTCCTTGCCACCGTGCTTCTACACCTGCATTGCTTGCTGTTTGGGGTTTTAGGCTGGGTTTCTGTACAGCACTTTGAGATATCGGCTTATGTACGAAGGGCTATATAAATACATTTGATTTGATTTGATGTAGTAACCAAAAAAAGTGTTAAACAAATCTAAATATGTTTTAGATTTTAGATTCTTCAAATTAGCCACCCGTTGCCTTGATTATAGCTTTGTACACTCTTAGCATTGTCTCAACCAGCTACGGGCAAACCAGATGGGATGGTGTATTGCTGCAGAATGCTGTGGTAGCCATGATGGTTAAGTGTGCCTTGAATTCTAAATAAATCACAGACAGTGTCACCAACAAAGCATCCCCACATCATCACACCTCCTCCTCCATGCTTCACGGTGGGAACCACACATGCGGAGATCATGCGTTCACCTACTCTGCGTCTCACAAAAACACAGCGGTTGGAACCAAAAATCTCAAGTTTGTACTAATCAGACCAAAGGATAGATTTCCACGGGTCTAATTAACATTGCTCGCGTTTCTTGGCCCAAGCAAGTCTCTTCTTATTGGTGTCCTTTAGAAAGCGCTTCCAGGTGAAGTTCTTGACATTTTCTGGATTGACTGAACTTCACATTTCTCTTTGCTTATTTGAGCTGTTCTTGCCATAATATGGACTTGGTCTTTTACCAAATAGGGCTACCTTATATATACCACCTCACACCTTGTCACAACACAACTGACTGGCTCAAATGCATTAATAAAGGAGAAATTCCCCAAATTAACTTTTAAGAAGGCACAACTGTTAAATGCATTCCATGTGACTACCTCATAAAACTGGTTGAGAGAATACCAAGAGTGTGCATGTTTATATATGGAGTTAACATGTCTGGAGCTGGAACGATGTTTTAAAGATGGCATCCGCAGTAGAGGAAACAACGCCACTGTCCACCCCATTGACGTTGTTATTGTTTTTGTTTTGTTGGCAAACTGGAGGTGAGGAGCATTGGGCAACAAAAACATGGCAGTATATTTTCTGCTGTTTTATCGCAAGTGCAATGATGTCCAAGGGGAAAAAACACACAGCGTTCGATGTTTGCAGTAACTTCTTTGTCGTTGTAATTTCGCAAATGGACGTGGCTGTTTCACCATTAAGGATTACAGCTTTAAGGGCACTGAGAACACTGGGTTACGTCCCAAATGGTAGCCTATTCCCTCCCTATATAGTGCACAATTTTTGATACGAGCCCTATGAGAATAGTGTTCCATTTGGGACTTAAGCCTAACAAATCTCCAATCAGTAGTTATCTACTGGCCTCTACTGCTCAGCTGTCGTCATTCAAAAAAACACACAAAAAAACATGTAAAAGCCACACATGGTCATGTTTCCAGGATGTTTCAACTCTTCTAAAACAGACATATTAATGTTAGAGCTGCAGAGTCACCTTGTTTCAATTCTTCTAAAACAGACATATTAATGTTAGAGCTGCAGAGTCACCTTGTTGAGGCTCGGCTCTGCACGGGTAAAATATTTAGCATATTCGTTTGCTTATTAGCATGCCTCTGACATATTAACCAACCCCAGGGGACCATATCTGCTCTTTTTGAATATATGCAAATAGAGGTTTTATTTTTGTTTGGTTCATTTTCAATGAATATTTTAAACAGTGTTTGGATAATTGATAATATAATGAGTGTGTGCATGCTGATTCAGAGTCGCGGGCCCTCTTCATAAAAACATGACGATAAAGTAGATTAGCATACACATTTCAGCTGGTTGTTTAATCAACTTTCTCTTCCTCAACCTTGACCAGTTTGAACCAGCCTCTGTCTGTTCCCCTGGCCTTGACCAGTTTGAACCAGCCTCTGTCTGTTCCCCTGGCCTTGACCAGTTTGAACCAGCCTCTGTCTGTTCCCCTGGCCTTGACCAGTTTGAACCAGCCTCTGTCTGTTCCCCTGGCCTTGACCAGTTTGAACCAGCCTCTGTCTGTTCTCCTGGAGAATGTAAACATTGTTCCAGTTTTTAATTGATATGACTCGATTGATATTGTCCTTCGTTCCAAAACTGGTTCCTTGTTACTTTTCAATTTGTCCTGGGTACTTTAATTAACATAACCTACTTTCTACCTGTCTCCTCTTTGTTTTTCACTGCCATCCCTCCTTACAGAGATCTCTCATTCTGTCTTTGCACGCCACACCTGTAGCTCCAAGCCAGATAAAGTATCACCTTATTTCTCTTATAAAATAGGAGAGAGAGAGAAAAAGAGAAAAAGAGAGAGAGATAATGAGAGGGCGACAGAGACAGAGACAAATAAAAGAGAGAGATAATGAGAGGGAGACAGAGACAAATAAAAGAGAGAGATAATGAGAGGGAGAGAGAGAGACAGAGACAAATAAAAGAGAGAGATAATGAGAGGGAGAGAGAGAGACAGAGACAAGATAATGAGAAAGAGACAGAGACAAATAAAATGAGAGGTAATGAGAGGGAGACAGAGACAGAGACAAATAAAAGAGAGAGATAATGAGAGGGAGACAGAGACAGAGACAAATAAAAGAGAGAGATAATGAGAGGGAGAGAGAGACAGAGAGAGGTAATGAGAGGGAGACAGAGACAGAGACAAATAAAAGAGAGAGATAATGAGAGGGAGAGAGAGAGAGAGACAGAGACAAATAAAAGAGAGAGATAATGAGAGGGAGAGAGAGACAGAGACAAATAAAAGAGAGAGATAATGAGAGGGAGACAGAGACAGAGACAAATAAAAGAGAGAGATAATGAGAGGGAGACAGAGACAGAGACAAATAAAAGAGAGAGATAATGAGAGTGAGAGAAAGACAGAGACAAATAAAAGAGAGAGATAATGAGAGGGAGACAGAGACAGAGACAAATAAAAGAGAGAGATAATGAGAGGGAGAGAGAGACAGAGACAAATAAAAGAGAGAGATAATGAGAGGGAGAGAGAGACAGAGACAAATAAAAGAGAGAGATATCGCTGTAGGCCAAATGGCTAATGATAATTAGCTCCAGCTAATGGAGCTACAGGGGTAGTGCGTGCAGGGTTGGGGAGTAATGGATTACATGTTATCTGTTACATGTAAGGGATTACATAAAACCGGTAACTGTAATCCGTTGCGTTACCAACAAAAATATTGTAATCAGATTACTTTTGAAAACCTATATGATTACTCCAAGGACGACTTTAATATTCAGAAAGGATGTTTGCGGGGAAAAAAATCTTTGACACTTCTCAAATCAGCATTGAAAAAAGGCACAGGTGTAAGTTTGTTCCACCTGAGAGAGTCTGACCACAAGTCAGAGACCACTGTGATGACACACCAAATGTGTTTGATGGATCGCGGGACAAGAGACAAAAAAGGTTTTTGTAGGCTACAGTCCAAACTATGTCTTCCAATGGTGCGACTGCTGTCGGAATCCAAATAATATCCAACTTGAATAAACGCTTGGAGGTCAGGAAGCCAGCAATGGTGTAGTCTATGGCGATACAGATATCAATTATTTTCAGTGGCAATTTTAGCATGTAAATCTTGTTGGGACAAACAAAAAAATGTGGGATGCATGTCAGCAAAGCCACTACACAACACTAAACAATATATGAATTACACTATAACGGTGACAAACGCTGCCCACAAAGTGTTAGGGCCTACAGAAAGCTGTCCCAACAGCAGAGTCCCAACACCTTACCACTGCTACACCTGGCTATTAGCAGAGTCCCAACACCTTACCACTGCTACACCTGGCTATTAGCAGAGTCCCAACACCTTACCACTGCTACACCTGGCTATTAGCAGAGTCCCAACACCTTACCACTGCTACACCTGGCTATCAGCAGAGTCCCAACACCTTACCACTGCTACACCTGGCTATCAGCAGAGTCCCAACACCTTACCACTGCTACACCTGGCTATTAGCAGAGTCCCAACACCTTACCACTGCTACACCTGGCTATTAGCAGAGTCCCAACACCTTACCACTGCTACACCTGGCTATTAGCAGAGTCCCAACACCTTACCACTGCTACACCTGGCTATTAGCAGAGTCCCAACACCTTACCACTGCTACACCTGGCTATTAGCAGAGTCCCAACACCTTACCACTGCTACACCTGGCTATTAGCAGAGTCCCAACACCCTACAACTGCTACACCTGCTACACCTTTTTATAACTTAAGTTCATGTGAACATTACAAGTTTTGAACTTCTATGTGCTATTTATGGCCTGCAGGCCTCATTGACCAGAGCTCATACAACTCATTTTTGAGTAGAAAACACAATGTATGGATTATTTTGACAATAACAAACACTCAGATGAAACATATTGTGCTATTTATCACAGACTACTTTGTCCAAGTTTAACAAGGACTCTCTCCTCCTCACCAGTGTCATGATCAAAGATATAATCAAGAGCCTCACATACAGTATATCGTTTGATCATTGTGCTGCCACAGAATTAATTGTGAACAAGGCCTCAAAAAAGCTTTCTATACCAGAGCTGCGAGAAAAGTTCTAAATATTATTGAACTCAATGTTCTACACTAATTGTAGTCTCGCCCATTCATTTCTAATGACCGGACATTTTGACCAGGAACACCACAGGTGTACAGAAGTTCAATAAAACACCCAACATGTAATGAAAATCATCAACATGTATTTTGTGTGTTCAGATGCCCTGTGTGGACAAAGTCATGGAACCTTATGACAATCAGATTAAATGAACTACATTTTTTAGAGAGAGAACTTGTAAATCAGTCCAATTTGACCGGAACACAGCAGGAGGGTTAAACAAATGTGGTTTCTACCAACAATTGAGATGTACAACTATGGCAAAAGGGAATGACAAGCTAATAAGAGGCAATCCGTAATTTCGATTAAGACATTAATGACAGAGTGACAATGGACGTAGTCAATATAACTATTTGTTCAGCACTTTTGAAATGTACAGCGACAGAATTCATAACATGGGCCGTTCTTGCACTGTACTGCTATCAGTAGCACTGTCAAAGCTGTACAAAAAAAAGTTTGCAAACAAGCACACACTGGCCACAAACGATGTGTTTACACTACTGCGTTGGTGAAAATAAACCAAATTATTAGGGTGAGGCACATTGGCTATTAACAGCTTACCAAACAATGTACACTTAGTATTACTTTCTTAGCTACAGGTTACATATCTCTCTGGCATCCTACATCATTTATGGAACAGCATAATACATTTTTGGACTCAAGTTGTTGAGTGGCACCGGGGCATCCCACTCCTCTTTCTATTCTGGTTAGAGCCAGTTTGTGCTGTTCTGTGAAGGGAGTAGTACACAGCATTTTACGAGATCTTCAGTTTCTTGGCAATTTCTTGAATGGAATAGCCTTCATTTCTCAGAACAACATTAGACCGACTAGTTTCAGAAGAAAGCTCTTTGGTTCTGGCTATTTTGAGCCAGTAATCGAACCCACAAATGCTGATGCTCCAGATAATCAACTAGTCTAAAGAAGGCTGTTTTATTGCTTCTTTAATACCTACTTAAGGCTGCAGGGGCAGTATTGAGTAGCTTGGATGAAAGGTGCCCAGAGGTGTCCAGAGGTGTCCAGAGTAAATGGCCTGCCCCAATGGGTGGCAGGGTAATGGGTGCGTGTTGGTGGCAGGGTAATGGGTGCGTGTTGGTGGCAAGGTAATGGGTGCGTGTTGGTGGCAGGGTAATGGGTGCGTGTTGGTGGCAGGGTAATGAGTGCGTGCTGGTGGCAGGGTAATGGGTGCGTGTTGGTGGCAGGGTAATGGGTGCGTGTTGGTGGCAAGGTAATGGGTGCGTGTTGGTGGCAGGGTAATGGGTGCGTGTTGGTGGCAGGGTAATGAGTGCGTGCTGGTGGCAGGGTAATGGGTGCGTGTTGGTGGCAGGGTAATGGGTGCGTGTTGGTGGCAAGGTAATGGGTGCGTGTTGGTGGCAGGGTAATGGGTGCGTGTTGGTGGCAGGGTAATGAGTGCGTGCTGGTGGCAGGGTAATGGGTGCGTGTTGGTGGCAGGGTAATGGGTGCGTGTTAGTGGCAGGGTAATGGGTGTGTGTTGGTGGCAGGGTAATGGGTGCGTGTTGGTGGCAGGGTAATGGGTGCGTGTTGGTGGCAGGGTAATGGGTGTGTGTTGGTGGCAGGGTAATGGGTGCGTGTTGGTGGCAGGGTAATGGGTGCGTGTTGGTGGCAGGGTAATGGGTGTGTGTTGGTGGCAGGGTAATGGGTGCGTGTTGGTGGCAGGGTAATGGGTGTGTGTTGGTGGCAGGGTAATGGGTGTGTGTTGGTGGCAGGGTAATGGGTGCGTGTTGGTGGCAGGGTAATGGGTGCGTGTTGGTGGCAGGGTTGGTGGCAGGGTAATGGGTGCGTGTTGGTGGCAGGGTAATGGGTGCGTGTTGGTGGCAGGGGTGGCAGGGTAATGGGTGTGTGTTGGTGGCAGGGTAATGGGTGCGTGTTGGTGGCAGGGTAATGGGTGTGTGTTGGTGGCAGGGTAATGGGTGCGTGTTGGTGGCAGGGTAATGGGTGTGTGTTGGTGGCAGGGTAATGGGTGCGTGTTGGTGGCAGGGTAATGGGTGCGTGCTGGTGGCAGGGTAATGGGTGTGTGTTGGTGGCAGGGTAATGGGTGCGTTGACCGCCCGAACAAGGAGAGGGACCGACCGTCATGACATTTGTACGCCTATGTGGATATTCCATTTAAAAAATATATTAACATCTTCTGATCAATTTGATGTTATTTTAATGGACAAAAAATGTGCTTTTCTTTCAAAAACAAGGACATTTCTAAGTGACCCTAAACTTTTGAACGGTAGTGTATATATATATATCTATATCTCCATGTATTCTTGATGAATATAACTTAGAAAGACCTCATGACCTTAGTTCAACTGTCCCACTTCATGAGAACCCAAAATATAAGCTTTGTTTAACTCCCAGTGTTTGTAAACATTGTAAATGTAAAAAAACACTGTATACGCTCAAAATATGGTTAAAACAATACATGTTTACATCATGGATGGTCAGTCATTGCAATCCTTAGCTCTGTCTATTAACCTGAGAGTGGTTACATTTCTCCAGAAATGTAACCTGTTTCATCTGTGGATTTCCCCTTTAAACAGCTGCATATTATCAAGATATCAAAGTGCCAAAGTGGTGGACACCCTACTGCCTTTATAGAGCCCTATGGTGGACACCCTACTGCCTTTATAGAACCCTATGGTGGACACCCTATTGCCTTTATAGAGCCCTATGGTGGACACCCTACTGCCTTTATAGAACCCTATGGTGGACACCCTATTGCCTTTATAGAACCCTATGGTGGACACCCTACTGCCTTTATAGAACCCTATGGTGGACACCCTATTGCCTTTATAGAGCCCTATGGTGGACACCCTACTGCCTTTATAGAACCCTATGGTGGACACCCTATTGCCTTTATAGAGCCCTATGGTGGACACCCTACTGCCTTTATAGAACCCTATGGTGGACACCCTATTGCCTTTATAGAGCCCTATGGTGGACACCCTACTGCCTTTATAGAACCCTATGGTGGACACCCTACTGCCTTTATAGAACCCTATGGTGGACACCCTACTGCCTTTATAGAGCCCTATGGTGGACACCCTACTGCCTTTATAGAGCCCTATGGTGGACACCCTACTGCCTTTATAGAGCCCTATGGTGGACACCCTACTGCCTTTATAGAGCCCTATGGTGGACACCTTACTGCATTTATAGAGCCCTATGGTGGACACCCTACTGCCTTTATAGAACCCTATGGTGGACACCCTACTGCCTTTATAGAACCCTATGGTGGACACCCTACTGCCTTTATAGAACCCTATGGTGGACACCCTACTGCCTTTATAGAACCCTATGGTGGACACCCTACTGCCTTTATAGAACCCTATGGTGGACACCCTACTGCCTTTATAGAGCCCTATGGTGGGTATTTTCTGTGTACAAAATGGTGAAATTAAAGTTTGGCATTCTATTGACACACACTCACACACAAACACACACACAAACACACACACACAAACACACAAACACACACACACACAGAGACAAACACACAAACACACAAACACGGTGAGTTTTAGTCTCCCTTCTGTCTCTCATTCCTTCGCTCCCTCCCTCCAAGCCTCTCCCATCTCTATCCATCCTTCTCCAGTTATCAAGGAATTTTCCACAGAAGCATTTCACAGGACCTAAACATTGTTGTCTTTACTGTTATGTATCTATCCCTCTATCCTAACCTCTATTTATCTATCCCTCTATCCTATCCTCTATGTATCTATCCCTCTATCCTATCCTCTATGTACCTATCCCTCTATCCTATCCTCTATGTATCTATCCCTCTATCCTATCCTCTATGTATATATCCCTCTATCCTATCCTCTATGTATCTATCCCTCTATTCTATCCTCTATTTATCTATCCCTCTATCCTACCCTCTATTTATCTATCCATCTATTCTATCCTCTATGTAGCAATCCCTCTATCCTATCCTCTATATATCTATCCCTCTATCCTATCCTCTATTTATCTATCCCTAAGGGGATTTCCTCTATTTATCTATCCCTCTATCCTATCCTCTATTTATCTATCCATCTATCCTATCCTCTATGTATCCATCCCTCTATTCTATCCTCTATGTATCTATCCATCTATTCTATCCTCTATTTATCTATCCCTCTATCCTATCCTCTATTTATCTATCCCTCTATCCTATCCTCTATGTATCTATCCCTCTATCCTATCCTCTATGTATCTATCCCTCTATCCTATCCTCTATGTATCTATCCCTCTATCCTAACCTCTATTTATCTATCCATCTATCATATCCTCTACGTATCTCTATATCCTATCCTCTATTTATCTATCCATCTATCCTAGCCTCTATTTATCTATCTCTCTATCCTGTCCTCTATTTATCTATCCATCTATCCTATCCTCTACTTATCTATCCCTCTATCCTACCCTCTACTTATCTCTCTATCCTATATTTATCTATCCCTCTATCCTAACCTCTACTCATCAATCCCTCTATCCTATCCTCCACTTATCTCTCTATCCTGTCCTCTATTTATAGATCCCTCTATCATATCCTCTAATTATCTATGCCTCTATCCTATCCTCTATGTATCTCTCTATCCTATCTATGTATATATCCTTCTACCCTATCCTCTATTTATCTATCCCTCTATCCTATCCTCTATGTATCTATCCCTCTATCTAGCCTATATGTATATATCCCTCTATCCTTTCCTCTATGTATCTATCCATCTATCCTATCCTCTATGTATCTATCCATCTATCCTATCCTCTATGTATCTATCCCTCTATCCTAACCTCTACTCATCAATCCCTCTATCCTTATCCTCCACTTATCTCTCTATCCTGTCCTCTATTTATCAATCCCTCTATCATATCCTCCATGTATCTATCCATCTATCCTATCCCCTATGTATCTATCCCTCTATCCTATCATCTATGTATTTATCCCTCTATCCTATCCTCTAGTTATCTCTCTATCCTATCCTCTATGTATCTATCCCTCTATCCTATAATCTACTTATCTATCCCTCTATCCTATCCTCTACTCATCAATCCCTCTATCCTATCCTCTACTCATCAATCCCTCTATCCTATCCTCCACTTATCTCTCTATCCTGTCCTCTATTTATCGATCCCTCTATCCTATCCCCTAATTATCTATGCCTCTATCCTATCCTCTATGTATCTCTCTATCCTATCCTCTAATTATCTATCCCTCTATCCTATCCTCTATGTATCTCTCTATCCTATCCTCTATTTATCGATCCCTCTATCCTATCCTCTATGTATCTATCCCTCTATCCTATCCTCTATATATCCCTCTATCCTATATTATATTTATCTATCCTATCCTCTACTTGTCTCTCTATCCTATCCTCTATGTATCTATCCCTCTATCCTATCCTCTATGTATCTATCCCTCTATCCTATCCTCTATGTATATATCCCACTATCCAGCCTCTATGTATCTATCCCTCTATCCAGCCTCTATGTATATATCCCTCTATCGTATCCTCTATGTACCTATCCCTCTATCCTATCCTCTATATATCTATCCCTCTATCCTATCCTCTATGTATCTATCCCTCTATCCTATCCTCTATGTACCTATCCATCTATTCTATCCTCTATGTATCTATCCTTCTATCCTATCCTCTATGTATCTATCCCTCTATCCTATCCTCTAGTTATCTCTCTATCATATCCTCTATGTATCTATCCCTCTATCCTATAATCTAATTATCTATCCCTCTATCCTATCCTCTACTCATCAATCCCTCTATCCTATCCTCCACTTCTCTCTATCCTGTCCTCTATTTATCGATCCCTCTATCCTATCCCCTAATTGTCTATCCTTCTATCCTATCCTCTATGTATCTCTCTATCCTATCCTCTAGTTATCTATTCCTCTATCCTATCCTCTAGTTATCTATTCCTCTATCCTATCCTCTACTCATCTATTCCTCTATCCTATCCTCTACTTCTCTGTCACTCTGTCCTATCCTCTAGTTATCTATCCCTCTATCCTATCCTCTAGTTATCTATCCCTCTATCCTATCCTCTAGTTATCTATTCCTCTATCCTATCCTCTACTCATCTATTCCTCTATCCTATCCTCTACTTCTCTGTCACTCTGTCCTATCCTCTAGTTATCTATCCCTCTATCATATCCTCTAGTTATCTATTCCTCTATCCTATCCTCTAGTTATCTATTCCTCTATCCTATCCTCTACTTCTCTGTCACTCTGTCCTATCCTATCCTCCTCATTGTTCTTTTCTCATACATCCAACCATTTCCAATGCTATGACTTGCTGGTTTAAAACCTCTGGCAAACCTTCACCCAATTAACAGATTGGACACACTGTCCTATCCTTGAGAATCTCCCTGTGGCTGATGTTCCTAATGTGCTTCCCAAATGGCACCATATACCCGATATAGTGTACTACTTTAGATCAGAGCCATATTCCCTATATAGTGTACTACTTTAGACCAGAGTCCAATTCCCTATATAGTGTACTACTTTA
>NC_060195.1:14696895-14884395 GCF_021184085.1 Oncorhynchus gorbuscha | reverse complement strand
TTGAGGCCAGGGTTGAACCAGGATGTGGAAATGAAGCTAGGGTTAGGGTTGTGGCTTTAAAAAACATATATTTAACTAGGCAAGTCAGTTAAGAACAAATTCTTATTTACAATGATGGCCTACCCCAGCCAAACCCAGATGACGCTGGGCCAATTGTGCGCCGCCCTATGGGACTCCCAGTCACAGCCGGATGTGATGCGGCCTGTATTCAAACCAGGTACAGCAGTAATGCCTCTTGCACTGAGATGCAGTGTCTTAGACCACTGTGCCACTCAGGGCTAAACCAGGATGTGGAATGAAGCTAGGGTTAAGGTTGTGGTTGAGGCTCCTCTCCTTGTTCGGGCGACGTTCGGAGATCGAAGTCACCGGCTTTCTCGCCATCGCCGCTTCATCTTTCATATCCATTTGTCTTGTCTTGTTTCCATACACACCTGGTTTACATTTCCCTAATTAAGCTACTTGTATTTAACCCTCTGTTTCCCATCATGTTTTGTGTGTAATTGTTTTCATGTTAGGTGGTGTTAGTTTACCGCTCTACTTTTATGGTCTGTTTTTTGAGTGTGTTTGTTTCCTGTAGTGCTCTCGTCTTTGGAACTAGAATAAAAGTGTGCCTGTTCATTGTATCTGCTCTCCTGCACTTGACTTTGCCTCCAATACACCATCCTGACACAGGCACAGCCAGCCCCCTCATTAGGCCTTTTCTTAGCTAAACTGACCAAGACGCACCTCCAACAACAACACATAAAACCTCACAGAATTCTGCCCAGAAACAATGACAACTTCTCTCAACCAGTGGCATATGTTTTTTTTAGGTGAGCGCTGATGCCGCCCTGTGATAAGCAGGCAGGGGCACAAAATATTTTGCTTGTCCATTCCTAGCGCTTCTGTCCAGGGTGCTGTCGGGGAGACGCATCTAACATAAATCATGTCGCACATACAGTATCAGGAATCAAGGTAAGACCTAAGTACAGACTGTGTAAAGTAACAATGTTTATTGTAACCACAGGGGCAGGCAAATGACATGTCAAGGCATGCAGGGATCGGTAATCCAGAGTAGTGGGGCCAAGGTACAGGACGGCAGGCTCAGGGTCAGGCAGAAGTCGGTAAACCAGAGGTGGAGCAAAGGTACAGGAGGGCAGGCTCTGGGTCAGGCAGAAGTCGGTAAACCAGAGGTGGAGCAAAGGTACAGGAGGGCAGGCTCAGGGTCAGGCAGGGATCGATAATCCAGAGTAGAGGTCAAGGTACAGGACGGCAGGCTCAGGGTCAGGCAGAGGTTGGTAATCCAGAGTAGTGGGGCCAAGGTACAGGACGGCAGGCTCAGGGTCAGGCAGAGGTCAGTAATCCAGAGTAGTGGGGCCAAGGTACAGGACGGCAGGCTCAGGGTCAGTGTCAAGTCAGGCAGTGGTCAGGCGGGCGGGTACAGGGTCAGGACAGGCAAAGGTCAAAAAACAGGAAGACGAGATATAGAGAGACTAGGGAACACCAGGAGCTGAGTCAAAATGCTGGAAGGCTTACATAAACAAGACAAACTGGCAGCAAGACTGACGGACAGAAAACAGATATAAATACACAAGGTATAATGGGGAAGATGGGCGACACCTAGAAAGGGCTGGAGACAAGCACAAGGACAGGTGAAACAGATCAAGATATAGTAGAAAGAGTATGTGGCCTTTTGTGTAGCTTACAGGCTGGAGATACAATGGATGACAATGTATTGAGACAGACACTTTTTACATCATGCAGCTTCTCCAATCAAATAGCCTAACCTAAATGGCGCCCAAACAATTTTTTTTTTTTTTTTTTTTGCCCAATCAAACAAAAATGCATATCAAGTTAACATGATGTCCTAAAAACAGAACTGGTCAAAGTAAAATGGACAATATGGAATGGACAACCACAACTGTTGTCCAGGAGTTTCACCCCATTGTCATGATCAGTGGTTTCAAGTTCGTATCCATACATTTTTGACAAGCTGATCATAGTAATAAAGAAAATACCTCTACATTTCCTGATGTGTAAAGACATTGCAAATAGGCTCACGATAACTCCTAAAAAGTTGGGTAGCTGGTATAGTCCGGCACAGTGGACCCATCATAATACCCATAAAACCTAGCGGTAAAACCCAATAATGGTTCCAATCATTCTTTCCTTATTCATATTTGCGTCTGGGATTTTCAAACTACTTCATATAAGTTCTGAGTTTTGTGTAGGCTTAGCTTGGCGTGATGTTTTGATAGCCATGTAATTCTCTCTGGGACAAGGTGAGTTTTATAGGTGGGCCTCAATTTACTAAAAAAAAAGTGAAATGCTAATTAGCAACAGAGAAGACCTCAGCAAGACTACCATTTCCTGCAGGAAGCTCCTGCATGTCATCTCTAACTGACACTGTCAGCTACCGTTCACTAGTGCCATCATTGACCAATGTCCAATCCAATAACTTCCTCCATCCCCTGTCTCTGTTTTAGCTATCGACTGACAACACTTTAGTTATCTAGTTAGCAGAGCAGATATTTTTTTATGGTTTTACTTAGCCTAGATAATAGACTTTGGTGTCTATTTCAGACCTTATGGCATTTTTCAAGATTTGAGTATAAGAGCATTAAAAGTGGAGAAGACCACGTACGTACATATCCCAACCCGAAGCCATGGATTACAGGCAACATCCGCATCGAGGAAAGATTGAATCCTACTACACCGGTTCTGGCGCTCGTCGGATGTGGCAGGGCTTACGGACTACAAAGGAAAACCCAGACGCGATCTGCCCAGTGACGCGAGCCTACCAGACGAGCTAAATGCCTTTTATGCTTGCTTCGAGGCAAGCAACACTGAAGCATGAACGAGAGCACCAGCTGTTTTGGATGACTGTGTGATAACACTATCAGTAGCCGATGTGAGCAAGACCTTTAAACAAGTCAAAATTCGCAATGCCGCGGGGCCAGATGGATTACCAGGACGTGTACTCATGCGCAGCCCAACTGGCAAGTGTCTTCACTGACATTTTCAACCTCTCCCTGCTGAGTCTGTAATACCTACATGTTTCAAGCAGACCACCATAGTCCCTGTGCCCAAGGAAGCGAAGGTAACCTGCCTAAATGATTACCGCCCCGTAGCACTCACATCGGTAGCCATGAAGTGCTTTGAAAGGATGGTCATGGCTCACATCAACAGCATCCTCCCGGATACCCTAGACCCACTCCAATTCACATACCACACCAATAGAGACACAGGTGCCGCATTCTCAATCGCACTCCACACTGCCCTTTCCCACCTGGACAAATGGAACACCTATGTGAGAATGCTGTTCATTGACTATAGTTCAGCGTTCAACACCATAATGTCCATGAAGCTCATCACTAAGCTAAGAGCCCCGGGACTACACGTCCTCCCACTGCAACTGGATCCTGGACTTCCTGACGGGCCTCCCCCAGGTGTTAAGGGTAGGCAACAACACATCTGCCACACTGATCTTCATCACTGGGGCCCCTCAGGGGTGTGTACTTAGTCCCCTCCTGTACTCCCTGTTCACCCACGACTGTGTGGCCAAACACGACTCCAACACTATCATTAAGTTTGCTGACGACACAACAGTGGTAGGCCTGATCACCAACAACGATGAGGCAGCCTATAGGGTGGAGGATAGAAAACTGGCAGTGTGGTGCCAGGACAACAACCTCTCCCTCGATGTGAGCAAGACAAAGGAGCTGATTGTGGACTACAGGAATAGGCGGGTCGAACAGGCGGAGCGGGTCGAGAGTTTCAAGTTCCTTGAAACTCCAGGTTACACTCCAGCTACATACACATGACACTCCAGGTACATTCACATGACACTCCAGGTACATTCACATGACACTCCAGGTACATTCACATGACACTCCAGGTACATTCACATGACACTCCAGGTACATTCACATGACACTCCAGGTACATTCACATGACACTCCAGGTACATACACATGACACTCCAGGTATATTCACATGACACTCCAGGTACATTCACATGACACTCCAGGTACATTCACATGACACTCCAGGTACATTCACATGACACTCCAGGTACATTCACATGACACTCCAGGTACATTCACATGACACTCCAGGTACATTCACACGACACTCCAGGTACATACACATGACACTCCAAGTATATTCACATGACACTCCAGGTACATTCACATGACACTCCAGGTACATTCACATGACACTCCAGGTACATTCACATGACACTCCAGGTACATACACATGACACTCCAGGTACATACACATGACACTCCAGGTACATTCACATGACACTCCAGGTACATTCACATGACACTCCAGGTACATACACATGACACTCCACGTAAATACACATGACACTCCAGGTACATACACATGACACTCCAGGTAAATACACATGACACTCCAGGTACATACACATGACACTCCAGGTAAATACACATGACATCTCCCTTTCTACCTCGTGAAACTGGTTGTGAGAATACCAAGAGTGTGCAAAGCTGTCATCAAGGCAAAGGGTGGCAACTTTGAAGAATCTCAAATGCAAAATATATTTGGATTTGTCTTAACACTTTTTTGGTTACTACATGATTCCATATGTTATTTCATGGTTTTTATGTCTTCACTACTATACTACAATGTATTAGATAGTAAAAAATAAAGAAAAACCATGGAATAAGTAGGTGTGTCCAAACTTTTGACTGGTACTGTAAATGTGCATTCCTAGAATTCTACTGCTGGCCTACATTACCAAATCTGAACCAATCCTATAAATTACATATTTTCAACTTTCCTTCAAGCCAGGTTTGGGTTGAACCCGGAGGTGGACATGAAGCTAGGGTTAGGGTTGTGATTGAGGCCAGGGTTGGGTTGAACCCGGAGGTGGACATGAAGCTAGGGTTAGGGTTGTGGTTGAGGCCAGGGTTGGGTTGAACCCGGAGGTGGACATGAAGCTAGGGTTAGGGTTGTGGTTGATGCCAGGGTTGGGTTGAATCCGGAGGTGGACATGAAGCTAGGGTTAGGGTTGTGGTTGAGGCCAGGGTTGGGTTGAATCCGGAGGTGGACATGAAGCTAGGGTTAGGGTTGTGGTTGAGGCCAGGGTTGGGTTGAACCCGGAGGTGGACATGAAGCTAGGGTTAGGGTTGTGGTTGAGGCCAGGGTTGGGTTGAACCCGGAGGTGGACATGAAGCTAGGGTTAGGGTTGTGGTTGAGGCCAGGGTTGGGTTGAATCCGGAGGTGGACATGAAGCTAGGGTTAGGGTTGTGGTTGAGGCCAGGGTTGGGTTGAACCCGGAGGTGGACATGAAGCTAGGGTTAGGGTTGTGGTTGAGGCCAGGGTTGGGTTGAACCCGGAGGTGGACATGAAGCTAGGGTTAGGGTTGTGGTTGATGCCAGGGTTGGGTTGAACCCGGAGGTGGACATGAAGCTAGGGTTAGGGTTGTGGTTGATGCCAGGGTTGGGTTGAACCCGGAGGTGGACATGAAGCTAGGGTTAGGGTTGTGGTTGAGGCCAGGGTTGGGTTGAACCCGGAGGTGGACATGAAGCTAGGGTTAGGGTTGTGGTTGAGGCCAGGGTTGGGTTGAACCCGGAGGTGGACATGAAGCTAGGGTTAGGGTTGTGGTTGAGGCCAGGGTTGGGTTGAATCGGGAGGTGGACATGAAGCTATGGTTAGGGTTGTGGTTGAGGCCAGGGTTGGGTTGAACCCGGAGGTGGACATGAAGCTAGGGTTAGGGTTGTGGTTGATGCCAGGGTTGGGTTGAACCCGGAGGTGGACATGAAGCTAGGGTTAGGGTTGTGGTTGAGGCCAGGGTTGGGTTGAACCCGGAGGTGGACATGAAGCTAGGGTTAGGGTTGTGGTTGATGCCAGGGTTGGGTTGAACCCGGAGGTGGACATGAAGCTAGGGTTAGGGTTGTGGTTGAGGCCAGGGTTGGGTTGAACCCGGAGGTGGACATGAAGCTAGGGTTAGGGTTGTGGTTGAGGCCAGGGTTGGGTTGAACCCGGAGGTGGACATGAAGCTAGGGTTAGGGTTGTGGTTGAGGCCAGGGTTGGGTTGAACCCGGAGGTGGACATGAAGCTAGGGTTAGGGTTGTGGTTGAGGCCAGGGTTGGGTTGAACCCGGAGGTGGACATGAAGCTAGGGTTAGGGTTGTGGTTGAGGCCAGGGTTGGGTTGAATCCGGAGGTGGACATGAAGCTAGGGTTAGGGTTGTGGTTGAGGCCAGGGTTGGGTTGAACCTGGAGGTGGACATGAAGCTAGGGTTAGGGTTGTGGTTGAGGCCAGGGTTGGGTTAGGATTAAACCATCTCTGTACTATCGTCCCCTGTCTCTCCAGAACAGGGTGAGGTAATTCTGATTATGCAGTGTCTGCTGAAGTTATGGAATGTATCAATTATGGCAATTATCTGGTCACTTTCTGTCATTTAAAATGATTTTGGGACTAATTTAGGCTACAAATGGTGTTCCTGAGTTTAATTTGTCAGGGACAAAAATAGCAACCGTAAATGTATCTGTTTACGCAATGGAGTTGTTGGCCATACTATTGGCTGCAGAGTGGGTGGAGGTGAGGCCAGACAGAGTAGTCATCTGCTCCGACTCCTGTGCAGCACTGATGAGCTTAAAATAATGTGTGTATCAGAGCCGACAGGATGTATTGTATGAGGTTCTGCAGTGATTGTATAGGGTGAAACAGATGGAGGTATTTGTGCTGTTCCTCTGTGTACCAGCTCATATGGGAGTAGAGTGGAATGAGGAGGTGGATGTTATCACCAAGCAGCCTCTCAAACATCCGTAAAATCAGTAAAGCAGAAGCCAAGGGGTTTTAATAAGAACAGTGGTTAAAAACAAATGGCAAGAGTTGTGGAACAAGGAGGGAAAGGGAAGATACACGGATAAAACCCAGGAAAAGGGAGGTCCTCAGGCCGAGAGATAATGGAGGAACGTGTATTTTCAAAGCTGAGACTGGAACACACAAGGCTCAATAGTACATTGAAATTGGTGGGGAAACATCCGTGTGTGTGTGTGTGTGTGTGTGTGTGTGTGTGTGTGTGTGTGTGTGTGTGTGTGTGTGTGTGTGTGTGTGTGTGTGTGTGTGTGTGTGTGTGTGTGTGTGTGTGTGTGTGTGTGTGTGTGTGTGTGTGTGTGTGTGTGTGTGTGTGTGTGTGACTGTCAAGAGGAGATGAAGACAGTGAAACATGTTCTATTTCAGTGCCAGAAATATGTAAGAGAAAGGGGGCGATTGTTATTAGATTTGAAGAGTAATGAAGAGTCTGTGAACTGCTGGGAACGTCTTCAGGGGAGGTAGTATTTATGTATTTCGTTTCGTTGGGGAGACGAGAATATCGGGTAGGATTATTAGAAGCTCACTGTCTCTGGTCCACACTCCAGTCCAGTTGGTGGCGGTAATGCAGCTTTAAAATGGTTGCCAACCGCCATATAAAACCCACAGATGAAGAAATACTGTACACTGTCTTTGGTTCAAGGTTTGATTTCGGTGACAGCGCTCCGCTCGCTCCGCTCTGTCGGGTTTTGAGAGCTTGGAATACGGTTACTGAGGCGGACAGCCCCGCTGTAGAGAGCCAAGATGATGAACATGTGGAAAGTCCGGGAATTGGTTGATAAAGCGTAAGTATTCTCACTCTATCCGAGCCAAACTCTTGAGTGTACCTATTTGAAAGAGACACGTACCCAACACTTTGACGTCACGTAGCAGCAGGAAGCTAGTTAGCCAGTTAGCTTCAATAGAAAGTTGTGCCAATCAAACACGGGACAAATTCAACTTTTTTGCCATTCGACTATATTCCCATTTTAATCTCGTCTTGAACTATCCGACGAGCGATTGATAACTCAACTTTCTAGCCGCGTTTACTGCCGTAGAAAGTTGAGATGGCTAACGTTAGCTAATTACCTAGAGTAAATTATGCTGGGTTAAAAACAAATGGGAATTCGTATTATCTCCGTCTTTTGTGTGTTCAAAACAAATGGGAACAGGGAAAAACGAGCTCCGATTGGGAAAATCGATTAACGGGAACTCAATTAATCTCGGGCCTCTTTCTAGAGCTCCGACTTTTCGACCTGAAGATCACTGACGCCATGATCTGACGTCATGATTTGACCTCATATTTTCAGAGTCCCATTGGCCAATATTTAACGTTGTCTTGGGTCTTTTTTCTTCTCAGCTTGACAGCCACTTGTCAGTTATTTTTTGGGGGGTTAGCTAACTAACTGAACTAGGTAGTTAGCCAGATCAAAACACACACGTATACTTACGTGAGGGTACATTTGTTTGTAATTGTAGCTACTGTTAGTTGTGGCAAAGGCCTTGAATGCTAACCTCGATATATTCTGACAATCCAACTTCCGGGTGTGAAAGTATCTAGCATAACAACCAGAACATTTAGCTTTTTTTTCATGTCACAGGTCTATCAAAGCTGCCACAGCTCAGTTGACTTGACTATAATGTATTCGTTTTTGTTGCTGTTTTTTAGAGTATAGGATGATCCAAGTAAACCTAGAACACCTGGATAACTCTCATCTTCTGCCTAGCTACCTGCATACTTATTCTAAACTGGATAACTCTCATCTTCTGCCTAGCTACCTGCATACTTATTCTAAACTGGATAAGAGCGTCTGCTAAATGACTTAAATGTGAATGTAAACTGGGTGGTTGGATCCCTGGATGCTGATTTGGCTTACAGCTGTGGTATGCCACGGGTATAGCGAAACATTTATTTTTACTGCTGTAATTACGTTGGCAACCAGTTTTATAATAGCAATAATGCACCGTGAGGGTTTATGATATAAGGCCAATATACCACGGTTAAGGGCTGTATCCAGGCACTCTGTGTTGCGTAGCGCTTAATTCAGACCATAGTCGTGGCATATTGACCATATACCACACCTCCTCGGGCCTCATTGCTTAAGTATACTATAGGCTAAATTATCAAAACAAGTACAATATATTTGACTGTGGTGTATGTCTGGTGGCCATATGGGCCTTTTGCATTTGCAAAATGGAGGTACCTTGCATGCAGAAGTAGAAAGGTGGAGCCCAGACCATGATCAACCACAGTGACTGTTGATACAGTACAAGACAGTGTTGTAATGTATGACTCTGTGATAAACAATGACTTGCTGAATGCAACAATAGATTGCACAATTAAGAGGCAATGTCACGCCGCATACAGTTGCGCTGTGAAGACATTGCTGTCACTGCCCTATTAGCCAGAGTATCTGGATTCAAAATAAAGTTCATTATTTATTTTAATTCACCTTTATTGAACCAGGTAGGCTAGTTGAGAACAAGTTCTCATTTACAACTGCCACCCGGCCAAGATAAAGCAAAGCAGTGTGACACAAACAGAGGATATGGGATAAACAAACGTACAGTCAATAATGCAATAGAAACATCTGGATACAGTGTGTGCAAATGTAGTAAGGAGGTAAGGCAATAAATAGGCCAATAGTGGCAAAGTAATTACAATTTAGACATTTTACCCTGGAGTGATTTATGTGCAGGTGAGGATGTGCAAGTTTAAATACTGGTCGCATTTGGGACACACCCTACACTACCATGGATAGTACACCCTACACTAGCCTAAACATTAGCCTAAACCTGTATGGTGGCTGTCAGCAGAGATTGAAACTAAAGTATTGCATGAATGGCTGAATGTTTCCACCTCTGAGTGAGAGCCACACCTGGTTTAACCGGCTTATTGTCATCTTTTGTCCTCCTCTTGTATAATTTACGGTCCTAGTCCCTGCTGAGTAATGACCTGAGAGGCCATGCAACACACACGCACACACACAGGCCTACTGTAGAGCTATGGGAAGTAGTGGGATTGCGCAATCTCCACTTCAAAGCTTTAACGGTTGGTTTGGCAAGCTGTGGCAACAGCAGGAGCACACAGTTCCTGTCCAAGAATGCATTCCTGCTAAAAGTCAAGTCCGCTCTGCTAGTCTCCCCTACTGGGTGACCTCTTCAGAGAGAGAGAGAGGGGGGCAGAGGTACAGCGAGAGGGTCAGGAAGAGAAAGACCAAGCAGGAAGAGGATTGGGCTTTGCGCTGTAATGGGTGGCAAAAAGCCGATACCGATTAATCGGCCGATTTAATAAAAAAAAAATATCAAAAATAATAATAATTTTAAAAAATTTAAAGTAATTTAAAAAACGTAAAAGTGCAATATGTGCTATGTAAGAAAGCTAACATTTCAGTTCCTTGCTCAGAACATGAGAACCAATGAAAGCTGGTGGTTCCTTTTAACATGAGTCTTCAATATTCCCAGGTAAAGTTTTAGATTGTAGTTATTATAGGACTATTTCCCTCTATACCATTTGTATTTCATTAACCTTTGACTATTGGAAGTTCTTATAGGCACTTTAGTATTGCCAGTGTAACAGTATAGCTTCCGTCCCTCTCCTCGCTCCTCCCTGGGCTCGAACCAGCGACACAAGGACAACAGCCACCACATGGAAGCAGGGTTACCCATGCAGAGCAAGGGAAACAACCACTCCAAGGCTCAGAGCGAGTGAAGTTTGAAACGCTATTAGCGCGCGCTAACTAGCCAGCCATTTCACTTCGGTCACACCAGCCTCATCTCGGGAGTTGATAGGTTTGAAGTCATAAACAGCGCAATGCTTGACGCACAACGGAGAGCTGCTGGCAAAACGCCCGAAAGTGCTGTTTGAATGAATGTTTACGCGCCTGCTTCTGCCTACCACCGCTCAGTCAGATACTTAGATGCTTGTATGCTTGTATGCTCAGTCAGATTATATGCAACTCAGAACACGCTAGATAATATCTAGTAATACCATCAACCATGTGTCGTTAACTAGTGACTATGATAAGTTTAAGGCTAGCTAGCAACTTACCTTGGCTTACTGCATTCGTGTAACAGGCAGTCTCCTTGTGGAGTGCAATGAGAGGAAGGTTGTTATTGCGTTGGACTAGTTAACTGTAAGGTTGCAAGATTGAATCCCCCGAGCTGACAAGGTGAAAATCTGTCTTTCTGCCCCTGAATGAGGCAGTTAACCCACCGTTCCTAGGCAGTGTTCTTAACTGTTCTTGCCTCGTTAAATAAAGGTGTAAAAAAAAATAATAATCTGGGTCCAAAAAAAACTTGAAATCGGCCCTAATTAATCGGCCATTCTGATTTTAATCGGTTGACCTCTATACTGTGGATAATCTTTGTTCTGGGTAACTGTAGGCCTATTGTAGCCTATGCTAGGCCTCAGCCTGTGTTGAATATCGGTGCTCGATCTAGGCCTATTTCTCTGTGGTTTGCTTTCATAGTTAGGCTACAAAATGAACTGCGTTCCGTTGCTGCAGCTGTCCTTGATTGGTAACGCTCATGCTTAGTGGAGTTTTTCAGGTCACTAAACCTGCTTGACCTTGTTAAGTTTCTTGCGCAAGGAGGAGGGTATTGTGGCGGGTGTGGTGGTGGGTAATAACTGATTCTGCCTGTTGCAGCTTGTGTTTATTTACACATTTACATAGAAGCCTGGAGAACCAGTAGAACTGTATAGTATACACTATTGTCAGCCTCTATGGACCATAGGTATAGCAGAGACATTGATACGACGCTGCTTGAGGCGACACACCCTTCATTCACCTTCATCACGACCACACCCACCACTCACTCCACCTACGTTTTCTCTGTGTCTCTGTCTTGGTCTGCCTGTCTGTCTGGTTAAGAGCGTTGAGCCAGTAAGCGAAAGGTCGGTAGTGTGAATCCCTGAGCCTACCTTCAGCCAAGCACTTAACCTTCATTGCTCTCTTCTGTCCCCTCTACTCTGCTCTCTCTTCTGTCCCCTCCACTCTCTCTTCTGTCCCCTCTATTCTGCTCTCTCTTCTGTCCCCTCTATTCTGCTCTCTCTTCTGTCCCCTCTATTCTGCTCTCTCTTCTGTCCCCTCCACTCTCTCTTCTGTCCCCTCCACTCTCTCTTCTGTCCCCTCTATTCTGCTCTCTCTTCTGTCCCCTCTATTCTGCTCTCTACTCTGATCTCTCTTCTGTCCCCTCTACTCTGCTCTCCACTCTGCTCTCTCTTCTGTCCCCTCCACTCTCTCTTCTGTCCCCTCTATTCTGCTCTCTCTTCTGTCCCCTCCACTCTCTCTTCTGTCCCCTCTATTCTGCTCTCTCTTCTGTCCCCTCTACTCTGCTCTCTACTCTGCTCTCTCTTCTGTCCCCTCTGCTCTCTCTTCTGTCCCCTCTGCTCTACTCTGCTCTCTACTCTTCTCTTCTGTCCCCTCTGCTCTCTCTTCTGTCCCCTCTGCTCTACTCTGCTCTCTATTCTGCTTTCTACTCTGCTCTCTCTTCTGTCCCCTCTACTCTCTCTTCTGTCCCCTCTACTCTGCTCTCTACTCTGCTCTCTCTTCTGTCCCCTCTACTCTGCTCTCTACTCTCTCTTCTGTCCCCTCTACTCTCTCTTCTGTCCCCTCTACTCTGCTCTCTACTCTACTCTCTCTTCTGTCCCCTCTACTCTCTCTTCTGTCCCCTCTACTCTCTCTTCTGTCCCCTCTACTCTCTCTTCTGTCCCCTCTACTCTCTCTTCTGTCCCCTCTACTCTGCTCTCTACTCTACTCTCTCTTCTGTCCCCTCTACTCTCTCTTCTGTCCCCTCTACTCTGCTCTCTACTCTGCTCTCTCTTCTGTCCCCTCTGCTCTCTCTTCTGTCCCCTCTGCTCTACTCTGCTCTCTACTCTTCTCTTCTGTCCCCTCTGCTCTACTCTGCTCTCTATTCTGCTTTCTACTCTGCTCTCTCTTCTGTCCCCTCTACTCTCTCTTCTGTCCCCTCTACTCTGCTCTCTACTCTGCTCTCTCTTCTGTCCCCTCTACTCTCTCTTCTGTCCCCTCTACTCTCTTCTGTCCCCTCTACTCTGCTCTCTACTCTACTCTCTCTTCTGTCCCCTCTACTCTCTCTTCTGTCCCCTCTACTCTCTCTTCTGTCCCCTCTACTCTCTCTTCTGTCCCCTCTACTCTCTCTTCTGTCCCCTCTACTCTCTCTTCTGTCCCCTCTACTCTGCTCTCTACTCTACTCTCTTCTGTCCCCTCTACTCTGCTCTCTCTTCTGTCCCCTCTACTCTCTCTTCTGTCCCCTCTACTCTCTCTTCTGTCCCCTCTACTCTCTCTTCTGTCCCCTCTGCTCTGCTCTCTAATCTCTCTTCTGTCCCCTCTACTCTGCTCTCTACTCTCTCTTCTGTCCCCAAACTCTTCTGTCCCCTCTACTCTGCTCTCTACTCTACTCTCTCTTCTGTCCCCTCTACTCTCTCTTCTGTCCCCTCTACTCTCTCTTCTGTCCCCCTACTCTCTCTTCTGTCCCCCCTACTCTTCTCTTACCTACTGACTCTTCTGTGCTCTCTACTCTACTTTCTCTTCTGTCCCCTCTATCTCTTCTGTCCCCTCTACTCTGCTCTCTACTCTACTCTCTTCTGTCCCCTCTACTCTGCTCTCTCTTCTGTCCCCTCTACTCTCTCTTCTGTCCCCTCTGCTCTGCTCTCTACTCTGCTCTCTACTCTACTCTCTCTTCTGTCCCCTCTACTCTCTCTTCTGTCCCCTCTACTCTGCTCTCTACTCTGCTCTTCTGTCCCCTCTATTCTGCCCCTTCTACTCTTCTCCTTCTACTCTGCCAAACAGGTTTTCCCTGACTGTGTGACGATTTTCATAGTGTACACACAACACACACACACAGAGTATTTCTGTCCCATGTCAGCGTTGTGTTGACCTTTGACTGGTTATGTTATAATAATTTAATAACAATTTAATATAATATGTCATTTAGAAGAGTGCTTTACCCATCAACGTATGGGTGGCCCCAGCGGGAATCGAACCCACTATCCTTGGAGTAGCACGCGTCATTCTCTACCAACTGAGCCACACAGGACCACGTTATATCATGAGGGTTATTTGACTCTGTGTTCCTTGAGAAACAGGAGGAATGAACAGTTTAATGTAAATAGAGGCTGTGTGTCTTGACCGTTACCATAAATAGGCTGTCCAAAGCTAGGTCTGGGGGGGGCTCGGTCTGGGGAGAGGCCTCGGTCTGGGGGGAGGCCTCGGTCTGGGGAGAGGCCTCGGTCTGGGGCACCTTTTCTGTTCAGACACAATGTATTTAAAAAATTAAAAAATAAACTCTTGAGTGCAAACCCTCCTTTGTCTCCTGTTTGACATCATTATTTTCATAAGTCATAATATCTCTTACCTTTACCTACCCCTGTAGAACCAATGTGGTGATGAACTACTCGGAGGTGGAGACTAAGGTGAGGGAGGCCACCAACGATGACCCCTGGGGACCTTCAGGACAGCAGATGGCAGAGATATCCAGGTAGGGGTGCTGTTCACACACACACACAAGTTAGATTGCAACAACTTTTATACAGTATCTGAAACTTTCTACTTGGATTGAATCATGTTGACTACTGTACACCTCTTGCTCCGTGTGTGTGTCTCTTTTCTTTCTCTCTCTTTCTCTCTCTCTCTCTCTCTTTCTCTCTCTTTCTCTCTCTTTCTCTCTCTTTCTCTCTCTTTCTCTCTCTTTTCTCTCTCTTTCTCTCTCTCTCTCTCTTTCTCTCTCTTTCTCTCTCTCTTTCTCTCTCTTTCTCTCTCTTTCTCTCTCTTTCTCTCTCTTTCTCTCTCTTTCTCTCTCTTTCTCTCTCTTTCTTCTTCTCTCTCTTTCTCTCTCTTCTCTTCTTCTCTCTCTTTCTCTTTCTCTCTCTTTCTCTCTCTTCTCTTTCTCTTCTCTTTCTCTCTCTCTCTCTTTCTCTTTCTTTCTCTCTCTCTCTCAGATGTACGTTTATGTATGAGCAGTTTCCTGAGGTGATAAACATGCTTTGGAACAGGATGCTCCGGGACAACAAGAAGAACTGGAGAAGGGTCTACAAGGTCAGAGAGCAGCTATAACCTGTCACAAGCATGACAACCTGTCATTGTCTGGTAAAAAGCATGAGCTGACCCACACCCCAAAATGTTTGTAGAGCTGCTGAATAAATGGTAGAAAGACAAAGTAAGTCACTCCCTGTATATACACTTAGTGGACAACTTTAGGAACACCTTCCTAATATTGAGTTGCACTGCCCCCTTTTGCCCTCAGAACAGCCTCAATTTGTTGATGCATGTTGACTCTACATAGTTGACTCCAATGCTACCCACAGTTGTCAAGTTGGCTGGATGTCCTTTAGCTGGTTGACCAATCACAGGAAACTGTATGTATCAGCGTTGCAGTTCTTGATACACTCAAAGCGGTGCACCCGGTACCTAATACCAAACTCCGTTCAAAGGCTCTTCAATCTTTTCTTCTTGCCCATTCACCCTCTGAATGGCACACACACAACCCATGTCCCAAAGCTTAAACATCCTTCTGTAACCTGGCTCCTCCCCTTCATCTGTAACCTGGCTCCTCCCCTTCATCTGTAACCTGGCTCCTCCCCTTCATCTGCACAGATTGAAGTGGATTTAACAAGTGACATCAATAAGGGGTGATAGCTTTCACCTGGTTGGTCTTTCATGAAAAGAGCAGGTGTTCCTAATGTTTTGTCACCAACATTGTAATGGGTAAACCTTGGTTAGGTTGGCAGCATAGTGTGACTCCCTTTCTTTTTACAACCAAGACATAACCCATGGATATTCAACTCCAGACCACGAGGGCTGAGGTCTGCTCTCCCAGTCTCTGTTGTTGCCCCAGATCATCAGAAACGATTGAGAGAGACTATGACAGAGGGGCCATCATAAGCAGGTCTAACAGTAGTTTTCCATCTCTTCTCCCCCAGTCTCTGCTGTTGTTGTCCCACCTCATCAGGAACGGTTCAGAGAGAGTTGTCACCAGCGCCAGAGAACACATCTACGACCTACGATCTCTAGAGAGCTACCACTTCGTAGGCAAGTAATCTCTCTGGCTTACACTATAGAAACAGAATCCCTACTCTGTCTCTCTCTCTCTCTTGACTGTAGTGTAGAATCTGTGTTAAATGTTAAGGCTTGTTGCCTGTCCTCAGTACACCTCAGTACACCAGTGTGCGAGTTTGTAATGAAATGTTAGTTTAGAACCAGACAAAAGGGCCAGTGTTGAGACGGTGTTATAGCATTCAGGAAGAGCTGGTGCACTAAGAACCGCTTAAACCACAACCAGCTCCACCACACACTGCTCTGCCCTATAGCAGACAAAGTGAAAGGTAAATCTCTCCCCTTACCACCATTTAGCCTTGTGAACCCAGACTGATAACCTGTTTTACAAGTTTGTATTTGTTTTATTCACACAGTACTGTGGACACTTCTTCTACATTTTGTCTTCTCGAAACATGTCCCACCTGACATTCTGATTACACTGATCAGCTTCCTACACGTTGAGAAGACATGTTTATAGGGGAATGGAACACTAACAGCTTGCCAATAACCTTCAGCTACCTCTCTATCTCTCTCTTTTCTCTACCTCTCCCTCTGTGTAGATGAGAACGGTAAGGACCAGGGAGTGAACGTGCGTCAGAAGGTGAAGGAGATGGTGGATCTAATCCAGGATGATGATCGACTGAGAGAGGAGAGGAAGAAGGCAAAGAAGAACAAAGACAAATACATCGGCGTGTCCTCTGACAGCATTGGGGGAGGGTTCAGCAGATACAGTAAGTCCTCTGATAGCATTGGGGGAGGGTTCAGCAGATACAGTAAGTCCTCTGATAGCATTGGGGGAGGGTTCAGCAGATACAGTAAGTCCTCTGATAGCATTGGGGGAGGGTTCAGCAGATACAGTAAGTCCTCTGATAGCATTGGGGGAGGGTTCAGCAGATACAGTAAGTCCTCTGACAGCATTGGGGGAGGGTTCAGCAGATACAGTAAGTCCTCTGATAGCATTGGGGGAGGGTTCAGCAGATACAGTAAGTCCTCTGATAGCATTGGGGGAGGGTTCAGCAGATACAGTAAGTCCTCTGATAGCATTGGGGGAGGGTTCAGCAGATACAGTAAGTCCTCTGATAGCATTGGGGGAGGGTTCAGCAGATACAGTAAGTCCTCTGATAGCATTGGGGGAGGGTTCAGCAGATACAGTAAGTCCTCTGATAGCATTGGGGAGGGTTCAGCAGATACAGTAAGTCCTCTGATAGCATTGGGGGAGGGTTCAGCAGATACAGTAAGTCCTCTGATAGCATTGGGGGAGGGTTCAGCAGATACAGTAAGTCCTCTGATAGCATTGGGGGAGGGTTCAGCAGATACAGTAAGTCCTCTGATAGCATTGGGGGAGGGTTCAGCAGATACAGTAAGTCCTCTGATAGCATTGGGGGAGGGTTCAGCAGATACAGTAAGTCCTCTGATAGCATTGGGGGAGGGTTCAGCAGATACAGTAAGTCCTCTGATAGCATTGGGGGAGGGTTCAGCAGATACAGTAAGTCCTCTGATAGCATTGGGGGAGGGTTCAGCAGATACAGTAAGTCCTCTGATAGCATTGGGGGAGGGTTCAGCAGATACAGTAAGTCCTCTGATAGCATTGGGGGAGGGTTCAGCAGATACAGTAAGTCCTCTGATAGCATTGGGGAGGGTTCAGCAGATACAGTAAGTCCTCTGATAGCATTGGGGAGGGTTCAGCAGATACAGTAAGTCCTCTGATAGCATTGGGGGAGGGTTCAGCAGATACAGTAAGTCCTCTGATAGCATTGGGGAGGGTTCAGTAAGTCCTCAGATACAGTAAGTCCTCTGATAGCATTGGGGGAGGGTTCAGCAGATACAGTAAGTCCTCTGACAGCATTGGGGGAGGGTTCAGCAGATACAGTAAGTCCTCTGACAGCATTGGGGGAGGGTTCAGCAGATACAGTAAGTCCTCTGACAGCATTGGGGGAGGGTTCAGCAGATACAGTAAGTCCTCTGACAGCATTGGGGGAGGGTTCAGCAGATACAGTAAGTCCTCTGACAGCATTGGGGGAGGGTTCAGCAGATACAGTAAGTCCTCTGACAGCATTGGGGGAGGGTTCAGCAGATACAGTAAGTCCTCTGACAGCATTGGGGGAGGGTTCAGCAGATACAGTAAGTCCTCTGATAGCATTGGGGGAGGGTTCAGCAGATACAGTAAGTCCTCTGACAGCATTGGGGGAGGGTTCAGCAGATACAGTAAGTCCTCTGACAGCATTGGGGGAGGGTTCAGCAGATACAGTAAGTCCTCTGACAGCATTGGGGGAGGGTTCAGCAGATACAGTAAGTCCTCTGACAGCATTGGGGGAGGGTTCAGCAGATACAGTAAGTCCTCTGACAGCATTGGGGGAGGGTTCAGCAGATACAGTAAGTCCTCTGACAGCATTGGGGGAGGGTTCAGCAGATACAGTAAGTCCTCTGACAGCATTGGGGGAGGGTTCAGCAGATACAGTAAGTCCTCTGACAGCATTGGGGAGGGTTCAGCAGATACAGTAAGTCCTCTGATAGCATTGGGGGAGGGTTCAGCAGATACAGTAAGTCCTCTGATAGCATTGGGGGAGGGTTCAGCAGATACAGTAAGTCCTCTGATAGCATTGGGGGAGGGTTCAGCAGATACAGTAAGTCCTCTGATAGCATTGGGGGAGGGTTCAGCAGATACAGTAAGTCCTCTGATAGCATTGGGGGAGGGTTCAGCAGATACAGTAAGTCCTCTGATAGCATTGGGGAGGGTTCAGCAGATACAGTAAGTCCTCTGATAGCATTGGGGGAGGGTTCAGCAGATACAGTAAGTCCTCTGATAGCATTGGGGGAGGGTTCAGCAGATACAGTAAGTCCTCTGATAGCATTGGGGGAGGGTTCAGCAGATACAGTAAGTCCTCTGATAGCATTGGGGGAGGGTTCAGCAGATACAGTAAGTCCTCTGATAGCATTGGGGGAGGGTTCAGCAGATACAGTAAGTCCTCTGATAGCATTGGGGGAGGGTTCAGCAGATACAGTAAGTCCTCTGATAGCATTGGGGGGGAGGGTTCAGCATTGGGGGATACAGTAAGTCCTCTGATAGCATTGGGGGAGGGTTCAGCGGATACAGTAAGTCCTCTGATAGCATTGGGGGGGGAGGGTTCAGCGGATACAGTAAGTCCTCTGATAGCATTGGGGGAGGGTTCAGCGGATACAGTAAGTCCTCTGATAGCATTGGGGGAGGGTTCAGCGGATACAGTAAGTCCTCTGATAGCATTGGGGGAGGGTTCAGGGATACTGTAAGTCCTCTGATAGCATTGGGGGAGGGTTCAGCGGATACTGTAAGTCCTCTGATAGCATTGGGGGGAGGGTTCAGCGGATACTGTAAGTCCTCTGATAGCATTGGGGGAGGGTTCAGCGGATACTGTAAGTCCTCTGATAGCATTGGGGGAGGGTTCAGCGGGTAAGTCCTCTGATAGCATTGGGGGAGGGTTCAGCGGATACAGTAAGTCCTCTGATAGCATTGGGGGAGGGTTCAGCGGATACAGTAAGTCCTCTGATAGCATTGGGGGAGGGTTCAGCGGATACAGTAAGTCCTCTGATAGCATTGGGGGAGTCCTCTGATAGCATTGGGGGAGGGTTCAGCGGATACAGTAAGTCCTCTGATAGCATTGGGGAGGGTTCAGCGGATACAGTAAGTCCTCTGATAGCATTAAGTCCTCTGGGGGGGGTTCAGCGGATACAGTAAGTCCTCTGATAGCATTGGGGGAGGGTTCAGCGGATACAGTAAGTCCTCTGATAGCATTGGGGGAGGGTTCAGCGGATACAGTAAGTCCTCTGATAGCATTGGGGGAGGGTTCAGCGGATACAGTAAGTCCTCTGATAGCATTGGGGGAGGGTTCAGCGGATACAGTAAGTCCTCTGATAGCATTGGGGGAGGGTTCAGCGGATACAGTAAGTCCTCTGATAGATTAGCAGTAAGTCCTCTGATAGCATTGGGGGAGGGTTCAGCGGATACAGTAAGTCCTCTGATAGCATTGGGGGAGGGTTCAGCGGATACAGTAAGTCCTCTGATAGCATTGGGGGAGGGTTCAGCGGATACAGTAAGTCCTCTGATAGCATTGGGGGAGGGTTCAGCGGATACAGTAAGTCCTCTGACAGCATTGGGGGAGGGTTCAGCGGATACAGTAAGTCCTCTGACAGCATTGGGGGAGGGTTCAGCGGATACAGTAAGTCCTCTGACAGCATTGGGGGAGGGTTCAGCGGATACAGTAAGTCCTCTGACAGCATAAGTCCTCTGATAGTGGGGGAGGGTTCAGCGGATACAGTAAGTCCTCTGACAGCATTGGGGGAGGGTTCAGCGGATACAGTAAGTCCTCTGACAGCATTGGGGGAGGGTTCAGCGGATACAGTAAGTCCTCTGACAGCATTGGGGGAGGGTTCAGCGGATACAGTAAGTCCTCTGACAGCATTGGGGGAGGGTTCAGCGGATACAGTAAGTCCTCTGATAGCATTGGGGGGGGAGGGTTCAGCATTGGGGGATACAGTAAGTCCTCTGATAGCATTGGGGGAGGGTTCAGCGGAGCAGTAAGTCCTCTTAGCATTGGGGGAGGGTTCAGCGGATACAGTAAGTCCTCTGATAGCATTGGGGGAGGGTTCAGCGGATACAGTAAGTCCTCTGATAGCATTGGGGGAGGGTTCAGCGGATACAGTAAGTCCTCTGATAGCATTGGGGGAGGGTTCAGCGGATACAGTAAGTCCTCTGATAGCATTGGGGGAGGGTTCAGCGGATACAGTAAGTCCTCTGATAGCATTGGGGGAGGGTTCAGCGGATACAGTAAGTCCTCTGATAGCATTGGGGGAGGGTTCAGCGGATACAGTAAGTCCTCTGATAGCATTGGGGGAGGGTTCAGCGGATACTGTAAGTCCTCTGATAGCTACAGTAAGTCCTCTGATAGCATTGGGGGAGGGTTCAGCGGATACAGTAAGTCCTCTGATAGCATTGGGGGAGGGTTCAGCGGATACAGTAAGTCCTCTGATAGCATTGGGGGAGGGTTCAGCGGATACAGTAAGTCCTCTGATAGCATTGGGGGAGGGTTCAGCGGATACAGTAAGTCCTCTGATAGCATTGGGGGAGGGTTCAGCGGATACAGTAAGTCCTCTGATAGCATTGGGGGAGGGTTCAGCGGATACAGTAAGTCCTCTGATAGCATTGGGGGAGGGTTCAGCGGATACAGTAAGTCCTCTGATAGCATTGGGGGAGGGTTCAGCGGATACAGTAAGTCCTCTGATAGCATTGGGGAGGGTTCAGCGGATACAGTAAGTCCTCTGATAGCATTGGGGAGGGTTCAGCGGATACAGTAAGTCCTCTGATAGCATTGGGGGAGGGTTCAGCGGATACAGTAAGTCCTCTGATAGCATTGGGGGAGGGTTCAGCGGATACAGTAAGTCCTCTGATAGCATTGGGGGAGGGGAGGGTTCAGCAGATACAGTAAGTCCTCTGATAGCATTGGGGGAGGGTTCAGCAGATACAGTAAGTCCTCTGACAGCATTGGGGGAGGGTTCAGCAGATACAGTAAGTCCTCTGACAGCATTGGGGGAGGGTTCAGCAGATACAGTAAGTCCTCTGACAGTGGGGGGAGGGTTCAGCAGATACAGTAAGTCCTCTGACAGCATGGGGGAGGGTTCAGCAGATACAGTAAGTCCTCTGACAGTATGGGGGAGGGTTCAGCAGATACAGTAAGTCCTCTGATGGCATTGGGGGAGGGTTCAGCGGATGCAGTAAGTCCTCTGATGGCATTGGGGGAGGGTTAGGCGGATGCAGTAAGTCCTCTGATGGCATTGGGGGAGGGTTAGGCGGATGCAGTAAGTCCTCTGATGGCATTGGGGGAGGGTTCGGCGGATGCAGTAAGTCCTCTGATGGCATTGGGGGAGGGTTCGGCGGATGCAGTAAGTCCTCTGATAGCATTGGGGGAGGGTTCAGCAGATGCAGTAAGTCATTCTAGAACACACAAACACTCACTCACACATACAGGGCATTCGGAAAGTATTTAGCTCCCTTGACTTTTTCCACATTTTGTTAAGTTACAGCCTTATTCTAAAATTGATTAAATATATTTTTTTTCTCATCAATCTACACACAATACCCCATGATGACATCACAATACCACATTTAGATTACATTTACATTTAAGTCATTTAGCAGACGCTCTTATCCAGAGCGACTTACAAATTGGTGCGTTCACCTTATGACATCCAGTGGAGCAGCCACTTTACAATAGTGCATCTAAATCTTTTAAGGGGGGGGTGAGAAGGATTACTTTATCCTATCCTAGGTATTCCTTAAAGAGGTGGGGTTTCAGGTGTCTCCGGAAGGTGGTGATTGACTCCGCTGTCCTGGCGTCGTGAGGGAGTTTGTTCCACCATTGGGGGGCCAGAGCAGCGAACAGTTTTGACTGGGCTGAGCGGGAACTGTACTTCCTCAGTGGTAGGGAGGCGAGCAGGCCAGAGGTGGATGAACGCAGTGCCCTTGTTTGGGTGTAGGGCCTGATCAGAGCCTGGAGGTACTGAGGTGCCGTTCCCCTCACAGCTCCGTAGGCAAGCACCATGGTCTTGTAGCGGATGCGAGCTTCAACTGGAAGCCAGTGGAGAGAGCGGAGGAGCGGGGTGACGTGAGAGAACTTGGTAAGGTTGAACACAGACGGGCTGCGGCGTTCTGGATGAGTTGAAGGGGTTTAATGGCACAGGCAGGGAGCCCAGCCAACAGCGAGTTGCAGTAATCCAGACGGGAGATGACAAGTGCCTGGATTAGGACCTGCGCCGCTTCCTGTGTGAGGCAGGGTCGTACTCTGCGGATGTTATAGAGCATGAACCTACAGGAACGGGCCACCGCCTTGATGTTAGTTGAGAACGACAGGGTGTTGTCCAGGATCACGCCAAGGTTCTTAGCGCTCTGGGAGGAGGACACAATGGAGTTGTCAACTGTGATGGCGAGATCATGGAACGGGCAGTCCTTCCCCGGGAGGAAGAGCAGCTCCGTCTTGCCGAGGTTCAGCTTGAGGTGGTGATCCGTCATCCACACTGATATGTCTGCCAGACATGCAGAGATGCGATTCGCAACCTGGTCATCAGAAGGGGGAAAGGAGAAGATTAATTGTGTGTCGTCTGCATAGCAATGATAGGAGAGACCATGTGAGGTTATGACAGAGCCAAGTGACTTGGTGTATAGCGAGAATAGGAGAGGGCCTAGAACAGAGCCCTGGGGGACACCAGTGGTGAGAGCGCGTGGTGAGGAGACAGATTCTCGCCACCTGGTAGGAGCGACCTGTCAGGTAGGACGCAATCCAAGCGTGGGCCGCGCCGGAGATGCCCAACTCGGAGAGGGTGGAGAGGAGGATCTGATGGTTCACAGTATCGAAGGCAGCCGATAGGTCTAGAAGGATGAGAGCAGAGGAGAGAGAGTTAGCTTTAGCAGTGCGGAGCGCCTCCGTGATACAGAGAAGAGCAGTCTCAGTTGAATGACTAGTCTTGAAACCTGACTGATTTGGATCAAGGTCATTCTGAGAGAGATAGCGGGAGAGCTGGCCAAGGACGGCACGTTCAAGAGTTTTGGAGAGAAAAGAAAGAAGGGATACTGGTCTGTAGTTGTTGACATCTGAGGGATCTAGTGTAGGTTTTTTCAGAAGGGGTGCAACTCTCGCTCTCTTGAAGACGGAAGGGACGTAGCCAGCGGTCAGGGATGAGTTGATGAGCGAGGTGAGGTAAGGGAGAAGGTCTCCGGAAATGGTCTGGAGAAGAGAGGAGGGGATAGGGTCAAGCGGGCAGGTTGTTGGGCGGCCGGCCGTCACAAGACGCGAGATTTCATCTGGAGAGAGAGGGGAGAAAGAGGTCAGAGCACAGGGTAGGGCAGTGTGAGCAGAACCAGCGGTGTCGTTTGACTTAGCAAACGAGGATCGGATGTCGTCGACCTGCTTTTCAAAATGGTTGACTAAGTCATCTGCAGAGAGGGGAGGATTCAGGAGGGAGGAGAAGGTGGCAAAGAGCTTCCTAGGGTTAGAGGCAGATGCTTGGAATTTAGAGTGGTAGAAAGTGGCTTTAGCAGCAGAGACAGAGGAGGAAAATGTAGAGAGGAGGGAGTGAAAGGATGCCAGGTCCGCAGGGAGGCGAGTTTTCCTCCATTTCCGCTCGGCTGCCCGGAGCCCTGTTCTGTGAGCTCGCAATGAGTCGTCGAGCCACGGAGCGGGAGGGGAGGACCGAGCCGGCCTGGAGGATAGGGGACATAGAGAGTCAAAGGATGCAGAGAGGGAGGAGAGGAGGGTTGAGGAGGCAGAATCAGGAGATAGGTTGGAGAAGGTTTGAGCAGAGGGAAGAGATGATAGGATGGAAGAGGAGAGAGTAGCGGGGAGAGAGAGCGAAGGTTGGGACGGCGCGATACCGTCCGAGTAGGGGCAGTGTGGGAAGTGTTGGATGATGATGACATCACAATACCCCATAATGACATCACAATACCCCATAATTACAAAGCGAAAACAAGTTTTTTTACACTTTTGCCAAAAAAACAACTGAAAATATCACATTTACATAAGTATTCAGACCCTTTACTCAGTACTATGTTGAAGCACATTGGGCAATTACAGCCTCGAGTCTTCTTGGGTATGACGCTACGAGCTTGGCACACCTGTATTTGGGGAGTTTTCCCAATTCTTCTCTGCAGATCCTCTCAAACTCTGTCAGGTTGGATGGGGAGTGTTGCTGTACAGCTGTTTTTAGGTCTCTCCAGAGATGTTGGATTGGGTTCAAGTCTGGGCTCTGGCTGGGCCACTCAAGTACATTCAGAGACTGGTCCTGAATCCACTGCTGTGTTGTCTTGGCTGTGTATTTAGGGTTGTTGTCCTGTTGGAGGGTGAACCTTCGCCCCAGTCTGAGGTCCTGAATGCTCTGGAACAGGTTTTCAAGGATCTCTTTGTACTTTGCTCTGTTCATCTTTCCCTTGATCCTGACTTGTCTCCCAGTTCCTGCCATTGAAAAACATCCCCACAGCATGATGCTACCACCACCATGCTTCACAGTATGATGCTGCCACCACCATGCTTCACTGTATGGATGGTGCCAGGTTTCCTCTAAAAGTGACACTTGGCATTCAGGCCAAATAATTCAATATTGGTTTCATTAGACCAGAGAATCTTGTTTCTCATGGTCTGAGTCCTTTAGGTGCCTTTTGGCAAACTCCAAGCGGGCTGTCATGTACCTTTTACTGAAGAGTGGCTTCTGTCTGACCACTCTACCATAAAGGCCAGATAGGTGGAGCACTACAGAAATGATTATCCTTCTGGAAGGTTATCCCAGCTCCCATCCTCACAGAGGAACTCTAGAGCTCTGTCAGTGACCATCAGGTTCTTGGTCACCTCTCTGACCAAGGCCCTTCTCCCCCCTTTGCTGAGTTTGGCCGGGTGGCCAGCTCTAGGAACTTCTTAAAAATGGAGGCCACTGTGTTCTTGGAGACCTTCAAAGCTGCAGAAATATTTTGGTACCTTTCCCCAGATCTGTGCCTCGACACAATCCTGTATCGGAGCTCTACAGACAATTCCTTCGACTTCATGGCTTGGTTTTTGATCTGACATACACTGTCAACTGTAGGACCTTTATATAGACAGGTGTGTGCCTTTACAAGTCATTTCCAATCAATTGAAATTACCACAGGTGGACTCAAAGTTGTTGAAACAGTTGAATGGGGTATTGTGTATAGATTGAATGATTGATAAAAAATACAATTATTCAGCTGTAACAAAATGTGGAAAAAGTCAAGGGGTCTGAATTCTTTCTGAATGCCCTGTATACGTTAGTGTCTTCTGTTCTTATTGGCCTCTAACACAAACTCACTGTTCTCTGACTCTTTCTCTCTGTCTATTCCCCCCTTCCCCCAGCGGGTGATCGCTATGACTCCAGCAGCTCTGGTGGTAATGAGGGAAGCAGCAGAGGGAAGTGGGATGAGGACTGGAAGAGAGACCAAGGCCAGTTCCCCTTCAGTGACAAACTGGGGGAGATCAGTGATAAGATCGGCAGCACCATCGATGACACAATCAACAAGTTCAGGAAGCAGAGCAGAGACGATTCGCCAGACCGATTCAGGTTAGGAAAGAGACGATTCACCAGACATGATTCAGGTTAGGAGAGAGAAGAGTTCCACTGGGTGAGATTGAGAGAAAGAGGAAGGAAATTAATGACTCAAATAGAGAGAGGGGGGGCAGTACTGAGGTACAGGGAGAAGTTAGAGCTACCCGCTGTCCTCATATCATATTACAGAATGTTAGAGCTACCCGCTGTCCTCCTCATATCACATTACAGAATGTTAGAGCTACCCGCTGTCCTCCTCATATCACATTACAGAATGTTAGAGCTACCTGCTGTCGTCCTCATATCATATTACAGACTGTTAGAGCTACCCACTGTCCTCCTCATATCATATTACAGAATGTTAGAGCTACCTGCTGTCCTCATATCATATTACAGAATGTTAGAGCTACCTGCTGTCGTCCTCATATCATATTACAGAATGTTAGAGCTACCCTCTGTCCTCCTCATATCATATTACAGAATGTTAGAGCTACCCGCTGTCCTCCTCATATCATATTACAGGATGTTAGAGCTACCTGCTGTCCTCATATCATATTACAGAATGTTAGAGCTACCCGCTGTCCTCCTCATATCACATTACAGAATGTTAGAGCTACCCGCTGTCCTCCTCATATAACATTACAGAATGTTAGAGCTACCCGCTGTTCTCATATCATATTACAGAATGTTAGAGCTACCCGCTGTCCTCATCACATTACAGAATGTTAGAGCTACCCGCTGTCCTCATATCACATTACAGAATGTTAGAGCTACCTGCTGTCCTCATATCATATTACAGAATGTTAGAGCTACCCGCTGTTCTCATATCATATTACAGAATGTTAGAGCTACCCGCTGTCCTCCTCATATCATATTACAGGATGTTAGAGCTACCCGCTGTCCTCCTCATATCATATTACAGAATGTTAGAGCTACCCGCTGTCCTCCTCATATCACATTACAGATTGTCAACATCCTGATGTTCTGTCACTTTAGTTACACTATTTGAATTGAACTATCCCCAAAACAAATAGTCTTTTTCACCCGGTTTCGTCCTCTGGTCTCCGTAGTGACAACGAGGAGGAGCGAAGTCGCCCGTCACGGAACGGCCAGTCTGGGAGGTCGGTGTTCAAAGACGAGGAGGAAACCGTGACGACCAAGAGTGTCCAGATCGTTCAGGCAACAGAAACCACAGCAACCAGGAAGAGAGGCGGGATTCCATCCAAAACTGTGTCCCTTGGAGCCGCGGCCCACTACACAGGAGACAAGAGCCCTGATACCTCTGCCAAACAGGTGTGTGTGCATACGCTGGTCCACTCTAGCTTATTGCTGCTATCTGATGTGGACAGTGCAGTCTCACTCCCTGTCTCTCTACTCACATCTCTCCTCTCCTTCTCTCTGTTCCAGACTCCGTCTGCAGCAGCACCTCAGCCCTCCAGTAGTGGTCTGGCTGACCTATTCATGGTAGATACAGGACCCAGCCAGCCTGCAGCAGCCACCGGTAACTACACACACTGAGAGGACATCATGGGGGGTTGGGGGTGTATTATAGTTACGGGACATCTTGGGGTGGGGGGGTAGTGTAGTTACGGGACATCTGGGGGGGGTAGTGTAGTTACGGGACATCTGGGGGGGTAGTGTAGTTACGGGACATCTGGGGGGGTAGTGTAGTTACGGGACATCTGGGGGGGGTAGTGTAGTTGGACATCTGGGGGGGTAGTGTAGTTACGGGACATCTGGGGGGGTAGTGTAGTTACGGGACATCTGGGGGGGGTAGTGTAGTTACGGGACTAGTGGGGGGTAGTGTAGTTACGGGACTAGTGGGGGTGGTGTAGTTACGGGACTAGTGGGGGGTAGTGTAGTTACGGGACTAGTGGGGGGTAGTGTAGTTACGGGACTAGTGGGGGGGTAGTGTAGTTACGGGACTAGTGGGGGGTAGTGTAGTTACGGGACTAGTGGGGGGGGGTAGTGTAGTTACGGGACTAGTGGGGGGTAGTGTAGTTACGGGACTAGTGGGGGGTAGTGTAGTTACGGGACTAGTGGGGGGTAGTGTAGTTACGGGACTAGTGGGGGGTAGTGTAGTTACGGGACTAGTGGGGGGTAGTGTAGTTACGGGACTAGTGGGGGGGTAGTGTAGTTACGGGACTAGTGGGGGGTAGTGTAGTTACGGGACTAGTGGGGGGTAGTGTAGTTACGGGACTAGTGGGGGGGTAGTGTAGTTACGGGACTAGTGGGGGGGTAGTGTAGTTACGGGACTAGTAGGGGGGGTAGTGTAGTTACGGGACTAGTGGGGGGGGTAGTGTAGTTACGGGACTAGTGGGGGGTAGTGTAGTTACGGGACTAGTGGGGGGGTAGTGTAGTTACGGGACTAGTGGGGGGTAGTGTAGTTACGGGACTAGTGGGGGGTAGTGTAGTTACGGGACTAGTGGGGGGTAGTGTAGTTACGGGACTAGTGGGGGGGTAGTGTAGTTACGGGACTAGTGGGGGGGTAGTGTAGTTACGGGACTAGTGGGGGGTAGTGTAGTTACGGGACAGTGGGGGGTAGTGTAGTTACGGGACTAGTGGGGGGTAGTGTAGTTACGGGACAGTGGGGGGGTAGTGTAGTTACGGGACTAGTGGGGGGGTAGTGTAGTTACGGGACAGTGGGGGGTAGTGTAGTTACGGGACTAGTGGGGGGTAGTGTAGTTACGGGACTCTGGGGGGGTAGTGTAGTTACGGGACTAGTGGGGGGGGGTAGTGTAGTTACGGGACTCTGGGGGGGTGTAGTTACGGGACATCTGTAGTTACGGGACATAGTGGGGGGGGTAGTGTAGTTACGGGACTAGTGGGGGGTAGTGTAGTTACGGGACTAGTGGGGGGGTAGTGTAGTTACGGGACAGTGGGGGGGTAGTGTAGTTACGGGACATAGTGGGGGGGTAGTGTAGTTACGGGACTAGTGGGGGGGGTAGTGTAGTTACGGGACTAGTGGGGGGTAGTGTAGTTACGGGACTGGGGGGTAGTGTAGTTACGGGACTAGGGGGGGGTAGTGTAGTTACGGGACATAGGGGGGGTAGTGTAGTTACGGGACTAGTGGGGGGGTAGTGTAGTTACGGGACTAGTGGGGGGGTAGTGTAGTTACGGGACTAGTGGGGGGGTAGTGTAGTTACGGGACTAGGGAGGGGGGGGGGTAGTGTAGTTACGGGACATAGTGGGGGGGTAGTGTAGTTACGGGACTAGGGGAGGGGTAGTGTAGTTACGGGACTAGGGGGGGGTAGTGTAGTTACGGGACTAGTGGGGGGTAGTGTAGTTACGGGACTAGGGGGGGGGGTAGTGTAGTTACGGGACTAGTGGGGGGTAGTGTAGTTACGGGACATCTGGGGGGGTAGTGTAGTTACGGGACTAGTGGGGGGGTAGTGTAGTTACGGGACTAGTGGGGGGTAGTGTAGTTACGGGACTAGTGGGGGGTAGTGTAGTTACGGGACTAGTGGGGGGGTAGTGTAGTTACGGGACTAGTGGGGGGGTAGTGTAGTTACGGGACTAGGGGGGGTAGTGTAGTTACGGGACTAGTGGGGGGGGTAGTGTAGTTACGGGACTCTGGGGGGGGTAGTGTAGTTACGGGACTAGTGGGGGGGGGTAGTGTAGTTACGGGACTGGGGAGGGGGGGGGGTAGTGTAGTTACGGGACATAGGGGGGGGGTAGTGTAGTTACGGGACTCTGGGGAGGGGGGGGTAGTGTAGTTACGGGACTAGTGGGGGGTAGTGTAGTTACGGGACTAGGGAGGGGGTAGTGTAGTTACGGGATCTAGTGGGGGGGTAGTGTAGTTACGGGACTAGTGGGGGGTAGTGTAGTTACGGGACTAGGGGGGGGTAGTGTAGTTACGGGACTAGTGGGGGTAGTGTAGTTACGGGACTAGTGGGGGGGTAGTGTAGTTACGGGACTAGTGGGGGGTAGTGTAGTTACGGGACTAGTGGGGGGTAGTGTAGTTACGGGACTAGTGGGGGGGTAGTGTAGTTACGGGACTAGGGGGGGTAGTGTAGTTACGGGACATCGGGACTAGTGGGGGGTAGTGTAGTTACGGGACAGTGGGGGGTAGTGTAGTTACGGGACATAGTGGGGGGGTAGTGTAGTTACGGGACTCTGGGGGGTAGTGTAGTTACGGGACTAGTGGGGGGGGTAGTGTAGTTACGGGACTAGTGGGGGGTAGTGTAGTTACGGGACACTAGTGGGGGGGTAGTGTAGTTACGGGACTAGTGGGGGGGTAGTGTAGTTACGGGACTAGTGGGGGGGGGTAGTGTAGTTACGGGACATAGTGGGGGGTAGTGTAGTTACGGGACATAGTGGGGGGTAGTGTAGTTACGGGACATAGTGGGGGGTAGTGTAGTTACGGGACAACTAGTGGGGGGTAGTGTAGTTACGGGACATCTAGTGGGGGGTAGTGTAGTTACGGGACATCTAGTGGGGGGGTAGTGTAGTTACGGGACATCTAGTGGGGGGGTAGTGTAGTTACGGGACATCTAGTGGGGGTAGTGTAGTTACGGGACATCTAGGGGGGGTAGTGTAGTTACGGGACATCTAGTGGGGGGTAGTGTAGTTACGGGACATCTAGTGGGGGTAGTGTAGTTACGGGACATCTAGGGGGGGGTAGTGTAGTTACGGGACATCTAGTGGGGGGTAGTGTAGTTACGGGACATCTGGTGGGGGGTAGTGTAGTTACGGGACATCTAGTGGGGGTAGTGTAGTTACGGGACATCTGGTGGGGGGTAGTGTAGTTACGGGACATCTGGGGGGGGGTAGTGTAGTTACGGGACATCTGGGGGGGGTAGTGTAGTTACGGGACATCTGGGGGGGGTAGTGTAGTTACGGGACATCTGGGGAGGGGGAGGTGGTTACGGGACATCTGGGGGGGGTAGTGTGGTTACGGGACATCTGGAGGTGGTAGTGTAGTTACGGGACATCTGGGGAGTGGGGGAGGTGGTAGTGTAGTTACGGGACATCTGGGGAGGGGGAGGTGGTTACGGGACATCTGGGAGGGGGTAGTGTAGTTACGGGACATCTGGGGGGTAGTGTAGTTACGGGACATCTGGGGGGGGGTAGTGTAGTTACGTAGTTACGGGACATCTGGGGGGGGTAGTGTAGTTACGGGACATCTGGGGAGGGGTTAGTGTAGTTACGGGACATCTGGGGAGGGGGTAGTGTAGTTACGGGACATCTGGGGGAGGGGTAGTGTAGTTACGGGACATCTGGGGGGAGGGGTAGTGTAGTTACGGGACATCTGGGGGAGGGGTAGTGTAGTTACGGGACATCTGGGGAGGGGGAAGGTGGTAGTGTAGTTACGGGACATCTGGGGAGGGGGAGGTGGTAGTGTAGTTACGGGACATCTGGGGGGGGGGGGAGGTGGTAGTGTAGTTACGGGACATCTGGGGAGGGGGGGTAGTGTAGTTACGGGACATCTGGGGAGGGGGGGGGGGTAGTGTAGTTACGGGACATCTGGGGGGGTAGTGTAGTTACGGGACATCTGGGGGGGGGTGGTTGTGTAGTTACGGGACATCTGGGGAGGGGGGGTGGTTGTGTAGTTACGGGACATCTGGGGGGGGGGGTGGTTGTGTAGTTACGGGACATCTGGGGGGGGGGTGGTTGTGTAGTTACGGGACATCTGGGGAGAGGGGGTCGACGTCTCATGGTCACTTTTTAAATGTTTACGTACTGTTTTACTAATTTCATATGTATATACTGTACTCTTATCAATGGTCACCCTACTATTTATATATTTCTTAGTTATATTTGACTTTTGGATTTGTGTGTGTGTGTTAGATAATACTGCACTGTTGGAGCTAGGAACACAAGCCTTTAGCTACACCTGCAATAACATCTGTTAAATATGTGACCAATACAAATCAAATGGTATGTCTCTTTCCAGACCTGATAGGAGGATTTGCTGACTTTTCTTCTCCTGCTGCCTCTGTCGGCCTCTCCACAGTACCTGGTGAGTTTAAAGCACTAGAATATTCCGAGAGATGGAGGGGAGGAGGTCTGGCCATGAGGAGCCTGCTAACGTGTGTGTGTGTGTGCTAGAGATTTAAGTCCACTATAACCTTATTCTTCTCTTTGCTCCTCCTCCAGCCTCTAGTGGGAACAGTGATTTTGGGGACTGGAATGCTTTCCCTGACGGCCAGGCCCCCGTCCCCACCCCTTTCGCCCAGCCTCTGGCCCCTAGTAACACTGACCTGTTTGGGGCCCTGGCTCCCAGCTCTGCCCTGGCTCCCAGCTCTGCCCTGGCTCCCAGCTCTGCCCTGGCTCCCAGCTCTGCCCTGGCTCCCAGCTCTGCCCTGGCTCCCAGCTCTGCCCTGGCTCCCAGCTCTGCCCTGGCTCCCAGCTCTGCCCTGGCTCCAGCCTCAGCTGACCTGTTTGATCTGATGGGCCCGGTCCAGACTCAGTCTCTCTCTGCCTCTCAGAGCCTCACCTTCAATATGACCAGCACACAGAACGTGACCAGTACCATGCCACATTCCACATCACTGGTAAGAATATAGGACAGACAGACATGGTTCACACAAACAGTAAATTAATTCACATTGTAAATTGTCCATATTGTGCCTGATGCACTGTTAAGGAGAGGAGTGACAGTAACTGCTGTGGTTGAGAGGGACAAAAACGCACATTGAGAAGGAACCAGTTTGAGTTAGGGAACCATTCAATCTAATACGAGGTTGTTTACATAGATATTTGCATGTTAAAAACCTGACCTACTTAAAAAAAATACAAGCTTAGTTTTGCAGATGAATCAAACCTGCCCCTTCCCAACCTGTTCATTCTGGTTATATGGGATGTGTTTTTATGTAGATTACTATAGAGACTGTAGTTCAACCTTCATATGTCACCATTATATAGGTACCTTCGCATTACTATCTATTGGAACTTGCTACCAAATTTTCTCTCTCTCCTTTCTCTCCTTTCTCCTCTCTCTCTTCTCTCTCTCTCTCTCTCTCTCTCCTCTCTCTCTTTCTCTCTCTTTCTCTCTCTCTCTCTCTCTCTCTCTCAGCCCTTCCAGGTGATGAGCGGTCCGTTGCAGCCGCAGCAGCAGCAGCAAGTCATGCTGGGTACCCAGGGTTCCATGGGGTCAGCGATCCCCTCCACCTGGTCTGACTCCTCGGTCAACATCAGTCTGGACTTCCTGGCACCCGGCGTGCAGCCTCCCAAACCCGCCCAACCCACCCTCAAAACCCTCCAAGGTGAGCCTACAGGGTATAGACAGAGAAATAGTACTGTATTTGTCTGGAGAGGGTTCAAAACGCTGCTGAATGTCTGTTGACCAAAACGTTGGTTTGAGATCCATTCAACTGTTTGTGGAGTATCCAAGATCCTCAGCGTGTGGGACTTAATTCCTTTCCATCAGGATGGTCACGGGACAATTCAAAAGGCTTTAGGTTCAGTCAGAATGGAATAGGAGGATGCTTGGGACTACTTCTATTCCACACGGAACAAGGATGCTTGGGACTACTTCTATTCCACACGGAACAAGGATGCTTGGGACTACTTCTATTCCACACGGAACAAGGATGCTTGGGACTACTTCTATTCCACACGGAACAAGGATGCTTGGGACTACTTGTTCAGTGTGGAATAGAAGGATGCTTGGGACTACTTGTTCAGTGTGGAATAGAAGGATGCTTGGGACTACTTGTTCAGTGTGGAATAGAAGGATGCTTGGGACTACTTGTTCCGTGTGGAATAGAAGGATGCTTGGGACTACTTGTTCCGTGTGGAATAGAAGGATGCTTGGGACTACTTGTTCCGTGTGGAATAGAAGGATGCTTGGGACTACTTGTTCCGTGTGGAATAGAAGGATGCTTGGGACTACTTGTTCCGTGTGGAATAGAAGGATGCTTGGGACTACTTGTTCCGTGTGGAATAGAAGGAAGCTTGGGACTACTTGTAGAGTGTGTGTGAACCTGTGTCTGAGGTCATGCGGTCTTCTGACTCCACTTCTTCCTGTTTCTGTCTTCTAGGAGTCCAGCCCCTCCCACCTGTCAACATGCTCTCGCAGGGATTTGCCGGCATGGGCCTCGCCCCCTCCCCCATCAGAACCCCTACAACTCCCATGATGTACCCTGGTGCTGGGATGGGCATGGCCCCCAGCCAGGGCATGATGGGAATGGCCCCCAGCCAGGGCATGATGGGAATGGCCCCCAGCCAGGGCATGATGGGAATGGGCATGAACATGGGTGCTATGCCCCAGGCTAACATGACCATGGGGATGAGGATGCCAGCCATGTCTATGGGTTCTGGCCTGGTACAGCAGCAGCCCAAGCAAGGAGTGGACGCCTTCGCGGATTTCGGCAACTTCAGGAAGTGAGGGAAGATGTGCCGTGAAGGAAAGGGGTGTTTCTGTTTTTCTCTCCAACAGACTGTCCATGAAGGATTGTAAAGAGCTGCAAACAAAGAGTACTTGAATGTTGTCAAATATCAAATACTGACTGCCACCCCTCCACTTCCTGTTTCTTTCCTTCAAGTGATATATAGAGACATGAATATACACGATTGTATGCATCTTTTAATCAGTTGGAACTTGCAATCAAGTACATTTTAGAGTGTATTCAGTCCAGTAATGGTTGTGCTGTTCAGGTTTGAATCGGAGAGAAGAACTGAGAGCAGAAACACGGTGCCAGAATAACGCAGATCATTCACTTTAAAATGTATGTCAAAAAAAAGCAATGATTGCAAAGTTAAACAACCCATACAACTCTGTGCACGAGGACGGCTTGTAAAAATGGTTTGTTTAACTAATCAATAATAGTTTTTTGTTTGTATTGCTTTTTAAAGCACCATTCTGTTACCATGGAATTGTCCAGGTGAAATTTAAAGAGAATGTCAGGGGGGGTTTGCTTTACTTAACCAATTAATTGTCCAGAGTAGCAAAAATATAGTTTTATATGATAATCCCACCCCAATAACTCCCCATCCACCTCTTTTTTAGAATGTCCGGTTCTCTCGACCTGTCCCTTCCCTACAACTGTAAATATTACTGGTGCGACAGACAAATAAATTATTGAGTACTTGATTATGATATGATGATGTCGTCGTGAAGAGGTGGGTGTCAATTGGACGGAACCAGATGTCAATCAAGACGTTGCTATTGCGCGCTACATTGCCACGGAGCCGGTCTTTAATACCTACTTTATATAACAGCGTTCCACACTCCAAATGTGGAGTTTCTGTTCAATATTAGATTTAACAAATCAATCAATCAATCGTTTGATGGATGGATTTAATAAGTGAATGAATGAGATGATTGAAAGTTGTTAATTGAAGAAGCTGTGGTAATGATAACACAGATCTCCTTTGTGGCCTTTCTTATGGGTATATATTTTTTAAAGAACTATAATCTTTTTTTCCTTGCATCCAAATAAGATGATCAGTAGATGTAGGAACAACCTCCTGGTGGCCTGTGTTCTTTAAGTTCTGCACATGGTGCCTGTGAGACAGAGGCCTTTTTCCTTCATTATACAGGAGACAGACGGAGAGACGATACAACTATAGTGTTCATGAGAGTTACTGTTAGGAGTCTACAGCACAGTATGTATGTGTGGTTCTTACTGCTCCCTCTGTCCCCTGGGACCCTTGTGGAATAGGGGGGGAAGATGTCCCTAGATGCTGATCTTGGGTCAGTTTTGCGTTTTCCTCCAATAGTGGTTTAGGTTAGGATGGGGGGTGGGGAAGCTGATCCTAGCTCTGTACTTGGGGGAAAATTCACCCTGGAGTGGATCTCTGAAGGAGAGGTTTGACAGTGCAGGTCTAGGAGAGGATTTCTCTTGTTTGTTTTTCTGGGGGGGGGTCGTACATCTTATATGGCACCCTATACACTTTATAGTGCACTACTCCCTACCAGAGCCCATAGGACTTGGGTTAAAAGTAGTGCACTACTCCCTACCAGAGCCCATAGGACTTGGGTTAAAAGTAGTGCACTACTCCCTACCAGAGCCCATAGGACTTGGGTTAAAAGTAGTGCACTACTCCCTACCAGAGCCCATAGGACTTGGGTTAAAAGTAGTGCACTATATAGGAAATGGGTACATGTGATACAAGGTCAGTGAGTACCTCACATGTAAACTAGACTCCTGTTTCAGAGCTATGTCCTCTTCCAGGAGTTCGGGTCAATTCCATTTCAATTCTGGAAGTACACTGAAATTCCAGTTTTCTTCAATGCTTTTCATGAGGAAAATGTTGAATGTCGTTTTACTTTCTAAATTGACTGAAATGGAATTGACCCCAACCCTGCACAGATGAAAACACAGTAGCCTTCTGTCTGAGCTGAGGCTTCACCTGCTGGAAATGACCAAAATGTAGCAACTCTTGTTTGTTTTTCTAAGAGACGATGTCCTTAGGGGGTTGTGTTTTATTCTTTAGTTTATTTTTTTCTACTTATTACCATTGTTCTGAGATCTTCTGTAATGTGGTATTGTTACATAAAATAAAAACACTAGTTTATGCAAATGTATAAAAAGAAAAAGCAACGCATCACCAACGAAAAGAGCCTTGAGAAAATGTTTTCGTTTGATTGACCCATGGTCCTTTTATCTACGGCATTAAAACAGTTGATTACAGTTTTCTAACTAAGTGTTTTTCACTTAATACCAATTTAGTGGCAACTTTTAGATGGCCTTGAAACCTGCTGAGACACACATACATTGCAGCCCTACAGAGACACACAACAGACACACAGTGCAGCCCTACAGAGACACACAACAGACACACAGTGCAGACACACAACAGACACACAGTGCAGCCCTACAGAGACACACAGCAAGTGGGATTGTATAGATCAACTTTTAGATGGCCTTGGAACCTGCTGAGACAGACACACACAGTGCAGCCCTACAGAGACACACAACAGACACACAGTGCAGCCCTACAGAGACACACAACAGACACAGTGCAGCCCTACAGAGACACACAGCAAGTGGGATTGTATAGATCAACTTTTAGATGGCCTTGAAACCTGCTGAGACAGACACACACAGTGCAGCCCTACAGAGACACACAACAGACACACACTACAGAGACACACACAGACACAGTGCAGCCCTACAGAGACACACAGCAAGTGGGATTGTATAGATCAACTTTTAGATGGCCTTGGAACCTGCTGAGACAGACACACTGAGACACACAGCAAGTGGGATTGTATAGATCAACTTTTAGATGGCCTTGGAACCTGCTGAGACAGACACACACAGTGCAGCCCTACAGAGACACACACAGAGATCAACTTTTAGATGGCCTTGAAACCTGCTGAGACAGACACACAGTGCAGCCCTACAGAGACACACAACAGACACACAGTGCAGCCCTACAGAGACACACAACAGACACAGTGCAGCCCTACAGAGACACACAGCAAGTGGGATTGTATAGATCAACTTTTAGATGGCCTTGGAACCTGCTGAGACAGACACACTGAGACACACAGCAAGTGGGATTGTATAGATCAACTTTTAGATGGCCTTGGAACCTGCTGAGACAGACACACACAGTGCAGCCCTACAGAGACACACAGCAAGTGGGATTGTATAGATCAACTTTTAGATGGCCTTGAAACCTGCTGAGACAGACAGACACAGTGCAGCCCTACAGAGACACAACAGTGGGACAGTGCAGCCCTTTAGAGGCCTTGAAACCACAGACAGACACACAGTGCAGCCCTACAGAGACACACAGCCAGTGGGATTGTATAGATCAGATTGAGGTATAAGAAGTGCAGACTAATTAAACCCAGATACTGTAGGACAATGGCTTGTCTCAGACGAAGTTTGAGCAATTAACAGATCCTTCACAGCTCTAAAATATTATGGAAATTATTTGGTAGCCTCTGTGTTTAGAGACGGGAAGCAGAAGCTACACAGAGGCAATGACATGCAGTTAGATCATGCTGTTTAATGTGGGCATTAAAGAATAAAACAATCTGAAATGTCTAGACATTTGCAGCTTAGTGCCATCTGCAATCTGAACATTCCCCATCTCCATTATTCATAACACACATATGAGGTCTTCTGAGATCAGACCACGCTGCCATTTGTGCTCTAGCTGACAGAAGAGCAAGATAATGGGACAAACAGTAGGCTTTCCTCTTTTTAGAGGCAATGTGCCTACGTGTTATCTGGAGTTGGCAGGCTGGGCATAGCATGGATGACATTTATATGGGTTTTCTGCATTGAGATTATAATCTGCATATTTATAAGGAAAATGTAACGACATTCATTGGGTTAGGTGATCATTTTGATCCTCACTATATCAGGATAATGTGAAATTATATTTCTCTTTAGTTATATGAATACTTTTAGACTTGTTTTTCACAATGAATTAGTTTTTAAAATTTCAATTGACTCAAATGTCTTAGAATGCATCTACACTGCCCTCTGGTGGTTATTTACAGTGGTGCACTCCATGCCTGCATTCCAATACTGTGTTTCATATGACCTAGATGAGAAGACAGACAAGGGAAGACAGTTTGGCAATTTGTTTTATTTCTTGTCTGCGTAAAGCAGAGAATACATATCAATATGATATACAGTAGCAGTGAGACTTCATGGTTCACTCCGAGTTGGTCTAAACCAGTGTAGATACTGTAGTAGGTGTTGATGGGTCACAGTCTTGGTAAAGCTTCAGCTTGTTTCTTCTGGTCAAGTAACGTTCCTGGAGATTTGTCACTAGCCCGGGTGCCAGTCTTTCTGCTTCTGCTTGGCATGGAAACTCCACAAGGTGTCGGCAAGAGAGCAGAAACAAACTGGCTTCCAGGTCCAGGCTGGGTTGCCACCCCTGCTGGATGAAATACACAACAGGTTCAGAGTGGTTGTAGGTTGACTAGAAGCACATTCTCTCCCCGTTTGAAGAGCTGGTTGACATGGTGCGTGTGAACCCTCCCATCGGGCCGGGACACTACTTTCTTCTGGGACCGTCTTCTCTGGGGCCCCTCAGTCCCCGATTCCTGACCTTTAACATTTGACCCCTGGGTCTATTTTTTTTTTTTTTTTCACCTTTATTTAACCAGGTAGGCCAGTTGAGAACAAGTTCTCATTTACAACTGTGACCTGGCCAAGATAAAGCAAAGCAGTGCGACACAAATAACACAGTGTTACACATGGAATAAACAAACACAGTCAATAGCACAATAGAAAAATCTATACACAGTGTGTGCAAATGTATTAAGATTAGGGAGTTAAGGCAATAAAAATGCCATGGTGGCGAAATAATTACAATGTAGCATTAACAGTGGAGTGTTATGTGCAGAAGATGGTGTGCAAGTAGAGATACTGGGGTTCAAAGGAACAACAAGGGGGGATATATATATATATAAATATATATGCCATTTAGCAGCAGCAATGATCAAAAATAATAATATAATTTATGCCCACGCTTTTAAGCGACTTACAGTCATGTGTGCATACATTCTACGTATGGGTGGGCTATGTACAGCAGCAATGATCAGTAAGCTGCTCTGACAGCTGATGCTTAAAGTTAGTGAGGGAGATAAGTCTCCAGCTTCAGTGATTTTTGCAATTCGTTCTAATCATTCTCAGCAGAGAACTGGCAGGAAAGGCGGACAAATTTGGGGATGACCAGTGAAATATACCTGCTGGTGCGCGTGCTATGGGTGGGTGTTACTATGGTGACGAGTGAGCTAAGATAAGGTGGGGCTTTACCGAGCAAAGACTTATAGATGACCTAAAGCCAGTGGATTTGGCAACGAATATGAAGCAAGGGCCAGCCAACGAGAGCATACAGGTCGCAGTGGTGGGTGGTATATTGTGCATTGGTGACAAAACGGATGGCACTGTGATTGCAAATTGGATGCAGTCTGAGTAGAGTGTTGGAGGCTATTTTATAGATGACATCACCGAAGTCGAGGATCGGTAGGATGGTCAGTTTTACGAGGGTATGTTTGGCAGCATAAGTGATGGATGCTTTGTTGCGATATAGGAAGCCGATTCTAGATTTAATTTTGGATTGGAGATGCTTAATGTGAGTCTGGAAAGAGAGTTTACAGTCTAACCAGACACCTAGGTATTTGTAGTTGTCCACGTATTCTAAGTCAGAGCCGTCCAGAGTAGTGATGCTGGACGGGCGAGTAGGTGCGGGCAGTGATCAGTTGAATAGCATGCATTTAGTTTTACTTGCGTTTAAGAGCAGTTGTATGGCCACGGAAGGAGAGTTGTATGGCATTGAAGCTCGTCTGGAGGTTAGTTAACACAGTGTCCAAAGAGGGGCCAGAAGTATACAGAATGGTGTCGTCTGCGTAGAGGTGTACCAGAGAATTACCAGCAGCAAGAGCAACATCATTGATGTATACAGAGAAAGAGTCAGCCCGAGAATTGAACCCTGTGGCACCCCCATAGAGACTGCCAGAGGTCCAGACAACAGGCACTCTGATTTGACACACTGAACTCTATCAGAGAAGTAGTTGGTAAACCAGGCGAGGCAATCATTTGAGAAACCAAGGCTGTCGAGTCTGCCAATAAGAATGTTGTGATTGACAGAGTCGAAAGCCTTGGCCAGGTCGATGAATACGGCTGCACAGTAATGTCTCTTATCGATGGCGGTTATGATGTTGTTTAGAACCTTGAGCGTGACTGAGGTGCACCCATGACCAGCTCTGAAACCAGATTGCATAGCGGAGAAGGTGCGGTGGGATTCGAAATGGTCAGTAATCTGTTTGTTAACTTGGCTTTCGAAGAACTTAGAAAGACAGGGTAGGATAGATATAGGTATGTAGCAGTTTGGGTCTAGACTGTCTCCCCCTTTGAAGAGGGGAATGACCGCGGCAGCTTTCCAATCATTGGGAATCTCCGGCGATACGAAAGAGAGGTTTAACAGGCTAGTAATAGGGGTTGCAACATTTTTGGCAGATAATTTTAGAAAGAGAGGGTCCAGATTGTCTAGCCCGGCTGATTTGTTGGGGTCCAGATTTTGCCGCTCTTTCAAAACATCAGCTATCTAGTTTTGGTTAAAGGAGAAATGGTGAGGGCTATGGCGGGTTGCTGTGGAGGGTGCCGGGCAGTTGCCCGGGGTAGGGGTTGCCAAGTGGAAAGCATGGCCAGCCATAGAGAAATGCTTATTGAAATTCTCAATTATAGTGGATTTATCAGTGACAGTGTTTCCTAGCCTCAGAGCAGTGGGCAGCTGGGAGGAGGTGCTCTTATTCTCCATGGACTTTACAGTGTCCCAGAACTTTTTTGAGTTAGTACTACAGGATGCAAATTTCTGTTGGAAAAAGCTAGCCTTAGCTTTCCTAACTTCCCTGAAAAGTTGCATATCACAGGGGCTATTCGATACTAATGCAGAACGCCACAGGATGTTTTTGTGCTGGTCAAGGGCAGACAGGTCTGGGGTGAACCAAGGACTATATCTATTCCTAGTTCTACATTTTTTGAATGGGGAATACTTATTTAAGATGGTGAGGAAGGCACTTTTAAAGAATAGCCAGGCATCATCAACTGACGGGTTAAGGTCAATGTCATTCCAGGATACCCGGGCCAGGTCAATTAGAAAGGCCTGCTCGCAGAAGTGTTTTAGGGAGCGTTTGAAAGTGATGAGGGGTGGTCGTTTGGTCGCAGACCCATGACGGATGCAGGCAATCAGGCAGTGATCGCTGAGATCTTGGTTGAAAACAGCAGAGGTGTATTTGGAGGGTGAGTTGGTTAGGATGATATCTATGAGGATTTGGAGTTAATTAAAGAAGAAGCTTTAATTGTTTGGGTACAGACCTGGATAGTAAGACAGAACTCTGCAGGCTATCTTTGCAGTAGATTGCAACACTGCCCCCTTTGGCAGTTCTATCTTGGCGGAAAATGTTATAGTTAGCGATGGAGATTTCAGAGTTTTTGGTGGTTTTCCTAAGCCAGGATTCAGACACGGCTAAGACATCCGGGTTGGCAGAGTGTGCTAAAGCAGTGAGTAAAACAAACTTAGGGAGTAGGCTTCTAATGTTACCATGCATGAAAGCAGTTCAGTCGTGATGGATAGGCGGGGCTCCCTGTCGACAATAAAGGGTCCATGCCAATTGGCAAAAGAGGCCTAGAATTAGCTGTTATATGGGCCTAGCTCAAGGCTAACCTGGTGCTTGCTTCGGGACAGAGGCGTTAGCTAACAGCAGCCACTCATTTGCAGCTAGCTAGCTGCGATGATCTGGTGTAATGATCCAGAGCGGCAGGAATCTGGTGATGTGGTAGAGAGAAGCAGTCCGATATGCTCTGGGTTGATATCGCGCTGTGCAGACTGGCAGGTATTGTCCAAGCTAAGGCTGGCTGGTGACCGAGCTAAAAGGTGAAGACCGCTAACCGTGGCTAATAAAGACTAGTTGCTAGTTAGCTGGCTAGCTCCTGATGGAGGTTCCAGTTATAAGGAATAAAATAGATCTGTACCACATTGGGTGAGGCGGGTTGCAAGAAAGTATATTTAGTTTGTAGATAGAAAGTGAGAATAAGATATATATGATTTTTTTTAACTGCTATTTACAGGGGATAAGACAAAGACACACGTCCGACTCCTACGCCATCTAGTGATGGCCTGTGGCCCCGCTGTGGTCCTCTGAAGTTGGGGATCCACTGCCCTAGGGTCTATTGGGGTCCCCTCTATTGGGGTCCCCTCATCTGCCGTCTCTAATTTGAGTTTTGAACCCTGGGGAGGCTCAGCTTTCCTCTTGTCTATCTGCTTCTTCTTCTCACATTCTCTCAGAGCCCCACTCTCCTGGAGTTTCAGCTTGTCAAAGAGCTACAGAAGGAGAGGGGAGACAAAGGGGTTAAAAGAGTCTTTGCGATAGCTAATGAGTTTGTTTTCTGATTGCAGAGAATGAAAATGGCTGTACCTTTTTTAGTGGGTGGCACATGATCTGGATATGTCATAGCCTGCATCCAAAACAACACCCTACTCTCTAGAATGATCCACTAGACTAGAGGATCAGAGCCCTTCATTGGCAGCCAGACCTACCCGTGTAACAGTGAGGGCCTTCTCGTGGTAGAGAGCTTCACCCACCATCGCCGGAGAGAAAGAGAGAGGGGAGAGAGTGAGGACAATGATGTGCGCACTGTCTTACATCAGACTACAGTCGTCTGCAAGCAACCCATTTTACATCAGACTACAGTCTAGTCTACAAGCCACCTGTCAGGAGGTGGTGGAGGGCATGGATAAAGGGTGAGGGAAGTACAGGTAAGGGCGAGGGAAGGACAGGGAAGGGCGAGGGAAACACAGGGAAGGGCGAGGGAAACACAGGGAAGGGCGAGGGAGGACAGGGAAGGGCGAGGGAGGACAGGGAAGGGCGAGGGAGGACAGGGAAGGGCGAGGGAAGGACAGGGAAGGGCGAGGGAAGGACAGGGAAGGGCGAGGGAAGGACAGGGAAGGGCGAGGGAAGGACAGGGAAGGGCGAGGGAAGGACAGGGAAGGACAAGGAAGGGTGAGGGAAGGACGGGTGAGGGAAGGACAGGGAAGGACAGGGAAGGGCGAGGGAAGGACAGGGAAGGGCGAGGGAAACACAGGGAAGGGCGAGGGAAACACAGGGAAGGGCGAGGGAAACACAGGGAAGGGCGAGGGAGGACAGGGAAGGGCGAGGGAGGACAGGGAAGGGCGAGGGAGGACAGGGAAGGGCGAGGGAAGGACAGGGAAGGGCGAGGGAAGGACAGGGAAGGGCGAGGGAAGGACAGGGAAGGACAAGGAATGGTGAGGGAAGGACGGGTGAGGGAAGGACGGGTGAGGGAAGAACGGGTAAGGCGAGGGAAGAACGGGTAAGGTGAGGGAAGAACGGGTAAGGGTGAGGGAAGGACGGGTAAGGGTGAGGGAAGGACGGGTAAGGGTGAGGGAAGGACGGGTAAGGGTGAGGGAAGGACGGGTGAGGGTGAGGGAAGGACGGGTGAGGGTGAGGGAAGGACGGGTGAGGGTGAGGGAAGAACGGGTGAGGGTGAGGGAAGAACGGGTAAGGCGAGGGAAGGACGGGTAAGGCGAGGGAAGGACGGGTAAGGCGAGGGAAGGACGGGTAAGGCGAGGGAAGGACGGGTAAGGCGAGGGAAGGACGGGTAAGGCGAGGGAAGGACGGGTAAGGCGAGGGAAGGACGGGTAAGGGTGAGGGAAGGACGGGTAAGGGCGAGGGAAGGACGGGCAAGGGCGAGGGAAGGACGGGTAAGGGCGAGGGAAGGACGGGTAAGGGCGAGGGAAGGACGGGTAAGGGCGAGGGAAGGACGGGTAAGGGCGAGGGAAGGACGGGTAAGGGCGAGGGAAGGACGGGTAAGGGTGAGGGAAGGACGGGTAAGGCGAGGGAAGGGCGGGTAAGGCGAGGGAAGGACGGGTACGGGTAAGAGCGAGGAAGGACGGGTAAGGCGAGGAAGGACGGGTAAGGGTGAGGGAAGGACGGGTAAGGGTGAGGAAGGACGGGTAAGGGTGAGGGAAGGACGGGTAAGGGTGAGGGAAGGACGGGTAAGGGTGAGGGAAGGACGGGTAAGGGTGAGGGAAGAACGGATAAGGGTGAGGGAAGGACGGGTAAGGGTGAGGGAAGAACGGGTAAGGGTGAGGGAAGGACGGGTAAGGGTGAGGGAAGGACGGGTAAGGGTGAGGGAAGGACGGGTAAGGGTGAGGGAAGGACGGGTAAGGGTGAGGGAAGGACGGGTGAGGGTGAGGGAAGAACGGGTAAGGGTGAGGGAAGAACGGGTAAGGCGAGGGAAGAACGGGTAAGGCGAGGGAAGGACGGGTAAGGCGAGGGAAGGACGGGTAAGGCGAGGGAAGGACGGGTAAGGGTGAGGGAAGGACGGGTAAGGGTGAGGGAAGGACGGGTAAGGGTGAGGGAAGGACGGGTAAGGGTGAGGGAAGGACGGGTAAGGGCGAGGGAAGGACGGGTAAGGGCGAGGGAAGGACGGGTAAGGGTGAGGGAAGGACGGGTAAGGGCGAGGGAAGGACGGGTAAGGGAAGAACGGGTAAGGGTGAGGGAAGAACGGGTAAGGGTGAGGGAAGAACGGGTAAGGGTGAGGGAAGAACGGGTAAGGTTAGGGAAGGACGGGTAAGGGTGAGGGAAGGACGGGTAAGGGTGAGGGAAGGACGGGTAAGGGCGAGGGAAGGACGGGTAAGGGAAGGACGGGTAAGGGTGAGGGAAGGACGGGTAAGGGCGAGGGAAGGACGGGTAAGGGAAGAACGGGTAAGGGTGAGGAAGAACGGGTAAGGGTGAGGGAAGAACGGGTAAGGGTGAGGGAAGAACGGGTAAGGCGAGGGAAGGACGGGTAAGGGTGAGGGAAGAACGGGTAAGGGTGAGGGAAGGACGGGTAAGGGTGAGGGAAGGACGGGTAAGGGTGAGGGAAGGACGGGTAAGGGTGAGGGAAGGACGGGTAAGGGTGAGGGAAGGACGGGTAAGGGCGAGGGAAGGACGGGTAAGGGAAGAACGGGTAAGGCGAGGGAAGCACGGGTAAGGCGAGGGAAGCGCGGGTAAGGCGAGGGAAGGACGGGTAAGGGTGAGGGAAGGACGGGTAAGGGCGAGGGAAGGACGGGTAAGGCGAGGGAAGGACGGGTAAGGGTGAGGGAAGGACGGGTAAGGGAAGGACGGGTAAGGGTGAGGGAAGGACGGGTAAGGGTGAGGGAAGGACGGGTAAGGCGAGGGAAGGACGGGTAAGGGTGAGGGAAGGACGGGTAAGGGTGAGGGAAGGACGGGTAAGGGTGAGGGAAGGACGGGTAAGGGTGAGGGAAGGACGGGTAAGGGTGAGGGAAGGACGGGTAAGGGTGAGGGAAGGACGGGTAAGGGTGAGGGAAGGACGGGTAAGGGCGAGGGAAGGACGGGTAAGGGAAGAACGGGTAAGGCGAGGGAAGAACGGGTAAGGCGAGGGAAGGACGGGTAAGGGTGAGGGAAGGACGGGTAAGGGTGAGGGAAGGACGGGTAAGGGTGAGGGAAGGACGGGTAAGGGTGAGGGAAGGACGGGTAAGGCGAGGGAAGGACGGGTAAGGGTGAGGGAAGGACGGGTAAGGGTGAGGGAAGGACGGGTAAGGGTGAGGGAAGGACGGGTAAGGCGAGGGAAGAACGGGTAAGGCGAGGGAAGGACGGGTAAGGCGAGGGAAGGACGGGTAAGGGTGAGGGAAGGACGGGTAAGGGCGAGGGAAGAACGGGTAAGGCGAGGGAAGAACGGGTAAGGCGAGGGAAGGACGGGTAAGGGTGAGGGAAGGACGGGTAAGGGTGAGGGAAGGACGGGTAAGGCGAGGGAAGGACGGGTAAGGCGAGGGAAGAACGGGTAAGGCGAGGGAAGGACGGGTAAGGGCGAGGGCAGGACGGGTAAGGGCGAGGGAAGGACGGGTAAGGGTGAGGGCAGGACGGGTAAGGGCGTGTGCAGGACGGGTAAGGGCGAGGGCAGGACGGGTAAGGGTGAGGGCAGGACGGGGTAAGGGCGAGGGAAGGACGGGTGAGGGAAGGACAGGGAAGGGCGAGGGAAGGACGGGTAAGGGCGAGGGAAGGACGGGGAAGGGCGAGGGAAGAACGGGAAGGGCGAGGGAAGAACGGGTAAGGGAAGGACAGGGAAGGGCGAGGGAAGAACGGGTAAGGGCGAGGGAAGGACGGGTAAGGGTGAGGGAAGGGGGTGAGCTCTCACCAAGTTCCAGAACTTGTCGAAGGCCACTATGAAGCCAGAACACACACCACGGAGCCCCTTAAAGGTTCCTCCACGCAGCAACACAGCTCCCCCAGAGGGCTTCCTGTATGGACTGTATAAACAGAAAGGAGACATGAAATAGAATTCACCTGGCTGTCAAATCACAAGTTTGACACGTCAATAATGCCCCACATATCAATATAGAGTTTTAATTAGCTTTTATATATGTGGCAATATGAGACAACGATCATATAAGTAAAGTATGAATGAAATGGGAATGTTTTGATCCGACACCACCACCATCAAAAACGAAATGACTCAAAGCAGGCCTACAAAAGCTAGAAATAATTCACGCCATACGTAGCATCCTTGTCAGGACATTCTTGTGCATTCTACAACGCCGGGCATTGGCGCTGGTACCCTCCTCTCCGTTTCGGGTTGTTCACCATCATCCTCTTCAGTTTCTCAATCCTCTCCGGATCCGCTACACCTTTCCTGGATTTACTCAGTTTTCTCTCCACGTTTTTCTCCGCTTGGCGCGGCCCCCCTTCAGACAGCTCTCATACTCGGCTATGTTGTTGAAGCATTTCACGTTGGGGTATGGAAGAGGCGCTGCAGGGGAGTAGTGTTCCAGGAGTGGATCAAATCTATCGGAGGTGACGTCCAACTTTGCCACGATAGCATCTTCTTCTTCTGCCGTATGTTCGGTTGCATCTGAAGGACATGCACTTGTTGATCCTCTCTCTTTCTTTCTTTCTTTCTTTCTTTTCTGATGTTTTACATTTGTGGTGTTTATCTCCTCTTCTTTCCCTCTCCTCCGTGTTTGAAACAACCGCAGACATGCACGACGCTAAGTATCATGGGAAACTTAGTCTTCTTCCGCTGCATTTCTCGATTTTCGCCAGAAGAGGGCGCTGAAGTACTATGAAGCAGATTTGCACATTAGTCGTCTGTAGTCTTTGTTTTTATTGTTTTTTTTTTAATGAAATTATGTCCAGGAACCCAGCTAAAAGACCATCGACAACTACAATAAAAACCATTTATGTTCTTTAGTTGTTTTTGTTTTGTGAGATCGTAGATGAGATACTGTCCCGGAATTGAAATACGCAGTATCTGTTCTAGTAGGACTTATTTGGTGGACGGACTGGGTTGCACCCACTGGCGAAAACAACATGTGTTCTGTTATTTGCCAGATACATTCTCACAGTGAAATTAAAATAACAACTTAAAGCTTTGACTCGACAATAGCATCAGTTACATAGTTTCAACTAAAGTAAGCTAAGTTATAACATTGTTTTTAGGAAGTATTCATCATGAACCGAAGATGGTGCCAATAATTTGTAAGTAGCTAGCCTGTCAGCCTGGTCTTATAGACTAAACGTATAATCAGGGATGGTCAAATTAGTATGATATGTTACATAAAACAGAAGACTACTTAATGCTAAAACGGAATGAGGCCGGTCAGGGTGGATGGGTAGCAACCTAAAAAATACATGTTCGAATCTCGAATTGATAATTTTAGCTAATTGTGGCGCAGATCAAGGGCACTGCGTCTCATTGCTAGAGGCATCACTACAGACCCCGGTTCGATTCCAGGCTGTTCAGAACCGGTTGTGATTGGCAGTACCATAGGGCGGCGCACAATTGACCCAGCGTCGTCCGGGTTAGGGTTTGGTGGGGTGGGCCGTCATGGTAAATAAGAATGTGTTCTTAACTCACTTGCCTAGTTAAATAAAGGTTATATATATATATATATACTTTTTAACTACTTAACCCCTAGCCTGGCTATGGTTAGCCAGCTACCTAACGTTAGCCACAACAAATTGTAATTTGTAACATATTGTATCTTTTGCAAATTCGTAGCATATTGTATTAATTGAAATTAGTAAAATATCATACGAATTGTAATTTGTAACATAAAATGGATGATGGACAGATTAATACATACCAAACAAAACTTAACATCATAGTAAATAGTGTCTTGAATTTCCTTACAGAATAATAAGAAATGCTCCAGTCTAAAAGCGAGCAGAATTTCAGACATGAAGACCACAGCCAACCTTGTGCTGCTGCTTCTTCTTTTCCAACAGAACCTACTTTGATTTGATCTGGTCTGTCCTTTCTCATAGAATCCTCATGTTTGGTCCAGTGCTGTGTAGATTACCAGGAGGCATCAAGACGCGCATCCTCCGGCCAGTAGCCAGTGTTTTCACCAGCACCTCCAGAATGGCCAAGAGCAAGTTTGAGTATGTCCGTAACTTTGAGACAGACGACACCTGTCTGAAAAACTGTTACATCGTGGTGCGTTTGGATGGAAGGAACTTCCACAAGTAAGTAGCTCCACAGAATAGCAGGGGGTGTATCTAAATCTCCACAGAATAGCAGGGGGTGTATTGCAGCTCCAGAGAATAGCTGGGGGTGTATCTAAATCTCCACAGAATAGCAGGGGGTGTATCTGTAGCTCCAGAGAATAGCTGGGGGTGTATCTGTAGCTCCAGCGAACAGCTGGGGGTGTATCTGTAGCTACAGAGAATAGCTGGGGGTGTATCTGTAGCTACAGAGAATAGCTGGGGGTGTATCTGTAGCTACAGAGAATAGCTGGGGGTGTATCTGTAGCTACAGAGAATAGCTGGGGGTGTATCTGTAGCTACAGAGAATAGCTGGGGTGTATCTGTAGCTACAGAGAATAGCTGGGGGTGTATTTGTAGCTACAGAGAATAGCTGGGGGTGTATTTGTAGCTACAGAGAATAGCTGGGGGTGTATCTGTAGCTACAGAGAATAGCTGGGGGTGTATCTGTAGCTACAGAGAATAGCTGGGGGTGTATCTGTAGCTACAGAGAATAGCTGGGGGTGTATCTGTAACTACAGAGAATAGCTGGGGTGTATCTGTAGCTACAGAGAATAGCTGGGGGTGTATCTGTAACTACAGAGAATAGCTGGGGGTGTATCTGTAGTTACAGAGAATAGCTGGGGGTGTATCTGTAACTACAGAGAATAGCTGGGGGTGTATCTGTAGCTGGGGGTGTATCTGTAGCGCCAGAGAATAGCTGTGGGTGTATCTGTAGCTCCAGAGAATAGCTGGGGTGTATCTGTAGCTCCAGAGAATAGCTGGGGTGTATCTGTAGCTCCAGAGAATAGCTGGGGGTGTATCTGTAACTACAGAGAATAGCTGGGGTGTATCTGTAGCTGGGGGTGTATCTGTAGCGCCAGAGAATAGCTGTGGGTGTATCTGTAGCTCCAGAGAATAGCTGGGGGTGTATCTGTAGCTCCAGAGAATAGCTGGGGGTGTATCTGTAGCTCCAGAGAATAGCTGGGGGTGTATCTGTAACTACAGAGAATAGCTGGGGGTGTATCTGTAGCTGGGGGTGTATCTGTAGCGCCAGAGAATAGCTGTGGGTGTATCTGTAGCTCCAGAGAATAGCTGGGGGTGTATCTGTAGCTCAGAGAATAGCTGGGGTAGCTCCAGAGAATAGCTGGGGGTGTATCTGTAACTACAGAGAATAGCTGGGGGTGTATCTGTAGCTCCAGAGAATAGCTGGGGGTGTATCTGTAGCTCCAGAGAATAGCTGGGGTGTGTCTGTAGCTCCAGAGAATAGCTGGAGGTGTATCTGTAGCTCCAGAGAATAGCTGGGGGTGTATCTGTAACTACAGAGAATAGCTGGGGGTGTATCTGTAACTACAGAGAATAGCTGGGGGTGTATCTGTAGCTCCAGAGAATAGCTGGAGGTGTGTCTGCAGTGGCATCCTCTCCTCTCTTCTGCACTGAATGATCTGTGCAGATCAGATATGTGGAGAAAATCGTTACCATCCTGTCACATTTCACAGTCAATTGCTTAGTGACCAAGCAGGACAGGAACTATGTATTTTATTATTGAGGCGCACCCTTGAAGTGGACTGAGGGACTGAATGAGAAGCCAGGTGACAAATTACGACTTGTGTGTTAGTATCTGTAGCTCCACTGACTGACCCACTGACTGACCCACCGACTGACTGACTGACTGACCCGCTGACTGACTGACCCACTGACTGACCCACCGACTGACTGACTGACTGACCCACCGATTGACTGACTGACTGACCCACCGACGGACTGATTGACCCACCGACTGACTGACTGACTGACCCACCGACTGACTGACTGACCTGCTGACTGACTGACCTGCTGACTGACTGACCCACTGACTGACTGACTGACTGACTGACTGACTGACTGACTGACTGACTGACTGACTGACTGACTGACTGACTGACTGACCCACCGATTGACTGACTGACTGACCCACCGATTGACTGACTGACTGACCCACCAATTGACTGACTGACCCACCGACTGACTGACTGACTGACTGGCCCACCGACTGACTGACTGACCCACCGACCGACTGACTGACCCACTGACCTACTGACTGACCCACCGACCGACTGACTGACCCACCGACCGACTGACTGACTGACCCACTCATTGACTGACTGACCCACCGACTGACTCACTCACTGACTGACTGACTGACTGTCTGACTGACTGAGCCACTCACTGACGGACTGGCCCAATAACACACATGTACAGAAACACACACACACCGTCACACAGACACTCACCAACCACTCCTCCCCACTGACTGACTGACTGACTGACCGACCGACCCACTGACTGACTGACTGACTCACTGACTGACCCACTGACTGACTGACTGACTGATTGACCCACCGACTGACTGACCCACCGACTGACTGACTGACTGACCCACCAACTGACTGACTGACTGACCCACCGACTGACTGACTGACTGACCCACCGACTGACTGACTGACTGACCGACCCACTGACTGACTGACTCACTGACTGACTGACCCACTCACTGACTGACCCACTCACTCACTGACTGACTGACCTACCCACTGACTGACTGACCTACCCACTGACTGACTGACCTACCCACTCACTGACTGACTGACCCACTCACTGACTGACTGACCTACCCACTGACTGACTGACTGACCCACTGACTGACTGACTGACCCACCGATTGACTGACTGACTGACCCACCGATTGACTGACTGACTGACCCACCGACTGACTGACTGACCCACCGACTGACTGACTGACCCACCGACTGACTGACTGACCCACCGACTGACTGACTGACTGACCCACCGACTGACTGACTGACCCACCGACCGACTGACTGACCCACCGACCGACTGACTGACCCACCGACCGACTGACTGACCCACCGACCGACCGACTGACCCACCGACCGACCGACTGACCCACCGACTGACTGACCCACCGACCGACCGACTGACTGACCCACTGACCTACTGACTGACCCACTGACCTACTGACTGACTGATTGACCCACCGACTGACTGACCCACCGACTGACTGACTGACCCACCAACTGACTGACTGACTGACCCACCGACTGACTGACTGACTGACCCACCGACTGACTGACTGACTGACCGACCCACTGACTCACTGACTGACTGACCCACTCACTGACTGACCCACTCACTGACTGACCCACTCACTGACTGACCCACTCACTGACTGACTGACCTACCCACTGACTGACTGACCTACCCACTGACTGACTGACCTACCCACTGACTGACTGACCTACCCACTCACTGACTGACTGACCCACTCACTGACTGACTGACCTACCCACTGACTGACTGACTGACCCACTCACTGACTGACCCACTGACTGACTGACTGACCCACCGATTGACTGACTGACTGACCCACCGACTGACTGACTGACCCACCGACTGACTGACTGACCCACCGACTGACTGACTGACCCACCGACTGACTGACCCACCGACTGACTGACCCACCGACTGACTGACTGACCCACCGACCGACTGACTGACTGACCCACCGACTGACTGACTGACCCACCGACTGACTGACTGACCCACTCACTGACTGACTGACCTACCGACTGACTGACTGACCTACCCACTGACTGACTGACCTACCCACTCACTGACTGACCTACCCACTCACTGACTGACCTACCCACTCACTGACTGACTGACCCACTCACTGACTGACCCACTGATTGACTGACTGACTGACCCACCGACTGACTGACTGACCCACCGACCGACCGACTGACCCACCGACCGACCGACTGACCCACCGACTGACTGACCCACCGACCGACCGACTGACTGACCCACTGACCTACTGACTGACCCACTGACCTACTGACTGACTGATTGACCCACCGACTGACTGACCCACCGACTGACTGACTGACCCACCAACTGACTGACTGACTGACCCACCGACTGACTGACTGACTGACCCACCGACTGACTGACTGACTGACCGACCCACTGACTCACTGACTGACTGACCCACTCACTGACTGACCCACTCACTGACTGACCCACTCACTGACTGACTGACCTACCCACTGACTGACTGACCTACCCACTGACTGACTGACCTACCCACTGACTGACTGACCTACCCACTCACTGACTGACTGACCCACTCACTGACTGACTGACCTACCCACTGACTGACTGACTGACCCACTCACTGACTGACCCACTGACTGACTGACTGACCCACCGATTGACTGACTGACTGACCCACCGACTGACTGACTGACCCACCGACTGACTGACTGACCCACCGACTGACTGACTGACCCACCGACTGACTGACCCACCGACTGACTGACCCACCGACTGACTGACCCACCGACTGACTGACTGACCCACCGACCGACTGACTGACTGACCCACCGACTGACTGACTGACCCACCGACTGACTGACTGACCCACTCACTGACTGACTGACCTACCCACTGACTGACTGACCTACCCACTGACTGACTGACCTACCCACTCACTGACTGACCTACCCACTCACTGACTGACCTACCCACTCACTGACTGACTGACCCACTCACTGACTGACCCACTGATTGACTGACTGACTGACCCACCGACTGACTGACTGACCCACCGACTGACTGACTGACCCACCGACTGACTGACTGACCCACCGACCGACTGACTGACTGACCCACCGACTGACTGACTGACCCACCGACCGACTGACTGACTGACCCACCGACTGACTGACTGACCCACCGACCGACCGACTGACCCACCGACCGACCGACTGACTGACCCACTGACCTACTGACTGACCCACCGACCTACTGACTGACCCACCGACCTACTGACTGACCCACCGACCGACTGACTGACCCACCGACCGACTGACTGACCCACTCATTGACTGACTGACCCACTTACTGACTGACTGACCCACCGACTGACCACTCCTCCCCACTGCCTGACTGACCCACTCACTGACTGACTGACCCATCGACTGACTGACAGTCTGACTGACTGACCTACCCACTGACTGACTGACTGACCCACTCACTGACTGACCCACCGACTGACTGACTGACTGACCCACCGACCGACTGACTGACCCACCGACTGACTGACCCACCGACCGACCGACTGACCCACCGACCGACTGACTGACCCACCGACCGACTGACTGACCCACCGACCGACTGACTGACCCACTGACCTACTGACTGACCCACCGACCGACTGACTGACCCACCGACCGACTGACCCACCGACCGACTGACTGACTGACCCACTCATTGACTGACTGACCCACTTACTGACTGACTGACCCACCGACTGACCACTCCTCCCCACTGCCTGACTGACCCACTCACTGACTGACTGACCCATTGACTGACTGACAGTCTGACTGACTGACTGAGCCACTCACTGACGGACTGGCCCAATAACACACATGTACAGAAACACACACACACCGTCACACAGACACTCACCAACCACTCCTCCCACTGACTGACTGACCGACCGACCCACTGACTGACTGACCCACTGACTGACTGACTCACTGACTGACTGACTGACTGACTGACTGACTGACTGACTGACTGACTGACTGACTGACTGACTGACCCACCGACTGACTGACTGACTGACCCACCGATTCACTGACTGACTGACCCACCGACTGACTGACTGACTGACTGACTGACCCACCGACTGACTGACTGACTGACTGACTGACTGACTGACTGACTGACTGACTGACCGACCCACTGACTGACTCACTGACCGACCCACTGACTCACTGACCGACCCACTGACTGACTGACTGACTGACTGACCCACTCACTGACTGACTGACCTACCCACTGACTGACCCACTGACTGACTGACTGACCCACCGACTGACTGACTGACCGACTGACTGACTGACCCACTGACTGACTGACCCACCGACTGACTGACCCACCGACCGACCGACTGACTGACCCACCGACCGACCGACTGACTGACCCACTGACTGACCCACCGACCGACCGACTGACTGACCCAACGACCGACTGACTGACCCACTCACTGACTGAATGACCCACCGACTGATCACTCCTCCCCACTGACTGACTGACCCGCTGAGCCACTCACTCACTGACTGACTGACCCATCGACTGACTGACTGACTGACTGAGCCACTCACTGACGGACTGGCCCAATAACACACATGTACAGAAACACACACACACCGTCACACAGACACTCACCAACCACTCCTCCCCACTGAATGACTGACTGACTGACTGACTGACCCACTGACTGACTGACCCACTGACTGACTGACTGACCGACCCACTGACTGACCCACTGACTGACTGACTGACCCACTCACTGACTGACTGATTGACTGACCCACTGACTGACTGACTGACCCACCGACTAACTGACTGACTGACCTACCCACTCACTGACTGACCCACCGACTGACTGACTGACTGACCGACTGACTGACTGACCTACCGACTGACTGACTGACCCACTCACTGACTGACTGACTGACCCACTCACTGACTGACTGACCCACTCACTGACTGACTGACCCACCTGACTGACTGACTGACTGCCTGACTGACTGACTGACCCACCGACTGACCTACCGACTGACTGACTGACCCACTCACTGACTGACTGACTGACCCACTGACTGACTGACCCACTCACTGACTGACTGACTGACTGACTGACTGACTGACCCACTCACTGACTGACTGACCCACTCGCTGACTGACTGACCTACCCACTGCCTGACTGACTGACCCACTCACTGACTGACTGACCTACCGACTGACTGACTGACCCACTCACTGACTGACTGACCTACCCACTGACTGACTGACCGACTGACTGACTGACCTACCCACTGACTGACTGACCTACCCACTGACTCACTGACTGACCCACTGACTGAATGACCGACTGACTGACTGACCCACTGACTGACTGACCTACTCACTGACTGACTGACCCACCCACTGACTGACTGACTGACTGACTGACCTACTCACTGACTGACTGACTGACCCACTGACTGACTGACTGACCTACTCACTCACTGACTGACTCACCCACTGACTGACTGACTGACTGACCCACTCACTGACTGACTGACCTACCCACTGACTCACTGACTGACCCACTGACTGACTGACCCACTGACTGACTGACTGACCGACCCACTGACTGACCCACTGACTGACTGACTGACCTACCCACTGACTGACCCACTGAGTCACTGACTGACCTGACCCACTGACCCGCTGACTGACTGACTGACTGACTGACCCACTGACTGACTGACTGACTGACCCACTCACTGACTGACTGACCCACCCTGACTGACTGACCCACTGACTGACCGACCCACTGACTGACTGACTGACTGACTGACTGACTGACTGACTGACCCACCCGCTGACTGACTGACCCACCCACTGACTGACCCACTGACCTACCCACTGACTGACCCACTGAGTCACTGACTCACTGACCCACTGAGTCACTGACTGACCGACCCACTGACCCGCTGACTGACCCACTGACTGACTGACCCACTGACTGACTGACCCACCCACTGACTGACCCACCCACTGACCGACTGACCCACTGACTGACTGACTGACCTACCCACTGACTCACTGACTGACCCACTGACTGAATGACCCACTGACTGACTGACTGACCCACTGACTGACTGACCTACTCACTGACTGACTGACCCACCCACTGACTGACTGACTGACTGACTGACTGACCCACTGACTGACTGACTGACCCACTGACTGACTGACTGACTGACTGACTGACTGACCCACTGACTGACTGACTGACCCACTCACTGACTGACTGACCTACCCACTGACTGACCTACCCACTGACTGACTGACCCACTGACTGACTGACCCACTGACTGACTGATCCACTGACTGACTGACTGACCCACTGACGGACTGACTGACTGACTGACCTACCCACTGACTGACTGACTGACCCACTGACTGACTGACTGACTGACCCACTGACTGACTGACTGACCCACTGACTCACTGACTGACTGACCGACCCACTGACTGACTGACTGACTGACCCACCCACTGACTGACTGACTGACCCACTGACTGACCCACTCACTGACTGACCCACCCACTGACTGACTAACCCACCCACTGACTCACTGACTGACTGACCCACCCACCCACTGACTGACTGACCTACCCACTGACTGACTGACCTACCCACTGACTGACTGACCTACCCACTGACTCACTGACCCACCCACTGACTGACTGACCCACCCACTGACTGACTGACCCACTGACTGACTGACTGACCCACCCCTGACTGACTGACTGACCCACTGACTGACTGACCCACCCACTGACTGACTGACCCACTGACTGACTGACTGACTGACCCACTGACCTGACCCACTGACTGACTGACTGACTGACCCACTGACTGACTGACTGACCCACTGACTGACTGACCCACCGACTGACTGACTGACCCACTGACTGACTGACTGACCACTGACTGACCCACTGACTGACCTGACCGACCCTGACTGACTGACTGACTGACCCACTGACTGACTGACCCACTGACCCACCGACTGACTGACTGACCCACCGACTGACTGACTGACTGACCCACTGACTGACTGACCCGACCGACCCACTGACTGACTGACTGACTGACCCACTGACTGACCCACTGACTGACTGACTGACTGACTGACCCCCGACCCACTGACTGACCCACTGACCCCCACTGACCGACTGACTGACCCACTGACCTACTGACTGACCCCTGACTGACCACTGACTGACTGACCCACTGACTGACTGACTGACTGACTGACTGACTGACTGACTGACCCACTCGACTGACTGACTGACCCACTCACTGACTGACTGACCCACTGACTGACCTGACCCACTGACTGACTGACCCACTGACTGACTGACTGACCCACTGACTGACCCACTGACTGACTGACCTGACCCACTGACTGACTGACCACCGACACTGACTGACTGACCCACTCTGACTGACTGACCCACCCACTGACTGACTGACTGACTGACCCACTCACTGACTGACCCACTCACTGACCCACTCGCTGACTGACTGACTGACACTGACTGACTGACACCACTGACTGACTGACTGACTGACCCTGACTGACCCACTCACTGACTGACTGACTGACCCACTGACTGACTGACTGACCTACCACTGACTGACTGACTGACCCACTCACTGACTGACTGACCTACCCACTGACTGACTGACCTACTCACTGACTGACTGACCCTGACTGACTGACCCACTGACTGACTGACCTACACTGACTGACTGACTGACTGACTGACTGACCCACTGACTGACTGACTGACCACTGACTGACTGACTGACCCACTCACTGACTGACTGACTGACTGACCCACTCACTGACTGACCCACTCACTGACTGACCCACTCACTGACTGACTGACTGACTGACCCACTGACTAACTGACTGACCCACTGACTGACTGACTGACTGACTGACTGACTGACTGACCTACCCACTGACTGACCCACTGAGTCACTGACTGACTGACCCACTGACCCACTGACTGACCCACTGACTGACTGACCCACTGACTGACTGACTGACTGACCCACTCACTGACTGACTGACCCACCCACTGACTGACTGACTGACCCACTGACTGACTGACCCACTGACTGACTGACTGACCCACCCACTGACTGACTGACCCACTGACTGACTGACTGACTGACTGACTGACTGACTGACCCACCCACTGACTGACTGACTGACCCACTGACTGACTGACCTACCCACTGACTGACCCACTGAGTCACTGACTGACTGACCCACTGAGTCACTGACTGACCGACTCACTGACCCGCTGACTGACCCACTGACTGACTGACCCACTGACCCTGACTGACTGACTCACTGACCCACCACTGACTGACTGACCCACCTCACTGACTGACTGACTGACTGAATGACTGACTGACCTACCCACTGACTGACTGACTGACCCACTGACTGACTGACCCACTGACTGACTGACCCACCCACTGACTGACTGACCCACCCACTGACTGACTGACTGACCCACTGACTCACTGACTGACTGACCCACTGACTGACTGACCCACTGACTGACTGACTGACTGACCCACTCACTGACTGACTGACCCACTCACTGACTGACTGACCTACCCTGACTGACTGACCCACTGACTGACTGACCCACTGACTGACTGACCCACTGACTGACTGACCCACTGACTGACTGACTGACTGACCCACTGACTGACTGACTGACTGACTGACTGACTGACTGACCTACCCACTGACTGACCTACCCACTGACTGACCCACTGAGTCACTGACTGACTGACTGACCGACCCACTGACTGACCCACTGACTGACCGACCCACTGACTCACTGACTGACTGACTGACTGACCCACTGACTGACTGACCCACTGACTCACTGACTGACCCACTGACCCTGACTGACTGACCCACTGACTGACTGACTGACCCCTGACTGACTGACTGACCCACCCACCCACTGACTGACTGACCTACCCACTGACTGACTGACCTACCCACTGACTGACTGACCTACCCACTGACTGACTGACCTACCCACTGACTCACTGACCCACCCACTGACTGACTGACCCACTCACTGACTGACTGACCCACCCACTGACTGACTGACCCACCCACTGACTGACCCACCCACTGACTGACTGACCCACTGACTGACTGACTGACCCACTGACTGACTGACTGACCCACTGACTGACTGACCCACTGACTGACTGACCCACTGACTGACTGACCCACTGACTGACTGACCCACTGACCGACTGACCCACTGACTGACTGACCGACCGACCGACCCACTGACCCACTGACTGACTGACCCACCCACTGACTCACTGACTGACTGACCTACCCACTGACTGACTGACCCACTGACTGACTCACTGACCCACTCACTGACTCACCGACCGACCTACTGACCCACCGACCGACCTACTGACCCACCGACCGACCTACTGACTGACCTGACCCACCCACTGACTGACTGACCCTGACTGACTGACCCACCCACTGACTGACTGACCCACCCACTGACTGACTGACTGACCCACTGACTGACTGACTGACCCACTGACTGACCTGACCCGCTGACTGACTGACCCACCCACTGACTGACTGACCCACCCACTGACTGACCCACCCACCCACTGACTGACCCGCTGACTGACTGACCCGCTGACTGACTGACTGACCCACTGACTGACTGACCCACTGACTGACTGACCCACTGACTGACTGACCCACTGACTGACTGACCCACTGACTGACTGACCCACTGACTGACTGACTGACCTGACCCGCTGACTGACTGACCCACCCACTGACTGACTGAACCACTGACTGACTCACTGACTGACTGACTGACTGACTGACTGACTGACTGACTGACTGACTGACTGACTGACCCGCTGACTGACTGACCCACTGACTGACTGATCCGCTGACTGACTGACTGACCCACTGACTGACTGACCCACCCACTGACTGACCCTGTGTTGCTGTAGGTTTGCAGAGCAGCACAACTTCATGAAGCCCAACGACGACAGAGCTCTGGGCCTGATGACGTGCAGCGCCAGGTCTGTCATGGAGGACCTGGATGACATCATCATATCGTACGGACAAAGTGACGAGTTCAGCTTCGTCTTCAAGAGGACCTCCAACTGGTTTAAGAGGAGAGCCAGGTAATAACACACATGTACAGAGACGCACACACCGTCACACAGACACTCTCCAACCACACAGACACTCCCCAACCACACAGACACTCCCCAACCACACAGACACTCCCCAACCACACAGACACTTTCCAACCACACAGACACTTCCCAACCACACAGACACTCCCCAACCACACAGACACTCCCCAACCACACAGACACTCCCCAACCACACAGACACTCCCCAACCACACAGACACTCCCCAACCACACAGACACTTCCCAACCACACAGACACTCCCCAACCACACAGACACTCTCCAACCACACAGACACTCCCCAACCACACAGACACTTCCCAACCACACAGACACTTCCCAACCACACAGACACTCCCCAACCACACAGACACTTCCCAACCACACAGACACTCCCCAACCACACAGACACTCCCCAACCACACAGACACACACAAGAAATGTTTATTGCATTTGAGTGACACTTTTCTGGTCTCCTCCCTCTCCCCTTCCACTCCCCCTCCAGTAAGCTGATGACCCATGTAGCGTCCCAGTTCTCCTCTTCCTATGTGTTCTACTGGAAGGACTACTTCGGAGACCAGCCCCTCCTTTACCCCCGGGGTTTGACGGACGGGTGGTTCTGTATCCTAGCAACCGCAACCTCCGGGACTACCTCAGCTGGAGGCAGGCTGATTGTAAATATACACACAAACACACACTCCTATCCCCCAATACATTATCTTGTGTGTGTATGCTTTGACTACAGTAGATTCTCTTCCACATGTGTGGTTCTCTTTCGTAATGGTGTGTGTGTTTGCCAGGTCACGTCAACAACCTGTATAACACAGTGTTTTGGACGTTGGTGCAGAAAGGCAGACTCACCACTACACAGGCAGAGGACAGACTAAAGGTGAGAGTTATTCCAGTGAGATTAGCATAATTACATGTGTGGGGGTGTGTCAGGCTTCAAATATCTGTTATTTTTGAGGTGTGTCATTTGCTAAGGGGCATCTGCTTGTTAGTCATAACTATAATTATTATGTTAATAGCTTTAGAATGGATGACTACTTCATGCTGTTTACTTTCACTGACAACCACCTCACAGTTGACCGTTCCATTTACCAAGAACCTTTAGATACATAATCAAATCTCTGTGATGTATGTCTCTCTCTCTCCCAGGGAACGTTGGCAGCAGATAAGAATGAGATCATGTTTTCTGAGTTTGATATCAATTACAACAAGGAGCCTCTGGTCCACAGGAAAGGAACCACCCTCATCTGGGAGAAGGTGAGAACTCTGGTTGTCCTTAATGCACCCTATTCCCTATATATAGCCTCTTGTCTGAGGTAGTGCACTATATAGAAAATTGGATGCCATTTCAGATACATTCATACAAAATACAGGCTTGTGTGTGTGAGGGCGTTAGGTAGCCTAGTGGTTAAGAGTGTTGGGCCAGTAACTGAAACGTTGCTGGTTCCAGTCACCAAGATGACTAGGTGAAAATCTGTCGGGCGTGGCCCTTGAGCATTGCACTAAACCCTAATTGCTCCAGGGTCACCGTCAATAATGGCTCACTCCAAGGGTGTCTGGGGGAGTGGCATATGAAGGGTTAGGACTATACAATTCACACCTATAATACATTAATAATTAGGTAGGTGCTTACATTTTGTCCTATCCTTCGCTTCTCTCACTCTCAAATTCTTAACCCCCTTCCTTCATCCCTCTGTCCCAGCTGGAAGAAACAGTGACCAAGAGTGTGAAGCTCCCTAACGAGGCGGGGGAGGAGGTGCTAGTGACACGCACCAGGAGGCGTGTCAGTGCCCACCACTGTGACGTCATAGGGAACCAGTTCTGGGAGGAACACCCCAACATTCTACAAGACGACAACTGCTGAGCTGACGGGGAACAGAGCTTTTCCTGTCGGAGAAAAACCAGCAGACACCAGCCCTTCGTGGATAACGTTGAACATGGACAGAGTCTAGGGGGAGTTCTTCATACTCCCAAATGCTTGTGCTGTGGGATGGAGAGGGTTGAGAGCTCTCACTCTGCATGGACAGATACTGTTAATAACCAACTCTTGATTGGAACAAACTGTCTACGGTGGCTGCTGTCTACGGTGGCTGTAAAACAAGAGGTCTTTCATAACTCCACACCATCATTCTCTTTGCTCATGTACTGTATACAAATATTTTACTGTGATTAAATATGACTGCTCTTTTTATGTCTGGATCCATTAAACCAAGAGAATATGTAGTTTGTTTTTCCGGTGGTGATGCTGGCATATTATATCATCTTCTCTCTCTCTCTATACACACTGGTTTACAGTGGTTGATATAAATGTATTGCTTTTGGTGGGACAGCGAAAACAAGATGGAACCTAGTTTCTCGGGTAGGTATCACCATGCACAATGCTGCTACAGTAGGCCTACATAAACCAGATTGCTCTCCACTACAATCCCTGCCCAGAAATGGTGCCAACCCCAGCATGGTCATGACATGCTGTACTGAACACTACCTGCCGCTCTACCCAGAAACTACCTGTGCTGGCAATAACGATCACCCCGGGTGCCGACAGCCATATGGCCCTGTTCAAAGGCAATGCACCAGTGTTGTACTCGGCATCGAGAGCACATTTTGAATGTCTCCGTCTCAGATATTGAGGACTCGTCATTTCTTACCCAGACCAGTGGAGTAAAAAACTCATCAGCTTCCATTCAGTCAGCCATAAAAGCACTTCGCCAGGCCAAATATATACACTTATTTTTGAAATATTAATACCCTATGACCTATTTTACTCGTAACATTACTGTCCTTCAATTTCACTGAAAGAAATCCTCAAACGTTGTCCAATATCCTTGACTCGCTGTTAGGGAAGAGTGAGGGAAATTGTTGGAAAGTTGCGCGCTCACTATTAGTAAAGGGGAGACGGTGAAATTCTAGGTCTTTATATCTGTTATAGACATTTGCGCAGTGGCGAACCAATTGAACCTAGTCCTTCAGGCTCGTGATGCTGAAAGGACAGCAACCATAGCACCAGCGCACTCATGTATGAAAGCGCACTTTTTGTAAAAAAAGAAAGGGTCGGTGGTGTAGTGGAGGTTATATACATCCTATACCCACATTTTGACATCGGTAGCCGGTAGGTAGGAAAGACGTTTCAACTTATGATACACTATATATACAAAATTATGTGGACATCCCTTCAAATTAGTGGATTCGGCTAATTCAGCCACAACTGACAGGTGTATAAAATCGAGCACACAGCCATCCTTAGACAAATATTGGCAGTAGAATGGCCTTACTGAAGAACTCAGTGACTTTCAACTTGGCACCATCATAGGATGCCACCTTTCCAACAAGTCAGTTTGTCAAATTCTGCCCTGCTAGAGCTGCCCCGGTCAACTGTAAGTGCTGTTATTGTGAAGTGGAAACTTCTAGGAGCAACAATGAGTTAGCTGTAAAAAGGTAAGCAACACAAGCTCACCGAACGGGACTGCAGGGTGCTGAAGCGCATAGCGCATATAAATCGTCTGTCCTCGGATGCAACACTCACTACCGAGTTCCAAACTGCCTCTGGAAGCAATGTCAGCACAATAACTGTTAGTCGGGAGCTTAAGGAAATGGTTTCCATGGCCAAGCAGCCGCACACAGCCTAAGACCACCATGCGTAAATCCAAGCGTCGGCTGGAGTCATTTGACTCTGGAGCAGTGGAAACGTGTTCTCTGGAGTGATGAATCATGTTTCACCTTCTGAATCTGGGTTTGGCGGATGCCAAGAGAACGCTACCTGCCCCAATGCATAGTGCAAACTGTAAAGTATGGTGGAGGAGGAATAATGGTCTGGGGCTGTTTTTCATGGTTCAGGCTAGGCCCCTCAGTTCCAGTGAAGGGAATCTTAACGCTACAGAATACAATGACATTCTAGACGATTCTGTGCTTCCAGCTTTGCGGCAACAGTTTGGGGAAGGCCCTTTCCTGTTTCAGCATGACAATGCCCCTGTGCACATGGTGAGGTCCATACAGAAATGGTTTGTCGAGATCGGTGTGGAAGAACTTGACTGACCTGCACAGAGTGCTGACCTCAACCACATCAAACACCTTTGGGAGGAATTGGAACACCGACTGCGAGCCAGGACTAATCGCCCAACATTAGTGCCCAACCTCACTAATGCTCTTGTGGCTGAATGGAAGCAAGTCCACGCAGCAATGTCCGAACATCTAGAGTGAAAGCCTTCCAAGACGAGTGGAGGCTGTTTTAGCAGCAAAGGGTGGACCAATTCCATATTAATGCCCATGATTTTGGAAAGAGATGTTCAACAAGCAGGTGTCCACATACTTTTGGTCATGTAGTGTATCTACCAGTAAATGCTAACTAAGGCAACAATGGGTATGCACACCAGGTGGTGAAAATGTTTGGTCCTTAGTCTTTTTTTAAGGGGTGGATCAGCTTTAAAATTGCAGATAGATTGGGGCTTCCATCAATGTGATTGTCTACATAATTTCAAATCCCCCATATATATCTTTTGGACATTTTTACAGTACCAGTCAAAAATGGTATGTTGTATAATAATAGTGAAGACATCAACACTATGAAATAACACTTATGGAATCATGTAGTAACCAAAGAAGTGTTAAAAAAATCAAAATATATTTTATAGTATATTTGCCTTGATTACAGCTTTGCGCACTCTTGGCATTCTCTCAACCAGCTTCATGAGGTAGTCACACTCTTGGCATTCTCTCAACCAGCTCCACGAGGTAGTCACACTCTTGGCATTCTCTCAACCAGCTTCATGAGGTAGTCACACTCTTGGCATTCTCTCAACCAGCTTCATGAGGTAGTCACACTCTTGGCATTCTCTCAACCAGCTTCATGAGGTAGTCACACTCTTGGCATTCTCTCAACCAGCTTCATGAGGTAGTCACACTCTTGGCATTCTCTCAACCAGCTTCATGAGGTAGTCACACTCTTGGCATTCTCTCAACCAGCTTCATGAGATAGTCACACTCTTGGCATTCTCTCAACCAGCTTCATGAGGTAGTCACCTGGTAAAAGTCTAAGTCCATATTATGTCAAGAACAGCTCAAATAAGCAAAGAGGAACAACATCATTACTTTAAGACTTTAAAAGTTTGAAAGTTTCTTCAAAACCATACAGGGCTGTGATGAAATAAATTGGCTCTCATGAGGACCGCCACAGGAAGGAAGACCCAGAGTTACCTCTGCTGCAGAGGATAAGCTCATTGGAGTTAACTGCACCTCAGATTGCAGCCCAAATAAATGCTTCCCAGAGTTCAAGTAACAGACACGTCAACATCAACTGTTCAGAGGAGACTGCGTGAATCAGGCCTTCATGTTCGAATTGCTGCAAAGAAACCACTACTAAAGGACACCAATAACAAGAAGAGACTTGCTTGGGCCAAGAAACATGAGGAATGGACATTAGACCGGTGGAAATCTGTCCCTTGGTCTGATGAGTCCAAGTTTGAGATTTTCGGCTCCAACCTCTGTCTCTTTGTGAGACGCAGAGTAGGTGAACGGATGATCTCCGTATGTGTCGTTCCCACCGTGAAGCATGGAAGAGGAGGTGTGATGGTGTAGGGGTGCTTTGCTGGTGACACTGTCTGTGATTTATTTAGAATTCAAGGCACACTTAACCATCATGGCTACCACAGCATTCTGCAGTGATACGCCATCCCATCTGGTTTGCACGTAGTGGAACTACAATTTGTTTTTTAACAGGACAATGACCCAACACACCTTCAGGCTGTGTAAGGGCTATTTGACAAAGAAGGAGAGTGATGGAGGGTTGCATCAGATGACCTGGCCTCCACAATCACCTGACCTCAACCCAATTGAGATGGTTTGGGGTGACTTATACTGCAGAGTGAAGGAAAAGCAGCCATCAAGTGCTCAGCATATGTAGGAACTCCTTAAAGACTATTGGAAAAGGATTCCTTATGAAGCTGGTTGAGAGAATGCGAAGAGTGTGCACAGCTGTCATCAAGGCAAAGCGTGGCTACTTTGAAGAACCTCAAATATAAAATAGATTCTGATTTGTTTAACACTTTTTGATTACTACATGATTCCATATGTGTTATTTCATAGTTTTGATATCTTCACTATTATTCTACAATGTAGAAAATAGTACAAATAAAGAAAACCTCTTGAATGAGTAGGTGTTGTCCAAACTTTTGACTGGTACTCTATAGATAATATATTTATTTATTTGAAACTCATTTTAGTTTATTATTTACCCCTAACCCTACCACCCCTCCCCTAATTGGATTACACTAATGGACAACAACACTTGGGCTTCTACTTTATACAGACTATATACATTTTACGAACACAGTATATTTTGTAATAATTATATTTTGTTTGTTTTTAGTCCCATCTTTCAGCATCACTCAACCCCTCACATTTATCTCTGAACACCATCCAGTCCCATCCTTCAGCTCCACTCAACCCCTCACATTTATCTCTGAACACCATCCAGTCCCATCCTTCAGCTCCACTCAACCCCTCACATTTATCTCTGAACACCATCCAGTCCCATCTTTCAGCTCCACTCAACCCCTCACATTTATCTCTGAACACCATCCAGTCCCATCCTTCAGCTCCACTCAACCCCTCACATCTATCTCTGAACACCATCCAGTCCCATCTTTCAGCATCACTCAACCCCTCACATTTATCTCTGAACACCATCCAGTCCCATCTTTCAGCATCACTCAACCCCTCACATTTATCTCTGAACACCATCCAGTCCCATCTTTCAGCATCACTCAACCCCTCACATTTATCTCTGAACACCATCCAGTCCCATCTTTCAGCATCACTCAACCCCTCACATTTATCTCTGAACACCATCCAGTCCCATCCTTCAGCTCCACTCAACCCCTCACATTTATCTCTGAACACCATCCAGTTTTGATTTCTATTAGCCAAATATTTTTAAACTGTGCTGTTTCACAAATGTTCTGAACATTTCTATTATCATAGTTTCTACAGTGGCAGGTAGCCTAGTGGTTAGAGCGTTGGACTTCAAGTTCAAACCCCCGAGCTGACAAGGTACAAATCTGTTGTTCTGCCCCTGAACAGGCAGTTAACCCACTGTTCCTATGCCATCATTGAAAATTAGAATTTGTTCTTAACTGACTTGCCTAGTTAAATAAAGGTAATAAAAATCTTGGTTAGTAGGTTATTTGCGATGTGTCATCAAGCTCTGTTTGCATCAATATTTCTAAAGGCCTCCCCAAAAAACCTTTTCAATTAAATGCTGACTGCAATGTTAGCATACCTGACAAAACTGATTTGTATCTATGGGGAGGGCATTTTGTTTAACTCAATTGGATTAAAGGGCAACTACATCCTCCAAAAATATATATTTTTTTCCAGATCTAAACAATGTTCTCCTGATGAGGTTTAAGAATTATTGTGGACTTTAAACATCACATCTACAAGACCCTGCTAGGTAAAGTCCCCCCTTATCTCAGCTCGCTGGTAACCATAGCATCACCCACCTGTAGCACGCGCTCCAGCAGGTATATCTTTCTGGTCACCCCCAAAACCAATTCTTTCTTTGGCCGCCTCTCCTTCCAGTTCTCTGGTGCCAATGACTGGAACGAACTACAAAAATCTCTGAAACTGGAAACACTTATCTCCCTCACTAGCTTTAAGCACCAACTGTCAGAGCAGCTCACAGATTACTGCACCTGTACATAGCCCACCTATAGTTTAGCCCAAACAACTACCTCTTTCCCTGCTGTATTTATTTAATTTATTTATTTATTTTGCTCCTTTGCACCCCATTATTTTTATTTCTACTTTGCACATTCTTCCACTGCAAATCTACCATTCCAGTGTTTAATTACTATATTGTATTTACTTTGCCACCATGGCCTTTTTTTGCCTTTACCTCCCTTATCTCACCTCATTTGCTCACATCTTATATAGACTTGTTTATTCTGTATTATTGACTGTATGTTTGTTTTACTCCATGTGTAACTCTGTGTCGTTGTATCTGTCGAACTGCTTTGCTTTATCTTGGCCAGGTCGCAATTGTAAATGAGAACTTGTTCTCAACTTGCCTACCTGGTTAAATAAAGGTGAAATTAAAAATGTAAAAAATTGCATAGTGACCTGTTGGCCTTGACCTGTTGGCCATTACAAGTCAATGTGATTGGTTGATTCCACCATCACTCCAAAATGTTGCCCTAATACAGTTGAATGGCAGATGCCTTCTATCAAGCTTCTGATGTCTTAGCCAATGGCTGATTTAGCTAGCTCGATTTATCTAAAAAACAAAAATATTCAGCGTTAACCTTATCCTCTCTATCAAAAGTTGAAGAGATTAAATCAGAACATCATTGAAAATAATAATATCATTATTATTATTTTGCTATAAATCCTTAGCCTTTTTTCTGAAACCGGAGAAGGCTCTCAAATCAAACCAAATCAAATTGTATTGGTCACATACTCATATTTAGCAGATGTTCTTGTGGGTGTAGTGAAATGCTCGTGTTCCTCGCTGTGTTTGAATCAGTAATAATGTGTAGTGGCTCTATTTTTCGGCATGTATTTGTTTTACCATTCTGAATGACAAAAGAATCCATATGTTGTTCTGAAATATGAACACAGAAATACTGGACATTTTGAACTCTAATTATGGTGACGATTTGACAAAATTACAGTCATGGTCTTGAATTGGACTCGCATTTTTCTGGTCTCGATCTTGACTGCTTCCCGGACCTCTCATCCCCCACCCCGGTCTTGACTCGGTCTCGCCCCCTCTCCTGTATTGGTCTTGACTTGGACTAGATTCCCTCCGGTCTTTGTCTTGAGTCGGTCTCGCTTTGGGTGTCTCGAACAAAACACTGCGGTGCACTATATAGGAAATATGGTGTCTTTGGTACAGAGCCTGAGCTGTATAACATAATTCATCTTTAGTAGAAATGTTTTACGGTAGACTATTGCCATGATACATTCTGTATTTCAGAAATTCACATTCACATTTTTGAATTGTGTTAGGGCTTTCATAAAACAATCGCTAGTCTTCAAAGGTTTTCAAAATCACAGAAATCGATTGGCCAGTTATAGGGTAAATGGGAGGGGCTGAAAATGAAAGTAAGAACTGGAAACAGAAAAGATGCGCTCTACCCCTGTGGAAGCATCCGAAGCAGACAGAGCGATAGAGTGCTATTGTTGCCTACACATTTATCCGCTTCATAGGATATGTCGACAGGCAGCTATTATTTATCCTTTGCCTATGCATTTTTTGTTGTTTGCGATTACATTGTAGGGTTTAAACTATAACCCTTTATTTTAGCATGAGTCCACGAGAACGGATAACCCGCTTTAATCGGTGTTCTGCATATTCCCTTCTGCGTCTGTGTCTGTATTTGACAGTCGTTATCTGCTGTGTTGGGTCTGTTGTATCTTGTCACGTAGATGCTGCCGGTAAGTCTGTGCATTCATTACAACAGCTAATCAGTTCATGAATGGAGTTTTTCTGGATGGCTGATAAATATTTCAAGATCATTCATTTTGAACTGTGCATTATGTTGGTTCATTCAGTCCATAGCTATGTGTTTACTGGTGTTTCAAGGTTTATTTAGTCTTTCTTGGGCTATTGTGAATGTTTGAAAGAATCAATTTTCTTATTCATTCATAACATAAGCAATTTTTCTATAAATTGCAGCCTAAATTATTTTAAAAGCATGTGCCGAAGTCAGTTTTAAATTCAGTAATCTAAAGAACTTCCTGTTGGCTACCTCATGATAAGCTGTAGACCATACTATGTGCCAAGCAAGTTTTCATCTATATTGTTCATAGATTTCTATTTACCACCACAAACCAAGACTACCCCAGCTGTATAGAGCCCCACAGTAGAGGTGTCATAATACCCATAAAGCCTAGCAGTCAAACAGGGAAACGGTTCCAATCGTTTTTTCACCATTCATTTTTCTCATAAGGAATTTTAGAAACCATTAAAATAGAGTCTGTGTTTCGTGTAGGCTTACCCTGGAGTGACGTTTTTGCTAACCATATAAATCTCTCTCGGACTAGGTGATTTTTATCAATATATTCAAATCTATTTACTCTCAAATTTACTCTCAAAATGCTAATTAGCATCAAAGTAGACATCATGCAAGACTACAAATCCCTGCAAACTCCTGCATGTCATCTCTACCTGACACCTTTGCTAACAGGTATTGTGTCAATTTAAAACTAGCACAAGGCAGTTCACAGAATTTTCAATTTAAAGAAATGTTGTCAATTTTTTCATTGCTAAATTTAGATAACATTAGAACTAATCCAGAGATATTTACTTTTGCCTCGATTCGGCATTCACGTCCAGATCATCATGGTATTTGTAATTCTTTGTGAAAGCCACATTAGCAGCTAATTAGCATTTCATTTTTGTGTGGTAAATACCAGCAAATATATTGAGAAAAGTCACCTTGTCCTAGAGAGATTTACACGGTTCTCAAAACCTCACGCCAGGGTAAGCCTACACAAAACCTCACGCCAGGGTAAGCCTACACAAAACCTCACGCCAGGGTAAGCCTACACAAAACCTCACGCCAGGGTAAGCCTACACAAAACCTCACGCCAGGGTAAGCCTACACAAAACCTCACGCCAGGGTAAGCCTACACAAAACCTCACGCCAGGGTAAGCCTACACAAAACCTCACGCCAGGGTAAGCCTACACAAAACCTCACGCCAGGGTAAGCCTACACAAAACCTCACGCCAGGGTAAGCCTACACAAAACACAACCCTTATTTCAAGTGTTTCTAAAAATGAACAGTGAAAAATGATTGGAACCATTTCCTTGTTTGACCGCTAGCTTTTATGGGTATGATGACTCATACTGTGATATTCTATAGGGCTATAATCAAACAAGAAAATGCTCATTCAGAGGCGGCGCACCTAGTGGCCGGTGATTTTAATGCAGGAATACTGAAATCTACGAGCATGTCACATATGCAACTAGAGATGAAATAACTCTAGATCACATTTACTCCACACACAGAAAACACATACAAAGCTCTCCCTCACCCTCCATTAGGCAAATCTGACCATAATTCTACCCTCCTGATTTGTGCTTATAAGCAAAACTTTGAGCAGGATGTACCATAGACACACTCAATATGGAAGTATATATATATAATATCTACATATTTCAAGCAGACCACCATAGTCCCTGTGCCAAGGTAACCTGTCTAAATGACTAGCACTCACGTCTGTAGACATGAAATGCTTTGAAAGTTTCTTCATGGCTCACATCAACACCATAATCCCAGACACCCTGGACCCACTCCAATTCACATACCACCCCAACAGATCTACAGATGACACAATCCCTATTGCACTCCACACTGCCCTTTCCCACCTGGACAAAAGGAACATCTATGTGAGAATGCTGTTCATTAACTACAGCTCAGCATTCAACACCATAGTGCACTCCAAGCTCATCACTAAGCTACAGAGGGTAGTGCGAACATCAGTGGGGCCAAGCTCCCCACCATCCAGGACCTCTGTAGTAGGCGGTGTCAGAGGAAGGCCCTACAATTGGTCAAGGACTCCAGTCACCCAAGTCATAGACTGTTCTCTCTGCTACTGCACGGCTAGCGGTACCGATGCACCAAGTCTGGAACCAACAGGACCCGGAACAGCTTCTAGCCCCAAGCTACAAGACTACTAAATAGTTAGTTAAATAGTTAAAACTGCATTATGTAACTTTTTGGGTGACCTGACCAAATGTACATAGAAATTCTAGTTATAGAACTGTCATTTGCATTGAATGCAAGTCTAAGAAGCGGTTAATCTGTTCTATGTGCGCTATTTCTATGCTTCTCGTTTCATTTGTGTCTATTTTACTTCCGGTTTTGTACATTATTTTCAAACAGCTGAAATACAATATTTTTGGTTTTTGAAAGTAGATTTCACAGTGGTTTAGATGGTACAATGATTATCTGCACTTGTCTATACTATTGCTTGTTTTGTCACATAAACTAGATATATGTTCATATCTACATCAGTTACCTCGTACCCCTGCACATCGACTTGGTACTGGTACCCATATAGCCAAGTTATCATTACTCATTGTGTATTCGTTATTACTTTTATTTTTACGTTTTACTTCTCTATTATTTCTCTATTGTCTTTCTCTCTGCACTGTTGGGAAGGGCCCGTAAGTAAGTATTTCACTGTTAGTCTATACCTGCTGTTTTACAAAGCATGTGACAGACATTTATTTGAGTTGATTTTACAATGACTACACAAGCTTGTTGTATTATATTTAATCAGGAGACATCATATTCAAACCTGTATAAGAAAATGAAGTGCACTGGTTTAATTGAGAAATCAAATCAACCAACACATCTTTCAATAAACTGTTACCTTCTACTGTCCTCTTTGTTGACATGCTTGTAAATCCTTTGTGTAGAGGAGCAGAGACTGAGCCCTCAGGAGAACAGTCACAGAATAGAACACAGAGAGAGCTATGAGATTACCTATCCACACTGGTTGCAGCCTGCAAGACACAGGAGGTCCATCCATGGAGAGAAGGTGAGATCCGATCTCATCACTGACATTCCCTACTAACTCAGAGACATGATGGTCCTTCTGTAGCTCAGTTGGTAGAGCATGGCGCTTGTAACGGCAGGGTAGTGGGTTCGATTCCCGGTACCACCCATACGTAGAATGTATGCACACATGACTGTATGTTGCTTTGGATAAAAGTGTCTGCAAAATGGCATATATTATTATATATTATATGATTGTCCTCTGAAATAGCACAACACATTTGACATGTTACAAGTTAGAGAGGTATCATGTTCGATATAATGCTAGAGAGATATAGAGTACATTCGAAAAGTATTCAGACCCCTTGACTTTTTCCACATTTTGTTACGTTACAGCCTTATTCTAAAGTGGATTTTTTAAAATCCTCCTTAATCTACACACAATACCCCATAATGAAAAAGCAAAACAGGTGGTAAATTCAATTGATTGGACATGATTTGGAAAGGCGTCAACCTTTCTATATAAGGTCCCACAGTTGACAGTGCATGTCAGAGCAAAAACCAAACCGTCAGGTCGAAGGAATTGTCTGTAGCACTCTGAGAAAGGATTGTGTAATATTAGATATAATGTTAGAGAGATATAATGTTAGAGAGATATAATGTTAGAGAGATATAATGTTAGAGAGATATAACATTAGAGAGATATAACGTTAGAGAGATATAGCATTAGAGAGATATAGCATTAGAGAGATATAATGTTCGAGAGATATCTTGTTCGAGAGATATAATGTTAGAGAGATATAGCATTAGAGAGATATAATGTTCGAGAGATATCTTGTTCGAGAGATATAATGTTAGAGAGATATAATGTTAGAGGGATATAATGTTAGATATATAATGTTAAAGAGATATAATGTTAGAGAGATATAATGTTAGAGAGATATAATCTTAGAGATATATAATGTTAGAGAGATATAATGCTAGATATATAATGTTAAAGAGATATATTGTTGGATATAATGTTAGAGGGATATAATGCTAGATATATAATGTTAGAGAGATATAATGCTAGAGATATAATGTTAGAGGGATATAATGCTAGATATATAATGTTAAAGAGATATAATCTTAGAGATATAATGCTAGAGATATAATGTTACAGTGATATACTGTTAAAGAGATATAATGTTAGATATAATGCTAGAGATATAATGTTAGAGATGAGATAATGCTAGAGATATATAATGTTAAAGTGAGATAATGCTAGAGATATATAATGTTAGAGTGAGGATATACTGTTAAAGAGAGATAATGTTAGAGATAATGCTAGAGAGATATAATGTTAGAGTGAGGTACTGTTAAAGAGATATTGCTAGAGCTGATTCAAATCATCCAAGCTTTTTGATGAGTTGATCATTTGAATCAGCTGTATTGCTTGGTAGAAAAAAAAATGTTTACCCCTTTGGGTCCCCTGGACCAGGATTGAGAACCAGTGTGCTAGAGAGATATAATTTGGCATAAAATGTTAGATATAATGCTAGATACAACATTAGAGACATTTAATTTAGGAGATATATATGTTAGATGTAATTTTAGATATAATGTTCAATATAATGCTAGAAAGATATAAAGATATAATTTCAGATATATAATTTCAGATATAATGTTAAATAGATATAATGCTAGAGAGATATAATGTTAAATAGATATAATGCTAGAGAGATATAATGTTAAATAGATATAATGCTAGAGAGATATAATGTTAGATATAATGCTTGAGAGATATAATGTTAAATAGATATAATGCTAGAGAGATATAATGTTAGATATATATATTGTTTGATATAGTTCTAGAGATCTATAATTTGAGATATTATGTTAGAGAGATAGACCATTATTTGTAAGTTTAGAGAGATACAATGTCAGAGAGAATGTTAGAGAGATATAATTTTAGATTAGATGTAGAGAGAGATATAGTGTTAGAGAGATATGATGCAGGAGATGTAATGTTAAAGAATAATGTTAGAGAGATATAATTGTAGAGATATATAATGCAATAGAGATATAATGTTATAGAGATATAATGTTAGAGAGATATAATGCAATAGAGATATAATGTTAGAGAGATATAATGCAATAGAGATATAATGTTAGAGAGATATAATGTTAGAGAGATATAATGCAATAGAGATATAATGTTAGAGAGATATAATGCAATAGAGATATAATGTTAGAGAGATATAATGTTAGAGAGATATAATGCTAGAGAGATATAATGCTAGAGAGATATAACGTTAGAGAGATATAACATTAGAGAGATATAATGTTAGAGATATAATGTTAGAGAGATATAATGTTAGAGAGATATAATGCAATAGAGATATAATGTTAGAGAGATATAATGTTAGAGAGATATAATGTTAGAGATATAATGTTAGAGAGATATAATGCTAGAAAATATAATGTTATATAGAGATGATGTTAGAGAGATATAATGCAATAGAGATATAATGTTAGAGAGATATAATGCTATAGAGATATAATGTTAGAGAGATATAATGTTAGAGAGATATAATGCTAGAGAGATATAATGCTAGAGAGATATAATGTTAGAGAGATATAATGCTAGAGAGATATAATGTTAGAGAGATATAATGCTAGAGAGATATAATGTTAGAGAGATATAATGTTAGATATAATGCTATAGAGATATAATGTTAGAGAGATATAATGCTAGAGAGATATAATGTTAGAGAGATATAATGCTAGAGAGATATAATGCTAGAGAGATATAATGTTAGATAGAGATGATGTTAGAGAGATATAATGTTAGAGATGATGCTAGAGAGATATAATGTTAGAGATGATGCTAGAGAGATATAATGTTAGATAGAGATGATGTTAGAGAGATATAATGTTAGAGATGATGCTAGAGAGATATAATGTTAGAGATGATGTTAGAGAGATATAATGTTAGATATAATGCTAGAGAGATATAATGCTAGAGAGATATAATGTTAGATAGAGATGATGTTAGAGAGATATAATGTTAGATATAGATGATGCTGGAGAGATATAATGTTAGAGATGATGCTAGAGAGATATAATGTTAGAGAGATATAATGCTAGAGAGATATAATGTTAGAGATGATGCTAGAGAGATATAATGTTAGAGAGATATAATGTTAGAGAGATATAATGTTAGAGAGATATAATGTTAGAGATATAATGTTAGAGAGATATAATGCTAGAGAGATATAATGCTAGAGAGATATAATGTTAGAGATGATGCTAGAGAGATATAATGTTAGAGATGATGCTAGAGAGATATAATGTTAGAGATGATGCTAGAGAGATATAATGTTAGAGATGATGCTAGAGAGATGTAATGTTAGAGATGATGCTAGAGAGATATAATGTTAGAGATGATGCTAGAGAGATATTATTATATTTCTCTGCTTTTCAGCACCCGTCTGAGGCAGAGGTCCTCATCACAGCTGAGGGAGAGGAGATGACACTCCGTCTGCACAGGAATGAGTAAGAACCTTATTGTACCATACCATAAAATACTGTTGTCGTGTCTTTAGCTATGCCGGATTAAGTGATATGACATGCTATTCTTGTAAGGGTTTTCCTTAGGTGAAGTAGAAGCGGACCAAAATGCAGCGTGGTTTCTTTGATTCATGTTTAATAACAAAAGATAAACACGAACACTACAAAAACAATAAACGTGGAAAATCAAAAGCAGCCCTATCTGGTGCAAAACACAGAATATAGTTCATTTCCCCCACCTTCTGATGTTCCCAGAATCTCTATGTTAAACCAAAGGGGTTTGCAAATGTAACATCAGTAGGGTAGAGAGAGGGGGAAAGAGGTATTATGACTGTCATAAACCTACCCCCAGGCCAACGTCATGACACTGTACTATACCATTCCTTACTGTACTGTTCCATAGCATACTGTACCATACCATACAATACTGTACTATACCATACATTACTGTATTATTTCATAACATACTGTATTATACCATAAAATACTGTATTATACCATAACATGCTGTACTATACCATAACATGATGTACTATACCATAACATACTGTACTATACCATAACATGATGTACTATACCATAACATGATGTACTATACCATAACATGATGTACTACACCATAACATGAAGTACTATACCATAACATGATGTACTATACCATAACATGCTGTTATTATACCATAACATGGTGTACTATACCATAACATGATGTACTATACCATAACATACTGTACTATACCATAACATACTGTACTATACCATAACATGATGTACTATACCATAACATGATGTACTATACCATAACATGATGTACTATATCATAACATACTGTACTATACCATAACATATTGTACTATACCATAACATGATGTACTATACCATAACATACTGTACTATACCATAACATGATGTACTATAGCATAACATGATGTACTATACCATAACATGATGTACTATACCATACAATACTGTACTATACCATAACATGATGTACTATACTGTACTATACCATAACATACTGTACTATACCATAACATGATGTACTATACCATAACATGATGTACTACACCATAACATGATGTATTATACCATAACATGATGTACTATACTGTACTATACCATAACATGATGTACTATACTGTACTATACCATAACATACTGTACTATACTGTACTATACCATAACATACTGTACTATACCATAACATGATGTACTATACCATAACATACTGTACTATACCATAACATACTGTACTATACCATAACATGATGTACTATACCATAACATACTGTACTATACCATAACATGATGTACTATAGCATAACATGATGTACTATACCATAACATGATGTACTATACCATACAATACTGTACTATACCATAACATGATGTACTATACTGTACTATACCATAACATACTGTACTATACCATAACATGATGTACTATACCATAACATATGTACTATACCATAACATGATGTACTATACCATAACATGATGTACTATACCATAACATGATGTACTATACTGTACTATACCATAACATGATGTACTATACTGTACTATACCATAACATACTGTACTATACCATAACATGATGTACTATACCATAACATGATGTACTATACCATAACATGATGTACTATACCATAACATGATGTACTATACCATAACATACTGTACTATACCATAACATGATGTACTATACCATAACATGATGTACTATACCATAACATGATGTACTATACCATAACATGATGTACTATACTGTACTATACCATAACATACTGTACTATACCATAACATGATGTACTATACCATAACATGATGTACTATACCATAACATGATGTACTATACTGTACTATACTGTACTATACCACACACACACACACACAGAGAGAGAAAGGGAGTCTCAGACCTCATCCTTCAGGCTATCCCATATGTTTGAGTTTAGTACGACAGATGTCATAGTGAACATATGTTTTACATAGGGATGGAAGGAGAGGGGGTAGAGGGATGTCACCTGAGGGGAAACAGGAAGTGACTATCTTCTCCATCTGTTGAAAGTAGTGATGGACAGATGAATACTGGTGATGAGAGGAAAAGAAAATGACTTAGAGGAAGGATGTTTTTCTGTCAACATTGACGCTGTAATGGCTAACGACACATTGACCCGTGTCACAGTCTCTCAGATCATCTGGCTAACAACACAATGACTGAGTCCCTATGGCCACAATACAGAGGGAGGGATTACATTAACTTCCAGGGAACAGCAGACTTCCACCTTCAGGGTAGGAATGTCACGCATGGAATGTATTTCTATTAACAAACATAATGGAAAGACAACCCGTTCTGACAGTGGACAACATCAGTTAAAAATGAGGGGTGGAGAGTAGGATTAAACCTGTTGAATAAAGTTATGGTGGTGACCGGTGACACACACACACACACACACACACACACACACACACACACACACACACACACACACACACACACACACACACACACACACACACACACACACACACACACACACACACACACACACACACACACACACACACACACACACAGAGAGAGAGAGAAAGAGTGTGACTCCACTGTGTCTGCCTGACTCTCCCCTCAGGGAGAAGGCCTCAGCAGGTGGTCACATTACAGCTGGGGGAGTGATTAACATCTGTGTGTGTGTGTGTGTGTGTGTGTGTGTGTGTGTGTGTGTGTGTGTGTGTGTGTGTGTGTGTGTGTGTGTGTGTGTGTGTGTGTGTGTGTGTGTGTGTGTGTGTGTGTGTGTGTGTGTGTGTGTGTGTGTGTGTGTGTGTCAGTCATTAGCAGACATTCTTTGAAATGAGATAAGAGAGGTACTATTTTACCGGGGTTGTGCTTTAGTAATCTGACTGCTCAACATCCTCAGAGGAACCTGTAGTCATCTGACTGCTCAACATCCTCAGAGGAACCTGTAGTAATCTGACTGCTCAACATCCTCAGAGGAACCTTTAGTAATCTGACTGCTCAACATCCTCAGAGGAACCTGTAGTAATCTGACTGCTCAACATCCTCAGAGGAACCTTTAGTAATCTGACTGCTCAACATCCTCAGAGGAACCTGTAGTCATCTGACTGCTCAACATCATCAGAGGAACCTGTAGTCATCTGACTGCTCAACATCCTCAGAGGAAGCTGTAGTAATCTGACTGCTCAACATCCTCAGAGGAACCTTTAGTAATCTGACTGCTCAACATCCTCAGAGGAACCTGTAGTAATCTGACTGCTCACCATCCTCAGAGGAACCTTTAGTAATCTGACTGCTCAACATCCTCAGAGGAACCTGTAGTAATCTGACTGCTCAACATCCTCAGAGGACCCTAGAAAAGAAAGCCTTCTCCCAGCCCAAGCCCCAGTCCCAACCCGCTCTTGTACCCCTACGTCAACCCCTACCCCAGTCCTCTACCCCTCTACCCCAGCCCTCTACAGCAGTCCTCTACCCAAAGATCTCTTTACCCCAGTCCTTTTTACCCCAGTCCTCTTTACCCCAGTCTTCTACCCCAGTCCTCTCTACTCCAGTCCTCTTTAACCCAGTCCTCTTTAACCCAGTCCTTTACACCAGTCCTCTACCCCAGTCCTCTTTACCCCAGTACACTGCCCAGCCCTCTACACCAGTCCTCCTTGCCTCAGCTCTCTCTTTCCTTGAACTCGCCTCTACTACAGTCCTCTACCCCAGTCCTGTACACCAGTCCTCCTTGCCTCAGCTCTCTCTTTCCTTGAACTCGCCTCTACTACAGTCCTCTACCCCAGTCCTGTACACCAGTCCTCTTTGCATCAGCTCTCTCTTTCCTTGTTCTTGAACTCTCCTCTCCAACAGTCCTCTACTGTACTCCAGCCTCATCCCCCTGCTCAAGTCCTATACCGCACCAGCCTTATCCCCTGCGCCAGTCCTAGACCTCACCAGCCTTATCCCCTGCTCAAGTCCTAGACCTCACCAGCCTTAATCCCCTGCTCCAGTCCTATACCTCACCAGCCTTAATCCCCTGCTCCAGTCCTATACCTCACCAGCCTTATCCCCTGCTCCAGTCCTATACCTCACCAGCCTTAATCCCCTGCTCCCGTCCTATACCTCACCAGCCTTATCCTCTGCTCCAGTCCTAGACCTCACCAGCCTTAATCCCCTGCTCCAGTCCTATACCTCACCAGCCTTAATCCCCTGCTCCAGTCCTATACCTCACCAGCCTTATCCCCTGCTCCAGTCCTATACCTCACCAGCCTTATCCCCTGCCCCAGTCCTATACCTCACCAGCCTTAATCCCCTGCTCCAGTCCTATACCTCACCAGCCTTAATCCCCTGCTCCAGTCCTATTCCTCACCAGCCTTAATCCCCTGCTCCAGTCCTAAACCTCACCAGCCTTAATCCCCTGCTCCAGTCCTAAACCTCACCAGCCTTAATCCCCTGCTCCAGTCCTATACCTCACCAGCCTTAATCCCCTGCTCCAGTCCTATACCTCACCAGCCTTATCCCCTGCTCCAGTCCTATACCTCACCAGCCTTAATCCCCTGCTCCAGTCCTATACCTCACCAGCCTTAATCCCCTGCTCCAGTCCTAAACCTCACCAGCCTTAATCCCCTGCTCCAGTCCTAGACCTCACCAACCTTAATCCCCTGCTCCAGTCCTAAACCTCACCAGCCCTATCCCCTGCTCCAGTCCTATACCTCACCAGCCCTATCCCCTGCTCCAGTCCTACACCTCACCAGCCTTAATCCCCTGCTCCAGTCCTATACCTCACCAGCCTTAATCCCCTGCTCCAGTCCTATACCTCACCAGCCCTATCCCCTGCTCCAGTCCTATACCTCACCAGCCCTATCCCCTGCTCCAGTCCTATACCTCACCAGCCTTAATCCCCTGCTCCAGTCCTATACCTCACCAGCCCTATCCCCTGCTCCAGTCCTATACCTCACCAGCCCTATCCCCTGCTCCAGTCCTATACCTCACCAGCCCTATCCCCTGCTCCAGTCCTATACCTCACCAGCCCTATCCCCTGCTCCAGTCCTATACCTCACCAGCCCTATCCCCTGCTCCAGTCCTATACCTCACCAGCCTTAATCCCCTGCTCCAGTCCTATACCTCACCAGCCCTATCCCCTGCTCCAGTCCTATACCTCACCAGCCCTATCCCCTGCTCCAGTCCTATACCTCACCAGCCCTATCCCCTGCTCCAGTCCTATACCTCACCAGCCTTAATCCCCTGCTCCAGTCCTAGTCTCACCAGCCTCCAGTCAATGGATGTTTATCATCAGGTTTAGGGAATAAAGGAGATTAAGTTTTCTCTCCTTCTTTCTACCTTGATCATTATTTCCTGTCATCTCCTTTCCTGTTGTCCGGCTGTCCTTCTCTCTCTCTTCCCCTCCCGCTCTCATTCTCTCTCTCATTCTCTCTCTATCACCTTATGTCTCCTCCCTCTCTCATTCTCTCTCTCTTCCCCTCCCACTCTCATTCTCTCTCTCTTCCCATCTCTATCACCTTATGTCTCCTCCCTCTCCTTATCTCTCTCTTCCTATCTCTATCACCTTATGTCTCCTCCTTCTCTCCTTCTCTCTCTCTTCCCCTCTCTATCACCTTATGTCTCCTCCCTCTCTCCTTCTCTATTTCACTCTCCTTTTCTCTTGTCTTTGAATCACTTAATAATAAACCTGCTGTGAATTTGCGTGTGTGTGTGTGTTTGTGTGTGTGTGAGTGTGTGTGTGAGAGTGTTGCAGGGCTTTTAGTCTAATGAAAGGCTGTGTTGGGGCCAGAGGGGGACGGTGATTTGGTTAAGAGTCAGGCGGGGCTGTGCTGCTGACTCAGAGAGAGACAGAGAGAGAAGCAGAGAGAGAGAAATGGAAAGATGGAGAGGGAGAAAGAGAGACATGGAAGGACAAGAGAAGGGTAGAGGTCAGGAAAGACAGGGGGAGTTAAGAAATGAGAGGAGACATTTGGTTGGTCGCGGGGGGAGGGTTATGTGGTTTTCAAATCTGTTTATTGTCCTGTTCGCCTCCTTCCCTACTCCATTCTTACAGTACATTAACCCTCTGCCTTGACAATAGAACTCCTCTGTCCACCCCTCTCCTTTCCTATGTCCACCCATTTCCTCTGTCCAACCCTCTCCTCTGTCCAACCCTCTCCTCTGTCCAACCCTCTCCTCTGTCCAACCCTCTCCTCTGTCCAACCCTCTCCTCTGTCCACCCCTCTCCTTTCCTATGTCCACCCATTTCCTCTGTCCAACCCTCTCCTCTGTCCAACCCTCTCCTCTGTCCACCCCTCTCCTTTCCCATGTCCACCCATTTCCTCTGTCCAACCCTCTCCTCTGTCCAACCCTCTCCTCTGTCCACCCCTCTCCTCTGTCCAGACCTCTCCTCTGTCCACCCCTCTCCTCTGTCCAGACCTCTCCTCTGTCCACCCATTTCCTCTGTCCAACCCTCTCCTCTGTCCACCCCTATCCTCTGTCCACCCCTCTCCTTTCCTATGTCCACCCATTTCCTCTGTCCACCCCTCTCCTCTGTCCACCCCTCTCCTCTGTCCAGCCCTCTCCTTTCCTCTGTACACCCCTCTCCTCTGTCCACCCCTCTCCTCTGTCCAACCCTCTCCTCTGTCCACCCCTCTCCTCTGTCCACCCCTCTCCTCTGTCCACCCCTCTCCTCTGTCCAGCCCTCTCCTTTCCTCTGTCCACCCCTCTCCTATGTCCACCCCTCTCCTCTGTCCACCCCTCTCCTCTGTCCACCCCTCTCCTATGTCCACCCCTCTCCTCTGTCCACCCCTCTCCTCTGTCCACCCCTCTCCTCTGTCCACCCCTCTCCTTTCCTATGTCCACCCATTTCCTCTGTCCACCCCTCTCCTCTGTCCACCCCTCTCCTCTGTCCAGCCCTCTCCTTTGTCCAACCCTCTCCTCTGTCCACCCTTCTCCTCTGTCCAACCCTCTCCTCTGTCCACCCCTCTCCTCCCTCCACTGCTCTCTGTCCATTCCTTTCCTCTCCTCTGTCCACCCCTCTACTCTGTCCACCACTCTCCTCTGTCCACCACTCTTCTCTGTCCACCACTCTCCTCTGTCCACTCCTTTCCACTCCTATCCTCTCCACCCCACTCCTCCATCATCCCCTCTCATCCCCTCTCCCCCCTCTCCTCCCTCTCCTCCCCTCTCATCTCCACTCCTCCCTCTCCACCCCTCTTCTCACCTCTCCTCTCACCCTTTTCCCAGTAAAGTTGTTTAAGCTTCAGGTCATCACAAGTCCCCCACTGTACAGTCAGGATGTAGAGAATGATGACCACACACAGAGACAGAAACCAGACAGACAGAAACCAGACCAGACAGACACCAGATAGACGCCATACCAAACAGACACCAGACGAGACAGACACCAGATAGACACCATACCAGACAGACACCAGACAGACACCAGACAGACAGACACCAGACAGAGACGTCTCTTCTCTCTGTGACTTTGGTACGTTTGATATATAACAGAGACATCTCTTCACTCTGTGACTTTGGTACGTTTGCTATATAACAGAGGCATCTCTTCTCTCTGTGACTTTGGTACGTTTGCTATATAACAGAGACATCTCTTCTCTCTGTGACTTTGGTACGTTTGCTATATAACAGAGACATCTCTTCTCTCTGTGACTTTGGTACGTTTGCTTGTCTTTCTTTCTTTCTTTCAGTTGATGTTTAGTCTTTCACCGCTACAGATCTATGTGCTAGTGTGACTTTAGCTTGACCCCCGGCTAAGACAGTCTGACACCCACACACACACACACACACACACACACACACACACACACACACACACACACACACACACACACACACACACACACACACACACACACACACACACACACACACACACACACACACACACACACACACACACACACACACACACACACACACACACACACACACACACACACACACACACACACATCCTCCCGGCTCTGCCATTGAAAGCCCCTTCATCATTCATTTCTGAGTAGCCTCTAGTTGCGTCATCCCCTGGCCCCCCCTCCATTTAGCTCTAGAGAGAGGGAGAGAAGAGAGAGAGAGGAGAGAGAGGGAGAAGAGAATTAGAGAGCAAGAGAGAAATAATTAAAAGTGGGAGAAAGATGGAGAGAGGCAAACGAGAAAGCGAGAATGAGAGAAAATGAGAGAGAGGAGAGAGAGAGACGGCTCTCAAAGCAGAGGTGAGAGGAGGAGGAGGAGGAGGAAGAGAAGGGGGAGGAGGAAGAGGAGGAGGGAAAAGATTACATGAGAGATACGGGGGAGAGAGCGAGAAAGGTTGCAGACTCTACATAAATGTCATAGCAGCACAGTCTACCTTTGCCCAGTGCAGTGGGATGTCATCCAGATACAGTGAACCCTAATGAGTATTAATGTGTTACCTGTTGTGCTGCTGGGGGCTGTGTGTGGCCTGTGCTGGAGGGAGGGAGAGAGGTTGTATCTTGATAACCATCAGAGTGGTTGTTTGTTGGGGATGGAACAGGTCTTGTCTCCCCCCTCTCTCTACTCTGCCCCAGAATTCCAAAGGAGAGAGACAAAAAATGCTCACTCATCCTCCTCCCCCCTCTTCCCCACTCCTCCTGTTTTCTCTTTTAGTACACTCCCCCTCTAAGAAATTGAATGGTTAATGGGATATCATTTACATTTTAATTTACATGATTCCACATATGTTTTTTCATAGTTTTGATGTCTTCACTGTTATTCTTCAGTGTAGAAAATAGTCAAAATAAGGAAAAACCCTAGAATGAGAAGGTGTGTCCAAACTTTTGACTGGTTCTGCATAATTATTTAAATATATTTTATTATTTTCCCCTCACCCTTCCACCCCTCCCCTAATTGGCGTAAACTAATGTACAACACTACTTAGGCTTCTACTTCATCTTCCAGTTCATACATACATACATTTCACAGACAGTATATTTTACATTAGTTATCTTTTGTTTTTTTAGTCCCAATCTTCAGCTCCCTTCATCCCCTCCCATCTATCTCTGAACACCATCCAGTCCCAGCCTTCAGCTCCCCTCAACCCCTCCCATCTATCTCTGAACACCATCCAGTCCCAGCTTTCAGCTCCCCTCAACCCCTCCCATATATCTCTGAACACCATCCAGTCCCAGCCTTCAGCTCCCCTCAACCCCTCCCATCTATCTCTGAACACCATCCAGTCCCAGCCTTCAGCTCCCCTCAACCCCTCCCATATATCTCTGAACACCATCCAGTCCCAGCCTTCAGCTCCCCTCAACCCCTCCCATCTATCTCTGAACACCATCCAGTCCCAGCCTTCAGCTCTCCTCAACCCCTCCCATCTATCTCTGAAGAACATCCAGTCCCAGCCTTTAGCTCCCCTCAACCCCTCCCATATATCTCTGAAGACCACCCAGTCCCAGCCTTCAGCTCCCCTCAACCCCTCCCATCTATCTCTGAAGACCATCCAGTCTCAGCCTTCAGCTCCCCTCAACCCCTCCCATCTATCTCTGAAGACCATCCAGTCCCAGCCTTCAGCTCCCCTCAACCCCTCCCATCTATCTCTGAAGACCATCCAGTCCCAGCCTTCAGCTCCCCTCAACCCCTCCCATCTATCTCTGAAGACCATCCAGTCCCAGCCTTTAGCTCCCCTCAACCCCTCCCATCTATCTCTGAAGACCATACAGTTTTCTATTTGCCATATATTTTTCAACTGTGCTGTGATTTTTCACAAAAGTTCCGAACCTTCCTATTCTCACAGTTTCTACGGATTGTAAAATGAAAGATTAACACCTTTGCTAAGAGTATTATTATATTATTGATCTATTGACTATGACTTATCAAATCACCCAGCAGTGCTATTTGCAGAGTTAACTCCAAGAAATGTTAAATTTTTTCAGCCATTCCTGAACCTGCGACCAAAAACTGCCATCATTCTATTGCTTGCAAGAATTTTGTATAATAATTTAAATTGAAAAGCTCTATGTTTTGAATCCGGCGTCGTTTTGTGTATCAGTTCATAAACCATGTGCCATGGAATCGGTACGTTGAAAATCTCTTCCCAACTATATTTGCAACCTGTATAGTGCAGCTGTACATTTTTAGTCCTTAAATGAAACTGGTATACTTTTTAATTTATCACTTTTGCCAATTTTGGTCTTTAATGCAGGGCCGACAGACAACTTCCTTACCTTCTTCAGTTTCCACTTGCCTCCTCCATTTTTTCAGTAATGCTGCAGTTAGTTAGTTGTAATTTTGGATAGAGAAAACATTTCCATAGATTTGTGTTAACTGCATGTGCAACATAACTCCCCTAGTCCGATTTATAATATAATTTACAAAGATTATAAAAATAAAAATAAATATTTTTTTAATCAATTATTATATTTGAGTTTAACCATAATATTTGTTATATTAGTTCTGTCTTTTCTGTTGGATTAAACTGACATTTCAACCAGCTTTCTATTGCTTGTTTTAAAAATTGCGTTATTTTGGAGATTATTTCAAATTCAAATAACCGAAGGTGAGAGTTTGTCACGTGAATTAAGGGAAATTGCAATTTCTGAACACGGGGTGAGCCATTAGTATGAATGGCCATTAGTATGAATGGCCATTAGTATGAATGGCCATTAGTATGAATGGCTCACTCCGTGTTCAATAATAATTCTAATTCATATTCATTATATAAATAGACCCGTTTCATTTTGTCTGGCTTGCCGTTCTAAATAAAGTGGAATATACAGAGACAGCAGGGGGTCAAACTGTAGAACCCAGTTCCTACATTTCAGTATAACATTTATTTTATCAAACAAAACTATGCTATATTTTGTCTCTGGGACCCTCAGGATGACAAATCAGAGCAGCATTACTGAATGTAAGTACATTATTTACCTTTAGAGGTGAATGTATCAGAACCAGTTGCCGTGATACAAGTGTTTTGTTGTTGTGCACTTTCCTCAAACAACAGCATGGTATTTTTCACTGTAGACTGGACACTGCTGTTAGATTAGCAAACATGTAAGCGTTCTGCCTATATACGACATGTCTATGTCCCGGAAAGTTCGCCGTTGTTTACAGCGTCATTCTAGTCACATTAGTGCAAGTTAGCAACAACCGTCCCGGTTTAGGGACACCGATCCCATAGATAAGTGAACTGGGATTTGACTAAAGAATTAATCAGGGTGATATTTCCACAAATAGACAAGTGTTGTCCTTTCCATGGTTGCAAAATCTTATCTAATTTGGCTAACTTTCTATTAAAATTCATTATATCTTTTGTGATATGAATACTGAGTTTGTCCACTTCACCGTCAGACCATTTTATTGGTAAACTACACGGTAATGTAAAAGTAGCATTTTTCAGTGATCCAATACGTAATATAGGGGGCACTTATCATAATTCAGTTTTAATCTAGAGAGGTTAGAAAAAGTATATAGATCCTCTATGAGGCTGTGCAGGGAACCAAAAATAATTTAAAAGAAAACATAAATCGTCAGTGTACAATAACACCTTTGTTTTTAAGACCTGAATTTTGTAGCCTCTTGAAGTTATTTTTGGATCCAATTTTAATAGTTTACATTTCAATGGCCATAATAAAATATATATGGCGATAGTGGACAGCCTTGTTTTACTCCTATTGACAATTGAATACTTTCCGAGAAGTAGCCATTATTGACTATTTTGCACCTGGGGTTACTATACATAGTTTAAACCCATTGTATAAGAGTTTCTCTTTTTCTACTTTATCAAAGGCCTTTTCAAAGTCAGCTATGAATACCAGACCCAGTTTCCCAGATATTTCATAGTGTTATATTGTTTCCAGTACTTGTCTTATATTATCTCCACTCTATCGTCCATGTAAGAAACCTGTCTGATTAGAATGAATAATATCCGATAATGTAACGGGATTCTTCCTGGGAAGGAGAGGCGGACCAAAATGCAGCGTGGTTATAATTCATGGTTCTTTAATAATGAAACAATACATGAATAAACTACAAAACAAGAAACGTGAAAACCCGAAACAGTCCTGTGTGGTACAAACACTGACACAGGAGACAACCACCCACAAAACCCAACACAAAACAGGCTACCTAAATATGGCTCCCAATCAGAGACAATGAGAGACAATGACTAACACCTGCCTCTGATTGAGAACCATATCAGGCCCAAACACAGAAACAGACAAACAAGACATCCAACATAGAATGCCCACTCAGATCACACCCTGACCAAACAAAACATAGAAACATACAAAGCAAACTATGGTCAGGTGTGACGGTAGCCCCACCCCCTTAGTCCGCCTCATTGTCCGCTTCTATGGCACTGGCGGCACTGGCGGCTCCTTGCAGACTGGCGAAACCTTGCAGACTGGCGGCACTGGTGGCTCCTTGCAGACTGGCGGCTCTGATGGCGCTGGGCAGACGGGTAGCTCAGGCGGCACTGGGCAGACTGGAGACTCTGGCAGCGCTGGACAGGAGGGAGACTCCGGCAGCGCTGGACAGGTGGCAGACTCCGGCAAAGCTGAACAGGCGGGAGACTCCGGCAGCGCTGGACAGGCGGCGACCCTTCTAATATGACCCCACTGGACTGAGGGTCAGATCGGGACAGAGGGTCAGTTCGGGACAGAGGGTCAGCTCGGGACAGAGGGTCAGCTCGGGACAGAGGGGCAGCTCGGGACAGAGGGGTAGCTCCGTACTGGCTGACGACTCTGGCAGATCCTGGCTGACTGGCGGCTCTGGTGGATCCTGGCTGACTGGCGGCTCTAGCGGATCCTGGCTGACTGGCGGCTCTGGCGGATCCCGGCTGAATGGCGGATCCTGGCTGACTGGCGGCACTGGCGGATCCTGGCTGACTAGCGGCTCTGGCGGATCCTGGCTGACTGGCGGCTCTGCTGGATCCTGGCAGACTGGCGGCACTGGCGGCTCCTGGCTGACTGGCGGCACTGGCGGCTCCTGGCAGACTGGCGGCACTGACGGCTCCTGGCGGCACTGGCGGCTACTTGCAGACTGGCAGCACCTTGCAGACTGGCGGCACTGGCGGCTCCTTGCAGACTGGCGGCTCTGATGGCGCTGGGCAGACGGGTAGCTCAGGCGGCACTGGGCAGACTGGAGACTCCGGCAGCGCTGGACAGGAGGGAGACTCCGGCAGCGCTGGACAGGCCGGGAGACTCCGGCAGCGCTGGACAGGCCGGGAGACTCCGGCAGCGCTGGACATGCGGGAGACTCCGGCAGCGCTGGACAGGCGGGAGACTCCGGCAGCGCTGGACAGGCGGGAGACTCCGGCAGCGCTGGACAGGTGGGAGACTCTGGCAGCGCTGGACAGACGAGGCACACTGTAGGCCTGGTGCGTGGTGCCGGCACTGGTGGTACTGGGCCGAGGACACGCACCTCAGGGCGAGTGCAGGGAGCTGCCACCGGAGGGCTGATGCGTGGAGGTGGTACTGGATAGACCGGACGGTGCAGGCACACTGGAGCTCTTGAGCACCGAGCCTGCCCAACCTTACCTGGTTGAATGCTCCCGGTCGCCCTGCCAGTGCGGCGAGGTGGAATAGCCCGCACTGAACTATGCAGGCGAACCGGGACACCATGCGCAAGGCTGGTGCCATGTAAACCGGCCCAAGGAGACGCACTGGAGACCAGATGCGTAGAGCCGGCCGATACGCGGAGCTGATATGTACCGCACCGGGCTATTCACCCACACTGGAGACACCGTGCACTCCACAGCATAACACGGTGCCTGCCCAGTCTCTCTCGCCCTCCGGTAAGCACAGGAAGTTGGCGCAGGTCTCCTACCTGGCTTCGCCATACTTCCTGTGTGACTCTCGGGCTTCCATCCACGCCGCCGTGCTGCCTCCTCATACCAGCACCTCTCCGCCGTGCTGCCTCCAGCTCTTCTTTGGGGCGGCGATATTCTCCTGGCTGTTATTAGAGGCTTTTATTCTCTATCTTGGTTAGGCCAGGGTGTTTCTAGAGTGGGCATTCTAGTTTCTTTATTTCTATGTTGGTGTGGTTCCCAATCAGAGGCAGCTGTCTATTGTTGTTTCTGATTGGGGATCATATACAGGTATAAGTTGTCCTTTTTCGTTTGTGTTTTGTGGGTAGTTGTTTTCTGTGTAGTGTCTGCACCTGACAGAACTTTTGTTTGGTTCAACTTTGTTATTATGTTGCTGTGTTCAGTTTGAATAAAAATCATGAACGCCTACACGCTGTACCTTGGTCTCCTCCTTCATCCGAATACAGACGTTTACAAGTCTACCATTTTTAAGAGTGGTTAAAACATGTTAATAACGTACCTTTGAGTACATTGAAAAATATTTGATATACCTCAACTGGTATGACATCCAGCCCTGGAGTTTTCCCAGACTTGAAGGCTTTAATTGAATCTAGAAGTAACTTCAGTTAGTGGAAATGGAGGAGACTGAAATTAAAGTACTTTGCTTCCTCTTTCAAAATATAGTTTTGTAAATCATGGATAACAGATTTCTATACATTATTTTTGTTAGAATTTCTATGTTGAAGATAAAACAATAATTTGGTGCATTTATACCCATATTCCATCCAGTTTGCTTTATTTTTTACAATATATTACACTTACACTCTTAAATAAGTCCCTCTATTTCTTTCAGTTTTCCTCTAACTTATTCTGTGCCTCTTTGTTAGTTTTTATTGCTATCTATCTGTACCGTTAGTTCCTCTATTTCCTTTTTTAAGATGAACTCTTTTGCCCTAAATAGTTTTGGTTTTAAAGATGAGTATCGAATTGATGATGTAGATCTGATGATATAGATTTGATTATATAGATTTGAGGCGGGGGGCGGCAGGGTAGCCTAGTGATTAGAGCGTTGGACTAGGAACCAAAAGTTTGCAGGTTCAAATCCCCAAGCTGACAAGGTTCAAATCTGTCGTTCTGCCCCAGAACAGGCAGTTAACCCACTGTTCCTAGGCCGTCATTAAAAATAAGAATTTGTTCTTAACTGACTTGCTTAGTTAAATAAAGGTAAAATAAAAATATAAAACATTTTGATGGCTCTGTGTTTGAAACTAGCCCTCAGGAGAAACTACCATCTGACCAAGATGGGTAGAGGTATAGAAAAGATGAATGGACAGAGAGATGGGCGGAGGAATAGAAGAGATGGATGTCTAGAGAAATAGGTGGAGGTATAGAAACGATGAATGGATAGAGAGATGGATGGAGGTTTAGATCATCTTGAGTTTGTTCTAGCTATTCGTATGAGCCCTCAGCCAAACCCAGTGATGAAGAAATATGTCTCCCAAGTGTGTGTGTTCGGCATGGTCCAACTGCATTCCTTAGTTTGATGGATCTGAGAGAGAGAGAGGGAGGGAGGGAGAGAGAGGGAGGGGTAGAGAAAGAGAGAGACCTATAACAGCTGGTAGTGTGGTTTAGTATTTGAATGAAAACAGGAAGAGTGGATTGAGACAGACTTGGAACCAATCAGAGCAAAAAAATAAACATCTGCACAAGATCCTGAATGTTTGTTGGTCTGTCTATAGAGCAGAGTGTTTGTGTCTCTGTCTCTCTCTATAGAGTGTTTGTTGGTCTGTCTATAGAGCAGAGTGTTTGTGTCTCTGTCTCTCTCTATAGAGTGTTTGTGTCTCTGTCTCTCTCTATAGAGTGTTTGTTGGTCTGTCTATAGAGCAGAGTGTTTGTGTCTCTGTCTCTCTCTATAGAGTGTTTGTTGGTCTGTCTATAGAGCAGAGTGTTTGTGTCTCTGTCTCTCTCTATAGAGTGTTTGTGTCTCTGTCTCTCTCTATAGAGTGTTTGTTGGTCTGTCTATAGAGCAGAGTGTTTGTGTCTCTGTCTCTCTCTATAGAGTGTTTGTGTCTCTGTCTCTCTCTATAGAGTGTTTGTTGGTCTGTCTATAGAGCAGAGTGTTTGTGTCTCTGTCTCTCTCTATAGAGTGTTTGTGTCTCTGTCTCTCTCTATAGAGTGTTTGTTGGTCTGTCTATAGAGCAGAGTGTTTGTGTCTCTGTCTCTCTCTATAGAGTGTTTGTGTCTCTGTCTCTCTCTATAGAGTGTTTGTTGGTCTGTCTATAGAGCAGAGTGTTTGTGTCTCTGTCTCTCTCTATAGAGTGTTTGACCAGACTATCACATACTCCTAACTATGAGTTTACCCAGGTGTGACACTCCAAATGAAGCATGTACCCATTCAGTAAGGATGTTAGAAAAGTCCAGAAGAGTTGACTGAAAGCCCTGTCATAGTGTCGTTGGACAAACAAACAAACAGTCACATATGTTATTATCCAAATGTCTGGGAGGGAAAAATAGCTTTTCTGACCGGACAGAAAGGTTTGGGATTGTATATGTTGTAGATAGGATTGTTTCTTTAATAGGGTTGAGTCTGGGTTGCTCTTTATTTCTGTCTCTCTCTGTGTATCTCTCCCTATATGTCTCTCTGTGTATATCTATCTCTGTCTCTCTCTGTGTATCTCTCCCTATATCTGTCTCTCTGTGTGTATCTCTCCCTATATCTGTATCTCTTTGTGTATCTCTCTGTATCGGTATCTCTCTGTGTATCTCTCTATATCTGTATCTCTCTGTGTATATCTATCACTGTCTCTCTCTGTGTATCTCTCCCTATATCTGTCTCTCTCTGTGTATCTCAACCTATATCTGTCTCTCTGTGTATATCTCTCTCTGTCTCTCTCTGTGTATCTCTCCCTATATCTGTCTCTCTGTTTATATCTATATCTGTCTCTCTGTTTATATCTATCTCTGTCTCTCTCTGTGTATCTCTCTATATATCTGTCTCTCTGTGTATATCTATCTCTGTCTCTCTCTGTGTATCTCTCCCTATATCTGTCTCTCTGTGTATCGCTCTGTATATCTGTCTCTCTGTGTATCGCTCTGTCTCTCTACATCTCTCTGTATCTGTATCTCTCTGTGTGTCTCTCTGTATCTGTTTATATCTATCTCTGTCTGTCTCTGTGTATCTCTCTATATATCTGTCTCTCTGTGTATATCTCTCTCTGTCTCTCTCTGTGTATCTCTCTGTATATCTGTCTCTCTGTGTATCGCTCTGTCTCTCTACATCTCTCTGTATCTGTATCTCTCTGTATCTCTATCTGTCTATGTATCTTTATTGGCATGGGAAACATATGTTAACATTGCTAAAGCAAGTGAAGAAGATAATATACAAAAGTGAAATAAATTATAAAATGTCATATTATGTATATATACAGTGTTGTAATGATGCACAAATGATGCACAAATGGTTAAAGTACAAAAGGGAAAATAAATAAGCATAAATATGGGTTATATTTACGTTATATTTTGTATCTCTCTCTATCTGTATATCTTTGTGTATCTCTCTGTATCTGTATCTCTCTGTGTATCTCTCTGTATCTGTATCTCTCTGTGTATCTCTCTGTATCTGTATCTCTCTGTGTGTCTCTCTGTATCTGTATCTCTCTGTGTATCTCTCTGTGTATCTCTCTGTGTATCTCTTTGTGTATCTCTCTGTGTGTCTCTCTGTATCTGTATCTCTCTGTGTATCTCTCTGTGTATCTCTTTGTGTATCTCTCTGTGTGTCTCTCTGTATCTGTATCTCTCTGTGTGTCTCTCTGTATCTATATCTCTTTGTGTATCTCTCTGTGTATCTCTCTGTGTATCTCTCTGTGTATCTCTCTGTATCTGTATATCTTTGTGTATCTCTCTGTGTATCTCTCTGTATCTGTATATCTCTGTATCTGTATCTCTCTGTGTATCTCTCTGTATCTGTATATCTCTGTATCTGTATCTCTTTGTGTATCTCTCTGTGTATCTCTTTGTATCTGTATCTCTCTGTGTATCTCTCTGTGTATCTCTCTGTATCTGTATATAAGATCAGCGTCAACTCACCATCAGTACGACCAAGAATATGTTTTCCGCGACGCGGATCCTGTGTTCTGCCTTACAAACAGGACAACGGAATGGATCGCATGCAGCGACCCAAGGAAACGACTCCGAAAAAGAGGGAAACGCGGCGGTGTTCTGGTCAGACTCCGAAAAAGGGCACATCGCGCACCACTTCCCAGTATTCTTCTTGCCAATGTCCAGTCTCTCGACAACAAGGTTGATGAAATCCGAGCAAGGGTGGCATTCCAGAGGGATATCAGAGACTGCAACGTTCTCTGCTTTACGGAGACATGGCTTACTAGGAAAACGCTATCCAGGGCGGTACAGCCAACGGGTTTCTCCACGCATCGCGCCGACAGAAACAAACATCTCTCTGGTAAGAAGAGTGGAGGGGGCGTATGCCTCATGACTAACGGGACATGGTGTGATGAAGGAAACATACAGGAACTCAAATCCTTCTGTTCACCTGATTTAGAATTCCTCACAATCAAATGTAGACCGCATTATCTTCCAAGAGAATTCTCTTCGATTATAATCACAGCCGTATGTATCCCCCCCCAAGCAGACACATCGATGGCTCTGAACGAACTTTATTTAACTCTTTGCAAACTGGAAAACATTTATCCGGAGGCTGCATTCATTGTAGCTGGGGATTTTAACAAAGCCAATCTGAAAACAAGACTCCCTAAATTTTATCAGCATATCGATTGCGCAACCAGGGGTGGTAAAACCTTGGATCACTGTTACTCTAACTTCCGCGACGCATATAAGGCCCTGCCCCGCCCCCCTTTCGGAAAAGCTGACCACGACTCCATTTTGCTGATCCCTGCCTACAGGCAGAAATTAAAACAAGAGGCTCCCACGCTGAGGTCTGTCCAACGCTGGTCAGACCAAGCTGACTCTACACTCCAAGACTGCTTCCATCACGTGGACTGGGACATGTTTCGTATTGCGTCAGATGGGAATATTGACGAATACGCTGATTCGGTGTGCGAGTTCATTAGAACGTGCGTCGAAGATGTCGTTCCCATAGCAACGATAAAAACATTCCCTAACCAGAAACCGTGGATTGATGGCAGCATTCGCGTGAAACTGAAAGCGCGAACCACTGCTTTTAATCAGGGCAAGGTGTCTGGCAACATGACTGAATACAAACAGTGCAGCTATTCCCTCCGTAAGGCTATCAAACAAGCTAAGCGTCAGTACAGAGACAAAGTGGAATCTCAATTCAATGGCTCAGACACAAGAGGCATGTGGCAGGGTCTACAGTCAATCACGGACTACAAGATGAAATCCAGCCCAGTCACGGACCAGGATGTCTTGCTCCCAGGCAGACTAAATAACTTTTTTGCCCGCTTTGAGGACAATACAGTGCCACTGACACGGCCTGCAACGGAAACATGCAGTCTCTCCTTCACTGCAGCCGAGGTGATTAAGACATTTAAACGTGTTAACCCTCGCAAGGCTGCAGGCCCAGACGGCATCCCCAGCCGCGCCCTCCGAGCATGCGCAGACCAGCTGGCCGGTGTGTTTACGGACATATTCAATCAATCCCTATACCAGTCTGCTGTTCCCACATGCTTCAAGAGGGCCACCATTGTTCCTGTTCCCAAGAAAGCTAAGGTAACTGAGCTAAACGACTACCGCCCCGTAGCACTCACTTCCGTCATCATGAAGTGCTTTGAGAGACTAGTCAAGGACCATATCACCTCCACCCTACCTGACACCCTAGACCCACTCCAATTTGCTTACCGCCCAAATAGGTCCACAGACGATGCAATCTCAACCACACTGCACACTGCCCTAACCCACCTGGACAAGAGGAATACCTATGTGAGAATGCTGTTCATCGACTACAGCTCGGCATTCAACACCATAGTACCCTCCAAGCTCGTCATCAAGCTCGAGACCCTGGGTCTCGACCCCGCCCTGTGCAACTGGGTACTGGACTTCCTGACGGGCCGCCCCCAGGTGGTGAGGGTAGGCAACAACATCTCCTCCCCGCTGATCCTCAACACGGGGCCCCACAAGGGTGCGTTCTGAGCCCTCTCCTGTACTCCCTGTTCACCCACGACTGCGTGGCCACGCACGCCTCCAACTCAATCATCAAGTTTGCGGACGACACAACAGTGGTAGGCTTGATTACCAACAACGACGAGACGGCCTACAGGGAGGAGGTGAGGGCCCTTGGAGTGTGGTGTCAGGAAAATAACCTCACACTCAACGTCAACAAAACTAAGGAGATGATTGTGGACTTCAGGAAACAGCAGAGGGAACACCCCCTATCCACATCGATGGAACAGTAGTGGAGAGGGTAGCTAGTTTTAAGTTCCTCGGCATACACATCACAGACAAACTGAATTGGTCCACTCACACTGACAGCGTCGTGAAGAAGGCGCAGCAGCGCCTATTCAACCTCAGGAGGCTGAAGAAATTCGGCTTGTCACCAAAAGCACTCACAAACTTCTACAGATGCACAATCGAGAGCATCCTGGCGGGCTGTATCACCGCCTGGTACGGCAACTGCTCCGCCCTCAACCGTAAGGCTCTCCAGAGGGTAGTGAGGACTGCACAACGCATCACCGGGGGCAAACTACCTGCCCTCCAGGACACCTACACCACCCGTTGTTACAGGAAGGCCATAAAGATCATCAAGGACATCAACCACCCGAACCACTGCCTGTTCACCCCGCTATCATCCAGAAGGCGAGGTCAGTACAGGTGCATCAAAGCTGGGACCGAGAGACTGAAAAACAGCTTCTATCTCAAGGCCATCAGACTGTTAAATAGCCACCACTAACATTGAGTGGCTGCTGCCAACACACTGTCATTGACACTGACCCAACTCCAGCCATTTTAATAATGGGAATTGATGGGAAATGATGTAAATATATCACTAGCCACTTTAAACAATGCTACCTTATATAATGTTACTTACCCTACATTATTCATCTCATATACATATGTATATACTGTACTCTACAACATCGACTGCATCCTTATGTAACACATGTATCACTAGCCACTTTAACTATGCCACTTTGTTTACTTTGTCTACATACTCATCTCATATGTATATACTGTACTCGATACCATCTACTGTATGCTGCTCTGTACCATCACTCATTCATATATCCTTATGTACATGTTCCTTATCCCCTTACACTGTGTATAAGACAGTAGTTTTGGAATTGTTAGTTAGATTACTTGTTGGTTATCACTGCATTGTCGGAACTAGAAGCACAAGCATTTCGCTACACTCGCATTAACATCTGCTAACCATGTGTATGTGACAAATAAAATTTGATTTGATTTTTTATATCTTTGTGTATCTCTCTATATCTGTAACTCTCTGTGTATCTCTCTGTGTATCTCTCTGTGTCTGTATCTCTCTGTATCTGTATCTCTCTGTGTATCTCTTTGTATCTGTATCTCTCTGTGTATCTCTCTGTGTATCTCTCTGTATCTGTATCTCTCTGTGTATCTCTCTGTGTATCTCTTTGTGTATCTCTCTGTATCTGTATCTCTCTGTATCTGTATCTCTCTGTGTATCTCTCTGTGTATCTCTCTGTGTATCTCTTTGTGTATCTCTCTGTATCTGTATCTCTCTGTGTATCTAAATGTAAATGTATCTCTCTGTATCTGTATCTCTCTGTGAATTTCTCTGTAATGCTTTCCCTTTGTAACTCAGAATGTCACAATTAATGTTTCATGAGCTGTGTCCCTGGAGAGGAACACAGTACTTCTCTCTCTTTCTCTTCTTTTCTCACTTTTCATCGCTCACTCGCATTCTCTCTCTTCCTCGCTCACTCACTCTATCACGCTCCTGTCATGTTCTCATTCCCTTTCCCTCTCTCTGTTCTCTCTGACTGAAGCATCCTGCTCCCCTTTGTTTTATGATGACAGTGTATTCTATTCACCAGCACTGTTTTCAGTGGGGTAATGTTCTCTCTCTCTCTCCCGTTCCATATGTTCCAGGCAGTTATTGGCCCCCGGATATCAGGAGATATGGTACAGTCCCAGTGGTACCCGCCAGACCTCCAATCCACCCATCACTGTGAGTTCAATGGGTTGTTCTAAAGCATCTCACAATAGGGGGGTAACCATGTAACCAGCCTATTTCTGATTTGTGGATGTCAAATGGCAAAAGAGTTGGCTGAATCAGAGACAGACTAACCAAGCTCTTAAATCTTAGGTGACATCATCGGAAAAAGAACATTGCATGATGTGAGTTTGTTTAACTCTCCTCTCGTGTTGCAGGGCCACTGTTTCTACCATGGTGACGTCCGTGGTGTGAAGGGGTCAAGTGCAGCACTCAGCACCTGCTCAGGTCTCAGGTAAGAGTTACCACAGGTAACATTTCTGGTGAAAATGGTGATCACTAACGGCATTGAATAAGACATGCCTCCTAAATATTAATACATTTTATTTGAATGATAATTCAGACGTATATTTGTCACACGGTCATTCTCAAACCAACACAATAGGAGAGAAGGTCAAAAGATGGTTTATTTGTTGGCCATGCACTGACTGTTGAGATATGCAGGCCAGTGTGTTTCTAGGTCATTTGGGTTCCATGTTAAGTTATTGAAGCTCCAGCAGCATCAGGGATGGAGTTTAGAGGTTGGGATCCAGCCGTGCTGTTGTTTCCTTTCTGGGTTCACAGAGGAGGCTGTTATAGGAGAATAACAGACACATACATTGACAGAACATCTGCAGGAGGAGGAGTGCTCTCACACAGACACACACACACACACACACACACACACACACACACACACACACACACACACACACACACACACACACACACACACACACACACACACACACACACACACACACACACACACACACACACACACACACACACACACACACACACACACACACACACACACACACACACACAAATACACACACACAAATACACACACAAATACACACACACAGACACACAAATACACACACACACACACATACACACACAAATACACCCACACAGACACACAAATACACACACACAAATACACACACAAATACACACACACAGACACACAAATACACACACACACACACATACACACACAAATACACCCACACAGACACACAAATACACACACACAAATACACACACAAATATACACACAGCCCCACATCTGCAGTAAAGGAATTAATGAATACATCTCCCTGCTATGTCCCCTAGACAGAACTCAGTATAGAGCCCAGAGCACTCACGCACGCATGCACGCACGCACGCACGCACGCACGCACGCACGCACGCACGCACGCACGCACACACACGCACACACACACACACACACACACACACACACACACACACACACACACACACACACACACACACACACACACACACACAGGGCTGTAGAGAGCATCTGGAGAAGGGTGCTATGTGCTGGGTGTCTCCCAGATCCAATACCCATCCGGTAACAGGATTTATGTACACAGTTCAACATACAGTTCAGCCAGGATTTAGTTGTCTCAGACCTGACATGTAAATCCCAGCTGTTTCTAGTTTTACATTCTGCCATATCTAACTTCTCTCAATAGTTATTTGATGGATTCTCTCTTAAACTAGAGACTGAAAAACCAATATGTTTTCCCCAGCTATAATAGTTTTAGTTTGTTTTCTAGCCTGGAACTGTTGTGATTCAGATCTCTGTTTCCCTAGGGGATTTATTACGGTGAACACCAGCGTCAGCTACCTGATAGAACCCCTGCCCGCTGTCACCATGGATACACAGCCTCCTCACGCTGTGTTCCGAGCCAAGAACCTTCGTCTGCCTAACGGAACATGCGGGCATCACCATAGCAACCAGGGCCAGGGGGAGGGTCTGGGTGACCTCATCCGGGGAATGATGATGGCGCGGGGCGGAAGGGTGAGTGGAGGGATGATTAGACTGGTATCTGATATGAGAACAACCACTATATTCTCCAGTGAATAGAGGGCTGCTTTGTATCAATGAAATATCCAAGACATGTTAGGCATCTTAAGACTGATGAAAAATAGAGGCAAAACATACTGTGAGTTGATAATTAACCATTATGGGGGGGGGGGGGTATATGTGTGTGTTGCACGCTCATACAAGTAATAATGCAAGTAATAATGCACTGTAATAGTTGGCTGTAAAGTTTTCTAATATGTCCTGATTTTCTCCAGGAGCGTAGAGACGTGGGCCAGAGTATGAAGTATGTAGAGTTGCTGCTGGTAGCCGACCATGCTGAGGTAAGAGGCCAGGCACCTTGGTCATTTTTACATGGCCATTTATTCCAGTTAGTCAGTTGAGAGGGTAGAAAGGATGCATGACCTCCATCTCCTCTTCTGACCTGTGACTCATAATCCAAGGAAAGACTGAACTAGAGACATTCCATCCCTCTGTTACATCCCCCCATCCCTTCATCTCTCTATCGTCACATCTCATCCACATCCTCCCCATCCCTTCATCTCTCTATCGTCACATCTCATCCACATCCTCCCCATCCCTTCATCTCTCTATCGTCACATCTCATCCACATCCTCCCCATCCCTTCATCTCTCTATCGTCACATCTCATCCACATCCTCCCCATCCCTTCATCTCTCTATCGTCACATCTCATCCACATCCTCCCCATCCCTTCATCTCTCTATCGTCACATCTCATCCACATCCTCCCCACTTCCCCCTATTGAGACCTAACAGGGTCTGTTCTAATGAGACCTAACAGGGTCTGTTCTATTGAGACCTGACAGGGTCTGTTCTATTGAGACCTAACAGGGTCTGTTCTATTGAGACCTAATAGGGTCTGTTCTAATGAGACCTAACAGGGTCTGTTCTAATGAGACCTGACAGGGTCTGTTCTATTGAGACCTAATAGGGTCTGTTCTAATGAGACCTGACAGGGTCTGTTCTATTGAGACCTAACAGGGTCTGTTCTAATGAGACCTGACAGGGTCTGTTCTATTGAGACCTAACAGGGTCTGTTCTATTGAGACCTAACAGGGTCTGTTCTAATGAGACCTAACAGGGTCTGTTCTAATGAGAGCTAACAGGGTTTGTTCTAATGAGACCTAACAGGGTCTGTTCTAATGAGACCTGACAGGGTCTGTTCTAATGAGAGCTAACAGGGTCTGTTCTAATGAGACCTAACAGGGTCTGTTCTAATGAGAGCTATCAGGGTTTGTTCTAATGAGACCTAACAGGGTCTGTTCTAATGAGACCTGACAGGGTCTGTTCTAATGAGAGCTAACAGGGTCTGTTCTAATGAGACCTGACAGGGTCTGTTCTATTGAGACCTGACAGGGTCTGTTCTAATGAGACCTAACAGGGTCTGTTCTAATGAGAGCTAACAGGGTCTGTTCTATTGAGACCTAACAGGGTCTGTTCTAATGAGAGCTAACAGGGTCTGTTCTAATGAGACCTGACAGGGTCTGTTCTAATGAGAGCTAACAGGGTCGGTTCTAATGAGACCTAACAGGGTCTGTTCTAATGAGACCTGACAGGGTCTGCTCTAATGAGACCTAACAGGTCTGTTCTAATGAGACCTAACAGGTCTGTTCTAATGAGACCTAACAGGGTCTGTTCTAATGAGACCTAACAGGATCTGTTCTAATGAGACCTAACAGGGTCTGTTCTAATGAGACCTAACAGGGTCTGTTCTAATGAGACCTGACAGGGTCTGTTCTAATGAGACCTGACAGGGTCTGTTCTATTGAGACCTAACAAGGTCTGTTCTATTGAGACCTAATAGGGTCTGTTCTAATGAGACCTAACAGGGTCTGTTCTAATGAGACCTAACAGGGTCTGTTCTATTGAGACCTAACAAGGTCTGTTCTATTGAGACCTAACAGGGTCTGTTCTAATGAGACCTAACAGGGTCTGTTCTAATGAGACCTAACAGGGTCTGTTCTATTGAGACCTAACAGGGTCTGTTCTAATGAGACCTAACAGGGTCTGTTCTAATGAGACCTAACAGGGTCTGTTCTATTGAGACCTAACAGGGTCTGTTCTATTGAGACCTAACAGGGTCTGTTCTAATGAGACCTAACAGGGTCTGTTCTAATATCCTTTATTGCTATCTAACATGTCTGATTGGTTGAGGTCATCCTGCTGTCCTTACTCTTCCGGGTGAATTGTGTGTGTGTGTGTGTGTGTGTGTGTGTGTGTGTGTGTGTGTGTGTGTGTGTGTGTGTGTGTGTGTGTGTGTGTGTGTGTGTGTGTGTGTGTGTGTGTGTGTGTGTGTGTGTGTGTGTGTGTGTGTGTGTGTGTGTAGTTTCAGAAGCACGGCGGTGACTTAAATAGGACGAAGACGAAACTGCTGGAGGCAGCTAACTACGTAGACAAGGTAAGAAAACCACACAAATGAACACTGTGGTTCATTTGAGATTTGGGAGATTGTGTGTCCCTAGTTTAATATTTTTAGTTTATTTAACCTTTATTTAACTAGGCATCTAGTTTGGGGTGCGGTAGGGGGTATAAGACAGTAACCTAAATAATATAATACTGACAAAAGGCACATTTCACAGCATACTACAGGTGGTGGAGAAACCTACACTTTTGTGGGGGAGAAGGACTGCGAGAAGGCCAGTTCTGGTGACTTTTCATAACAACATTCTACTGCGAACTGAATGAAAATATAATTTCCCCCTCCAGAAATGAGCACAATAACATATAGGTCCATATGATCAGGCAGGTTAGATCACACACTTTAAAGTGTAAACATAAGGCTATAATGTTGCTAGTTAGAAACATATTGATGACTCGATTGTCCCCCCCCCCCCCAAAAAAAAAAAACTGTTCCACTGGCACTCAGTCAACCAAGGATCCTGTACTGTGAATATAATGTAGGCCTAGTTGCACTGGCCTGTGTTTAATTTAGCCCCAGTCTTCCCTATGCATTCAACGCCATTGGCGAGCACTAACTCGCATGGAACGATACCACTGCTAAACACCACTGCTAAACACCACTGCTAAACAACACTGCTAAACACCACTGCTAAACAACACTGCTAAACACCACTGCTAAACAACACTGCTAAACACCACTGCTAAACACCACTGCTAAACACCACTGCTAAACAACACTGCTAAACACCACTGCTAAACAACACTGCTAAACAACACTGCTAAACACCACTGCTAAACACCACTGCTAAACAACACTGCTAAACACCACTGCTAAACACCACTGCTAAACACCACTGCTAAACAACACTGCTAAACACCACTGCTGTACACTCTTCTAAACACCACTGCTATAAACACCACTGCTAAACACCACTGCTAAACACCACTGCTGTACACTCTTCTAAACACCACTGCTATAAACACCACTGCTAAACACCACTGCTAAACACCACTGCTAAACACCACTGCTGTACACTCTTCTAAACACCACTGCTAAACACCACTGCTAAACACCACTGCTAAACACCACTGCTAAACAACACTGCTATAAACACCACTGCTAAACACCACTGCTAAACACCACTGCTAAACACCACTGCTGTACACTCTTCTAAACACCACTGCTAAACACCACTGCTAAACACCACTGCTAAACACCACTGCTAAACACCACTGCTGTACACTCTTCTAAACACCACTGCTAAACACCACTGCTAAACACCACTGCTAAACAACACTGCTAAACAACACTGCTAAACACCACTGCTAAACACCACTGCTAAACAACACTGCTAAACAACACTGCTAAACACCACTGCTAAACACCACTGCTAAACACCACTGCTATACACCACTGCTGTACACTCTTCTAAACACCACTGCTAAACACCACTGCTAAACACCACTGCTAAACACCACTGCTGTACACTCTTCTAAACACCACTGCTAAACACCACTGCTAAACACCACTGCTAAACACCACTGCTAAACACCACTGCTATAAACACCACTGCTAAACACCACTGCTAAACACCACTGCTAAACACCACTGCTGTACACTCTTCTAAACACCACTGCTAAACACCACTGCTAAACACCACTGCTAAACACCACTGCTAAACACCACTGCTAAACACCACTGCTGTACACTCTTCTAAACACCACTGCTAAACACCACTGCTAAACACCACTGCTAAACAACACTGCTAAACAACACTGCTAAACACCACTGCTAAACACCACTGCTAAACACCACTGCTAAACACCTCTTCTAAACACCACTGCTGTACACTCTTCTAAACACCACTGCTGTACACTCTTCTAAACACCACTGCTAAACACCACTGCTGTACACTCTTCTAAACACCACTGCTAAACACCTCTTCTAAACACCACTGCTGTACACTCTTCTAAACACCACTGCTAAACACCTCTTCTAAACACCACTGCTGTACACCACTGCTGTACACTCTTCTAAACACTTCTAAAATGGTGCAGTTTAGGCCTACTCATTTCTTGGATTTGAGAATTAAGTATAGCCTGTTAACTCTAGAAAGCTCAGTTATCCTCCACTTTTAATAGTGGCCATCAAATTATTTCAAATATGTATTTTCCTCTGGACTGCATTAAGAATGTCGTACAATGACTGAGCATGCATATTTCTCTCCCTTTCTCTTGGAATTTGAATGCGCCTCAAGAGCAATATTCTTTTCTCTCATAGAATGCGACAGGTTGAACAATTTAACAGGTCAACTATTCTACTATGGAGTTGTCTGATTTTGCTGTTGTTTACTCGTGGTTTTGGCTGTGGAAAATTAAATGGGGACAACAATTTTTCATTTGATAATTCAAATAACCAAAGTTACCGGGTCTCAGCTCCGTCTGGCTCTCATTTGGATCGTAGGTGCTGAGTCTCGTACCCATCACTGCCTGATAGAACTAAGAACAGATATAGCCCTTCACTCCAGACCTGTCTGCCCTTGACCAGCACAAAAACATCCTGTGGCGTACTGCATTAGCATCGAATAGTCCCGGCGATATGCAACTTTTCAGGGAAGTCAGGAACCAATATACACAGTCAGTTAGGAAAGCAAGGACTAGCTTTTTCAAACAGAAATTTGTCCCCTTTAGCAATAATTGCAAAACGTTTTGGGACACTGTAAAGTCCATGGAGAATAATAGCACCTGCTCACAGCTGCCCACTGCACTGAGGCTGGGAAACACTGTCAACACCGATAAATCTATGATAATCGAGAATTTCAATAAGCAACAGCTATGCACCCCGCAGCAACTTGCCCCCCCTCTCCCAAATCTAGATAGCAGATGTTCTGAAAGAGCTGCAAAATCTGGACCCCTACAAATCAGCCGGCCTAGACAATCTGGACCCCTACAAATCAGCCGGGCTAGACAATCTGGACCCCTACAAATCAGCCGGGCTAGACAATCTGGACCCCTACAAATCAGCCGGGCTAGACAATCTGGACCCCTACAAATCAGCCGGGCTAGACAATCTGGACCCCTACAAAGCTGGGCTAGACAATCTGGACCCTCTCTTTCAAAAATTATCTGCCGCAATCGTTGCAACCCCTATTACTAGCCTGTTCAACCTCTCTTTCGTATCATCTGAGATCCCTAAAGATTGGAAAGCTGCCGCGGTCATCCTGCCCTGCCTTTCTAAAGTTTTCAAAAGCCAAGTTAACAAACAGATCCTCGACCATTTCGAATCCCACCGTACCTTCTCCGCTATGCAATCTGGTACCTCTCAGATAGAGTTCAGTGTGTCAAATCAGAGGGCCTGTTGTCCGGACCTCTGTCAGTCTCTATGGGGGTGCCACAGGGTTAAATTCTCGAGCCGACTCTTTTCTCTGTATATATCAATGATGTCGCTCTTGCTGCTGGTGATTCTCTGATCCACCTCTACGCAGATGACACCATTCTGTATACCTCTGGCCCTTCTTTGGACACTGTGTTAACAAACCTCCAAATGAGCTTCAATGCCATACAACTCTCCTTCCGTGGCCTCCAACTGCTCTTAAATGCTAGTAAAACTAAATGCATGCTCTTCAACTGATCGCTGCCCGCACCCGCCTGCTCGACTAGCATCACTACTCTGGACGGTTCTGACTTAGAATATGTGGACAACTACAAATACCTAGGTGTCTGGTTAGACTGTAACCTCTCCTTCCAAACTCACACTAAGCATCTCCAATCCAAAATTAAATCTAGAATCGGCTTACTTTTTCGCAACAAAGCCTCCACTCATGCTGCCAAACATACCCTGGTATGCCAAACCCACTGGCTCCAGGTCATCTTTAAGTCTTTGCTAGGTAAAGCCCCACCTTATCTCAGCTCACTGGTCACCATAGCAACACCCACCTGTAGCACGCGCTCCCGCAGGTATATTTCACTGGTCATCCCCAAAGCCAACACTTCCTTTGACTACCTTTTCTTCCAGTTCTCTGCTGCCAATGGCTGGAACGTATTGTAAAAACCACTGAAGCTGGAGACTTATATCTCCCTCAATAACTTTAAGCATCAGCTGTCAGAGCAGCTTACCGAGCACTGCACCTGTACACAGCCCATCTGTAAATAGCCCACCCAACTACCTCATCCCCATATTGTTATTCTTTTGCTCTTTTGCACCCCAGTATCTCTACTTGCACATCATCATCTGCACATCTATCACTCCAGTGTTAATGCTAAATTGTCATTATTTCGCCACTATGGCCTTTTTATTGCCTTACCTCCCTAATCTTACTACATTTGCACACACTGTATATAGATTTTGCTCTTGTGTTATTGACTGTGTGTTTGTTTATGTGTAACTCTGTGTTGTTGTTTTTGTCGCACTGCTTTTCTTTATCTTGGTAAATGAGAACTTGTTCTCAACTTGCCTACCTGGTTAATTAAAGTTTAAATAAAACTTGTTAGTCAAATTGTGTGTGTGTGTGTGTGTGTGTGTGTGTGTGTGTGTGTGTGTGTGTGTGTGTGTGTGTGTGTGTGTGTGTGTGTGTGTGTGTGTGTGTGTGTGTGTGTGTGTGTGTGTGTGTGTGTGTGTGTGTGTGTGTGTGTGTGTGTGTGTGTGTGTGTGTGTGTGTGTGCAGTACTACAAGTCTCTAAGTATTCGTGTGGCAGTGATCGGTCTGGAGGTGTGGTCTGATCAGGACAGGATCAGTGTGTCTGGTAACCCCTACAGTACCCTGGGAGCGTTCCTGGCTTGGAGACGCAAACAGCTACACACTCTACCTAACGACAACGCTCAACTCATCACGTTAGTGTGACAGACACACACACACTACCTAACGACAACACTCAACGCATCACGTTAGTGTGAAACACACACACACACACTACCTAACAACAACACTCAATGCATCACGTTAGTGTGACACACACACACACACTACCTAACAACAACGCTCAACTCATCACGTTAGTGTGACACACACACACACACTACCTAACAACAACGCTCAACTCATCACGTTAGTGTGACACACACACACACACTACCTAACGACAACACTCAACTCATCACGTTAGTGTGAAACACACACACACACACTACCTAACGACAACACTCAACTCATCACGTTAGTGTGACACACACACACACACAAACACACTACCTAACGACAACACTCAACTCATCACGTTAGTGTGACACACACACACACACAAACACACTACCTAACAACAACACTCAACGCATCACGTTAGTGTGACACACACACACACACAAACACACTACCTAACGACAACACTCAACTCATCACGTTAGTGTGAACACACACACACACACACACTACCTAACGACAACACTCAACTCATCACGTTAGTGTGACACACACACACACACAAACACACTACCTAACAACAACACTCAACGCATCACGTTAGTGTGACACACACACACACACAAACACACTACCTAACGACAACACTCAACTCATCACGTTAGTGTGACACACACACACACACTACCTAACAACAACACTCAACTCATCACGTTAGTGTGATACACACACACACACACACACTACCTAACGACAACACTCAACTCATCACGTTAGTGTGATACACACACACACTACCTAACGACAACACTCAACTCATCATGTTAGTGTGACACACACACACACTACCTAACGACAACACTCAACTCATCATGTTAGTGTGACACACACTCCTTACTGTACTCTAGATCTCTTTAATCCATTCATCCGTAATCCAGCTCTCTTTCCTTCCATTAAAACCATTCAGTGGAACTACACAGCTGTGTTTTTTGTTCCCACAGGGGCGTGGCGTTTCAGGGCACCACCATTGGGCTGGCCCCTCTCAGAGCCATGTGCTCAGAGTACCAGTCAGGGGGAATCAACTCAGTAAGACTACAACAGAACTCTGTCGTTTGAGATTTGACCATAGCCAATAGCAGCCCAGTAAAGCTTTCTCTAATGTTGTCATGAAGTTGTGATGTATTTCTAATAGCACACATAGATCTAGAACCAAGCTAACATGAGATGTATGTCCTTTTGACTTTCAATACGGGAATCCACCTCTACCCCCCTACAGGACCACTCTGACAGTGCTGTGGGCGTGGCAGCGACCATGGCCCACGAGATGGGGCATAACTTTGGCATGAGCCATGACAGCCCTGGGTGCTGCCAGGCCAAGGCTGATGATGGAGGCTGCATCATGGCTGCTGCCACTGGGTGAGAGAATCTATCTATGTTGCAAATATCTTTCTTATTCAAGAGATTTTATCCTAATGAGAATAAACCTGTATAACTAAAGGTTAAATAATGATATAATGCTGATTTGTAAAAGACATTCCCGGGACACATTCAGCTGAGCAAAATGTAGTGGATTATTAATGTCTGTATAGAAATATATAACTTAGAACAGAATTTCCTCTCTAACACGTAGAGTAGAAGGAATAATGTAAAGTATAGTGATGGCATTTCTATCTGCAATGGGTTGCACCTTACCGAATACACCCCTGGTGTGTGTCTCACAGTCACCCGTTCCCCCGTGTATTTAATGGATGTAACCATCGGGAGCTGAGCAGGTACCTGAGCTCCGGAGGGGGAAAGTGTTTGTTCAACCTCCCCAACACCAGAGCCATGTACGGGGGACAGCGCTGTGGGAACGGGTACCTGGAGGACGGAGAGGAGTGTGACTGTGGAGACGAGAAGGTGAGGGGGGGAAGTGTGCGTGTGTGATGGTCAGTGATGGTCAGTGCTGCCACTGACATGGCCTTACTTCTATTACAGCATGTTAGATGACTGTCATTCATATTTCATTCACCCTGTTCAATATAACATTGAGGTTTAGACTACTACATGATATTCACATTTTCCCTAAATCAGTCATGAGGTTGCTAAAACCTAGCCTATGAATGGAAGTTTACACTTAGCTCGAGAGAAAGACAATGAGATGACAGACAGTGGCACATTCAATACTGCCTTGCACACTCTTAACTGCATGTAGTTTATGGTGTAATCCTTAGTCCAACAGTTGCAAATGAGAGTTTCTATTGGACAAATTCAGGTATTTTTTTGTTCCGTTTTGTTTGCTTCTGTTTAAGAAACGTTTGTCAACAGAATCTGCGGAATGAACACAACAGTGATCAGCATAAACACAGTTCACTTTCATAGCAGCCACGTTGTATTCCTTCTCGCTTCTATGCGCTCTCCTCCTCTCACCGTTCCCCTTTGTTTGTGGGCTTCAATGAACAATACATCAGCTGTTTGTGACCAGGCGAAAAAACCTTTCCAAGCCAAACCATGTCATAACCGCTACACACAGCCTACATCGTTGTCCCCATATTAGCTAAAGTAACATCCTAGTCAACATAGCTAATATAACTAATTCATTGGTAAACCGGCTACAATCATGCAGTAACGTTACAGTGTACAGTCAGTAAGCAGTTACATCCGTGGGCCACAGTGGCAATAAATGAATAAAACCAAAAGCTTACCTTGAATTGGAAGAGTTCCAGTGTTGTGTTGGATAGTCATAGCCAGCTTGCTAACATAGCATCCCTCTGTTTGAGTAACTAAACTAGCCAGCTTGCTAACATAGCATCCCTCTGTTTGAGTAACTAAACTAGCCAGCTTGCTAACATAGCATCCCTCTGTTTGAGTAACTAAACTAGCCAGCTTGCTAACATAGCATCCCTCTGTTTGAGTAACTAAACTAGCCAGCTTGCTAACATAGCATCCCTCTGTTTGAGTAACTAAACTACACTTTCTAGCTAAATAACTGAATAAATGAATAAGTGTGTTTTAATCAATTATTTGGTGATGTGAATATATTTAGTATAGTTTTATCTAAAAACGGTAACTTTTCAATGTTTTACCATGAAAAAAATATATATATTCACTGAGGAGGATGGTCCTCCCCTTCCTCATCTGAAGAGCCTCCACTGTGTGTGTGTGTGTGTGTGTGTGTGTGTATACTGATTATTCATCCTCTCTCTGCAGGAGTGTTCCAGTCCCTGCTGTAATGCCAACAATTGTACTCTCAAGGCTGGAGCAGAATGTGCCCACGGAGTCTGCTGTCACAACTGTAAGGTACTGTACACTGTCCTCTCTCTCTCTTTCGATCTCTTTCAATCTTTCTCTCGCTCTTTTTCTATCTTTCTCTCTTTCTGGTTGTCGTCTCTCTCTTTCTGGATGTCCTTTCTCTCTCTCTCTCTTTCTATCTTTCTCTCTCTCTCTTTCTATTTCTCTCTCTCTCTCTCTCTAGCTTTCTGGTTGTCCGCTCTCTCTCTCTCTTTCCCCACCCTCTCTCTCTCTCTTTCCCCCACCCTCTCCCTCTCTTTCCCCCACCCCCTCTCTCTCCCCTCTCTCTCTCTCTCTCTCTCTCTCTCTTTCCCCCACCCTCTCTCTCTCTCTCTCTCTCTCTCTCTCTCTCTCTCTCTAGTTGAAGAGTCGAGGTGTGTTGGATCATTTAATAATCCCCTTCTCTCCTTTCTCTCTCTCTCTCTCTCTCTCTCTCTCTCTCTCTCTCTCTCTCTCTCTCTCTCTCTCTCTCTCTCTCTCTCTCTCTCTCTCTCTCTCTCTCTCTCTCTCTCTCTCTCTCTCTCTCTCTCTCTCTCTCTCTCTCTCTCTCTCTCTCTCTCTCCCTCTCTAGTTGAAGAGTCCAGGTGTGTTGTGTCGTACTCCAACAGGGTCATGTGACCTACCCGAGTACTGTGATGGGAAGGCGGAGTCTTGTCCTGCTAACTTATACCTGGTGGATGGTACTTCCTGTGATGGGGGGCGGGCCTACTGCTACACCGGCATGTGTCTCACCCTGGAGCAGCAGTGTCAATCACTTTGGGGGCGGGGTTAGTACCTATCAATCATTCTGGGGCGGAGTTAGTAGGCATGTTATTGCATGCTGTTATAAAGTAATGGATTGCTTTTATAGCACTTTTCAATGTAATGCTCCCCTATTGAAATCCATTGTCTGGTCTGCGGCTTCGACAATTTTGCTCACACCTATCTGGGTCCTTGGCTCCAAGGGAGAAGGATTAGAGCTTGTTACTGGACTGGGCTCTGTTCGGTGTTATTTCTGTTTTCACTATCAGAAATCTTCACAGGACAGGCTTTACCTGACCACAGGAACATTTGTGTGCTTGCAGGAGGTCATATAACACTGTGTGTGTTCGGTCCTCTCTAGATGGCCGTCCTGCTCTAGACCTGTGCTTTAAGAAGGTGAACGAGGCAGGAGACACCTTTGGGAACTGTGGCAAGGACCTGTTGGGGAAATACAAAGGATGCAGGGACAGGTGAGGAGTCACACAGTCACCACCTAATGTGTGATCCTTTGTATAGAAGTGTCTCTTCCTTCAACTACCATTTAACATTTATTTCACACCTACTAAACAATCCCTTCATGTCTGAATCCATGTGACCGTTCTGTTGCTTTAGGGATGCTAGATGTGGTAAGATCCAGTGTGTGAGTTCAGCCTCCAAGCCCCTGGAGACTAACGCTGTTCCCATTGACACCACGGTCCGGGTGGGAAGCAAGAAGGTCCTCTGTAGGGGGACACATGTTTACCGACCAGGCCAGGGGGACGAGGAACAGGGGGACACACTGGACCCAGGACTGGTCATGACCGGGACCAAGTGTGGAGAGGACTCGGTGAGGAGGGGAGAGGAGGAGTGGGGGTAGTGTGGGTGGAGGGTGTGGTGTGTGTGTGTGTGTGTGTGTGTGTGTGTGTGTGTGTGTGTGTGTGTGTGTGTGTGTGTGTGTGTGTGTGTGTGTGTGTGTGTGTGTGTGTGTGTGTGTGTGTGTGTGTGTGTGTGTGTGTGTGTGCTTTAGCGCTGTATATCTTTTAGTCTATGAGCTCTCTGTTGTGGAAGGATGCCATTTACTGGACTATCTACTTATGATAATGACTCTCTCTTGCTCTCTTATCGCTCTCCTTTCTCTCTCTCTCTCTCTCTCTCTCGCTCTCTCATCCCTCTAATTTCTCTCTCATCCCTCTCCTTTCTCTCTCTCTCTTTCTCTCTCACTCTCTGTAACAGATCTGTTTCGGTGGAGAGTGTCGCAACGCGTCTTTCCTGAGGGCGGATGAGTGCAATGCCAAGTGCCATGGCCATGGGGTATGGGAGGGGCTGGGTGTGTGATAGGGGAAGGGTATGGGAGGGGCTGGGTGTGTGATAGGGGAAGGGTATGGGAGGGGCTGGGTGTGTGATAGGGGAAGGGTATGGGAGGGGCTGGGTGTGTGATAGGGGAAGGGTATGGGAGGGGCTGGGTGTGTGATAGGGGAAGGGTATGGGAGGGGCTGGGTGTGTGATAGGGGAGGAGTATGGGAGGGGCTGGGTGTGTGATAGGGGAAGGGTATGGGAGTGATGTGGGAGGGGTAGGCAGGCGTATGGGCTACTGCAGAATAAGGGAAGGTGCTGGGTCTGAGGTTATGGACTCAAAGGTTTAATAAAGCTGTTATAACACATGTTGTCAGTGTTGAAACCGTCTCTCTCTCTCTCTCTCTCTCTCTCTCTCTCTCTCTCTCTCTCTCTCTCTCTCTCTCTCTCTCTCTCTCTCTCTCTCTCTCTCTCTCTCTAGCTGTGTAACAACAACCACCACTGCCATTGTGACTCAGGCTGGGCTCCTCCCTTGTGTGACCAGGAGGGGACAGGAGGGAGTGTCGATAGTGGACCTGTCATCAACCACAGTATGTTATCAACCAACCAGTCACTCAAATAATGATTCAGTCAGTCTAATAACTGATTACATCTAATAACTGATTAAATCTAATAACTGAGGTGGTGTTGAAAAAGACTAGGTTAAACCACATATATTTGATTGTTGGTTTTCAAGTCATATCTTCCAGGTTAATGTTTGATCTGACCTTTGTTGTTGATGTTGTTTGTGTTTCTAGGCAGTCTACTTCCTGTCCTGTTGCTCCTCCCCATGGTTCTCTTTGTCCTATTGGCTGCTGTGGGACTGTGGTGCTGCTACAGCCATAAACTACATAAAAACTTTCCTCTGAAGACCTCGGTCCCACCACCCAAGACAATGTGTGTAGCTTAGTATCTCAGTTGTTTTTACATCTTTTACTGTTTGAATTTATCTTATTTTATTAAAGGAAAATATGCACCATAGACATTTCACAGTAATCAACATCTCAGATTTAACTTCTAGAATGAAAAACACTGTGTTTGACTCCTTAGTTGCCCAGTCAGTTGGCCAGTCCCTGCTGAAGCCAAACATCTACAAGCCAACAGTCTTGAAAACTGTCACCTTGACAACAGCCATGCCAACGGCCATGCCAACCCTGCCTTCCTACTGAAGAGACAGGGCTCAGACAGACTGGTGAGGGGATCTGTTCATTCACCTTACACCACAGTACATTCTATGTACAGTAAAGTCAATGCTAAAAATCTTACTCTTGACAGGTAAATAACAAAATAATAATTAAAAAACTATTCTGACAGCAGTGCTGTGAGTGCTTGTGTTTGTCCGCCACAGAGTCAGTCCAGTCCTCGTCCCAGCCCCTCCACCAGAACCAGGCACGCTATCTTCCGTCCGACTGTGAAACCCCCTCCTATACCTGCTTACGCAGCCAAGCAGAGACAGGCTCAACCTCAGCTCCAGCCTCAATCCCAGCCCCAGTCTCAACCCCAGCCCCAGTCTCAACCCCAGCCCCAGTCTCGACCCCAGCCCCAGTCTCAACCCCAGCCCCCGTCTCAACCTCAGCCCCAGTCTCAACCCCAGCCCCAGTCTCAACCCCAGCTCCAGTCTCAACCCCAGCCCCAGTCTCAACCCCAGCCCCAGTCTCAACCCCAGCCCCAGTCTCAATCCCAGCCCCAGTCTCAACCCCAGCCCCAGTCTCAACCCCAGCCCCAGTCTCAACCCCAGCCCCCGTCTCAACCTCAGCCCCAGTCTCAACCCCAGCCCCAGTCTCAACCCCAGCCCCAGTCTCAACCCCAGCCCCAGTCTCAACCCCAGCCCCCGTCTCAACCTCAGCCCCAGGCTCAACCTCAGCCCCATTCTCAACCTCAGTCCCAGTCTCAACCTCAGCCCCAGTCTCAATCCCAGCCCCAGCCTCAACCTCAGCCCCAGCCTCAACCTCAGCCCCAGTCTCAATCCCAGCCCCAGTCTCAACCTCAGCCCCAGTCTCAATCCCAGCCCCAGCCTCAACCTCAGCCCCAGTCTCAATCCCAGCCCCAGCCTCAACCTCAGCCCCAGCCTCAACCTCAGCCCCAGTCTCAATCCCAGCCCCAGTCTCAACCTCAGCCCCAGTCTCAATCCCAGCCCCAGCCTCAATCCCAGCCCCAGCCTCAATCCCAGCCCCAGACTCAACCTCAGCCCCAGCCTCAACCGTCCCTCCACCCCAAGCCCCAACCCTCCTTCCAGCCCAAGCCCCAACCCTCCTTCCAGCCCAAGCCTCAACCCTCCTTCCAGCCCAAGCCCCAACCCTCCTTCCAGCCCAAGCCCCAACCCTCTCTCCAGCCCCTGCCACAGCCCAAGCATAAACCTCCCATCCCCAGCTACCTAGCCCAGCAGAAAGGACCCCTTCCTCCAGCCATCCTGCCCCCCAAGCCCCACTCAACACCTCACACACACAGACCTGACCCCCCCAACAGACCCCAACCCCCGTGCCCGCTCACCAAACCCAAAATACCATCAGACGTGTTACAGAGAGGAAAGTCCAATCTGGCACCACCTGGTGGACATAAGAAACCCAGCAGGTAAGAACAGAATATACTGCAGCGCAGAACCTCAAGAACATCACAGTGTTTGCTACGCTATGTCCCCAATGGCACCCTTTGTCCTATAAAGTGCACTAGTTTTGACTCATCTGTTCTGTTCTAGACGTTCATTACAAAAATATCTGTTATTTTCACTCAATTTCATGACGTTCCACTTTCTTTTCTAGATCCCAAAACAACATCTCAGGGAGGAGACGAGGACCAACACTGGACAACGGAGCTCAGTGAGATTGCTGAGACATCTAACTGGAAATCTCTTCTCTCTCTGTGAGCTGCGTCTTTCCCCAAGGTTGTCCAAAGAGGAACATCACCGTCAGCCTTTATGAAGAAAATGACACTGTAGGAAAGGAGAGAGGAGGGCCACGGCCGGACACACAGGGTCCAAAATGGCACCCTAAAAGTAGTGCACGATATTGGAAATAGGGTTCAGTTTCAGATCTGTCCAGGGATGCAATTACTATAGAATTAGACTAATGCTAGCCTGGTAGCCTCTGTTCGCCAGTCTCAGTGTTTGTATTTCAATCCAACAACAAAGACAAAGGAGTTGCCTGATGAACAAACATCTCTGGCTACTAGGCTAGCTGCCAGGCTATGTCTTGCCTTACCTCTTGAAACCAGGCGTCCTGTATACTTGTAATATTTAAGACTGGACTTTATCGACGGATTTAGTTCTTGTAGATGGTACCTTATACCATGGGTTAACAGTATCATGTGTTGATATGCTGTTTCAGGTCTATTTATTTGCAACGCTTCAGAGCAAAGAGACTAGTGTTTAAAGTGGATGTACTGTATATTGTTTCTACAAGAGCACGAGTCTTAAGGGAACATCTCATGTTAAGAAAACGCCATGTATGGAATGATGCTTAATGCTTCTAGTATGTGAATAAACGATAGACTGGAATTATAAGGACACAAACATGCATGTTATTATTGCTACATGTGTATGCCTAAGATGAAGGACATCTCAAATGTAGCAATAACTATTTGAAAATGACATTGTTTTGTTATGACTGTTTTTTAAAATGTATTTCCTGTATATTGCACTGTTCTTGTTGTGTTGGGTTCTAAATTCAGGTTTTCTGACTGAATGGATGCATGGATATTTGGACACCTGGATGGTTTTTGGTCCTGTGTAACATACAGTATGTTATCTTTTGAAATGTGATGCACAGGACAGCAGAGTCAACACAATTATAGTCAGGCCCATAAAATGAATTTATATCAAATAATCTGGTTTTCCTTGATTGTTGAAATTCACCATCCACCATGAGACCTATGCAAACAGTGTGCCTTCAGTTTGATTTGAAATAAAGTGTTTAGAAACAGGACTACGTCGTTCAGTTTCATTTTAAATAAAGTGTTTAGAAACAGGACTACGTCGTTCAGTTTCATTTTAAATAAAGTGTTTAGAAACAGGACTACGTCGTTCAGTTTGATTTGAAATAAAGTGTTTAGAAACAGGACTACGTCGTTCAGTTTGATTTTAAATAAAGTGTTTAGAAACAGGACTACGTCGTTCAGTTTGATTTGAATTAAAGTGTTTAGAAACAGGACTACGTCATTCAGTTTGATTTTAAATAAAGTGTTTAGAAACAGGACTACGTCATTCAGTTTGACTTGAAATAAAGTGTTTAGAAACAGGACTACGTCGTTCAGTTTGATTTTAAATAAAGTGTTTAGAAACAGGACTACGTCGTTCAGTTTGATTTTAAATAAAGTGTTTAGAAACAGGACTACGTCATTCAGTTTGATTTTAAATAAAGTGTTTAGAAACAGGACTACGTCGTTCAGTTTGATTTTAAATAAAGTGTTTAGAAACAGGACTACGTCGTTCAGTTTGATTTGAATTAAAGTGTTTAGAAACAGGACTACGTCGTTCAGTTTGATTTAAAATAAAGAGCTTAGAAAATAATTCCGATGTACAGTATCTCTACATGTTGCCTTTTCCACTTGATGAGAGACGACGCTTAACAAAAATAGAGAAACAAAATGCAACTATCTCTAATACTACTGAGTCACAGTTCACATAAGGAAATCAGTCGATTTATATAAATAAATTAGGCCCTAATTTATGAATTTCACATGACTGGAAAAACAGATATGCATCTCTTGGTCATAGATACCTTTAAAAAAAGTAGGGGCATGGATCAGAAAACCAGTGATTATCTAGTGTGACCATTTGCCTCATACAGCGCGACATCTCCTTCACATAGAAGTGATCAGGCTGTTGATTGTAGCCTGTGGAATGTTGTCCCAATGGCTGTGCGAAGTTGCTGGATATTGGCAGGAACTAGAACATGCTGTCATACACATCGTTCCAGAGCATTCCAAACATGCTCAATGGGTGACATGTCTGGCAAGTATGCAGGCCATGGAAGAACTGGGACATTTTCAGCTTCCAGGAATTGTGTGCAGATCCTTGCGACATGGGGCTGTGCATTATCATGCTGAAACATGAGGTGGTGGTGGATGAATGGCACAACAATGGGCCTCAGCATCTCGTCATGGTATCTCTGTGCATTAAAATTGCCATTGATAAAATGCAAATTGTGTTTGTTGTCCTTAGCTTATGCCTGACCATACCAAAACCCCACCGCCACCATGTGGCACTCTGTTCACAATGTTGACATCAGCAAACCGTTCGCCAACAACGCCATAACACTGTCTGCCATCTTCCCGGTACAGTTGAAACCGGGATTCATCCGTGAAGAGCACACTTCTCCAGCGTACCAGTGGCCATGGAACGTGAGCATTTGCCCACTGAAGTCGTTTACGACGCTGAACTGCAGTCACGTCAAGACCCTGGTGAGGATGACGAGCAGATGAGCTTCCCTGAGATGGTTTCTGACAGTTTGTGAAGAAGTGATTTGGTTATGCAAACCCACAGTTCCATCAGCTGTCCGGTTGGCTGGTCCCACAGTTCCATCAGCTGTCCGGGTGGCTGGTCCCACAGTTCCATCAGCTGTCCGGGTGGCTGGTCCCACAGTTCCATCAGCTGTCCGGGTGGCTGGTCCCACAGTTCCATCAGCTGTCCGGGTGGCTGGTCCCACAGTTCCATCAGCTGTCCGGGTGGCTGGTCCCACAGTTCCATCAGCTGTCCGGGTGGCTGGTCCCACAGTTCCATCAGCTGTCCGGGTGGCTGGTCCCACAGTTCCATCAGCTGTCCGGGTGGCTGGTCCCACAGTTCCATCAGCTGTCCGGTTGGCTGGTCCCACAGTTCCATTAGCTGTCCGCTTGGCTGGTCCCACAGTTCCATCAGCTGTCCGGGTGGCTGGTCTCAGATGATCCCACAGGGGAAGAAGCCAGATGTGGAGGTCCTGGGCTTGCGTGGTCTGCGGATGTGAGGCCAGTTGGACATACTGACAAATTCTCTAAAATGACATTGGAGGTGGCTTATGGTAGAGAAATTAACATTCAATTCTCTGGCAAGAGCTCTGGTGGACATTCCTGCAGTCAGTATGCTAATTGCACGATCCCTCAAAACTTGAGACATCTGTGGCATCGTGTTGTGTGAAAAAACTGCACATTTTATAGCGGACTTTTATTGTCCTCAGCACAAGGTGCGTCGGTGTATTGATTGTTCTGTTAAATCAGCTGCTTGATATGCCACACCTGTCAAGTGGATGGGTTATCTTGGCAAAGGAGAAATGCTCTCTAACAGGGATGTAAACAAATTTGTGCGCAACATTTGAGAGAAATAAGCTTGATCTACAGATGGCAGTACTGTCCTAGAATGATCTACAGATGGCAGTACTGTCCTAGAATGATCTACAGATGGCAGTACTGTCCTAGAATGATCTACAGATGGCAGTACTGTCCTAGAATGATCTACAGATGGCAGTACTGTCCAATAATGATCTACAGATGGCAGTACTGTCCAAGAATGACCTACAGATTGCAGTACTGTCCAAGAATGATCTACAGATGGCAGTACTGTCCAAGAATGATCTACAGATGGCAGTACTGTCCTAGAATGATCTACAGATAGTAGTAATGTCCTAGAATGATCTACAGATGGCAGTACTGTCCAAGAATGATCTACAGATGGCTGTACTGTCCAAGAATGATCTACAGACGGCAGTACTGTCCAATAATGACCTACAGATTGCAGTACTGTCCTAGAATGATCTACAGATGGCAGTACTGTCCAAGAATGATCTACAGATGGCAGTACTGTCCTAGAATGATCTACAGATGGCAGTACTGTCCTAGAATGATCTACAGATGGCAGTAATGTCCTAGAATGATCTATAGCTGGCAGTACTGTCGTACATAAACTAACTGCCTTTAGTGTCATCAGATCACTTATTCTCTCTACTGGCATGAATTGGCATTACATTCCAAATATAATAAACATTGTTCTGCTGGTGGTAGTAGCTAGAAGGCCTAGATTCAATCTGTAGCGGGGAAGATTCACACTATAGTGAGATAAACATTTAAGGTGAATGTTCAATGTTCAGCTGTGCCCTGGACACCATATGTGAACTGATTACCCCCCATCTATCTTCAGAGTTCGTGCTGCTAGGTGACCTAAACTGGGACATGCTTAACACCCCGGCCATCCTATAATCTAAGCTAGATGCCCTCAATCTCTCACAAATGATCAATGAACACACCAGGTACAATACCAAATCCGTAAAACATGGGCACCCTCATAGATATCATCCTAACCAACTTGCCCTCTAAATACACCTCTGCTGTCTTCAACCAAGATCTCAGCGATCACTGCCTCATTGCCTTCATCCGTAACAGGTCTGCGGTCAAACGACCACCCCTCATCACTATCAAATGCTCCCTAAAACACTTCAACGAGCAGGCCTTCCTAATTGACCTGGCCTGGGTATCCTGGAAGGATATTGACCTCATCCCGTCAGTATAGGATGCCTGGTCGTTCTTTAAAAGTGTCTTGCCATGTTTTTCACCTGGCTATCCCTACCCCGTTCAACAGCCCTGCACTCCCCACAGCAACTCGCCCAAGCCTCCCCATTTCTCCTTCATCGAAATCCAGATAGCTGATGTTCTTAAACAACTGCAAATCAGCCGGGCTAGACAATCTGGACCCTCTCTTTTAAATTATCTGCTGAAATTGTTGCAACCCCTATTACTAGCCTTTTCAACCTCTCTTTCGGCTGCCAATGACTCGAACTGCAAAAATCTCTGAAGCTGGAGACTCTTACCTCCCTCACTAGCTTTAAGCACCAGCTGTCAGTGCAGCTCACAGATCACTGCACCTGTACATAGCTCATCTGTAATTAGCCCATCCAATCTACCTCATCCACATACTGTATTTATTTATTTATCTTGCTCCTTTGCACCCCAGTATCACTACTTGCACATTCATCTTCTGTACATCTACCATTCCAGTGTTTAATTGCTAAATTGTAATTACTTTGCCACCATGGCCTATTTATTGCCTTGCCTCTCTTATCCTACCTCATTTGCACTCACTGTATATAGATTTTTCTATTGTATTTTTGATTGTATGTTTGTTTATTCCATGTGTAACTCTGTGTTGTAGTCTGTGTCAAACAGCTTTGCTTTATCTTGGCCAGGTCGCAGTTGCAAATGAGAACTTTTTCTCAACTAGCCTACCTGGTTAAATAAAGGTGAAATAACAATAATTTTGCAGAGACTGCATTCACAGTAAACCTGTGTTTTTAAAAAAACCTTTATTTAACTAGGCAGACCAGTTTAAGAACAAATTCTTATTTTCATTGATGGTCTAGAAACAGTGGGTAAACTGCCTTGTTCATGGGTAGAATGACAGATTTTTACCTTGTCAGCTCAGGGATTTGATCTTTCAACCTTTTGGTTACTAGTCGAACGCTTTAACCACTAGGCTTCCTTTACATTTGACTCATGCTATAACGCTGCATCTTCTTCGCTACGGATTGAATCTAGCACAGGAGGTTGGTTGCACCTTAATTGGGGAGGATGGGCTAGTTGTAATGGCTGGAGCGATATAAGTGGAATGGTATCAAACATCAAACATGGTTTCCATGGTTTCCATGGTTTCCATGGTTTCCATGTGTTTGGTGCCATTCCATTCGCTCCATTCCAGCCATTATTATGAGCCGTCTTCCCCTCAGCAGCCTCCTCTCTAGCCCCAAGTTGGCCTACGTCTCTGTCTGTATGGCTACGTCTCTGTCTATATGACTACGTCTCTGTCTATATGACTACGTCTGTCTGTATGACTACGTCTCTGTCTATATGACTACGTCTCTGTCTGTATGACTACGTCTCTGTCTATATGACTACGTCTCTGTCTGTATGACTACGTCTCTGTCTGTATGACTACGTCTCTGTCTATATGACTACGTCTCTGTCTGTATGACTACGTCTCTGTCTATATGACTACGTCTCTGTCTATATGACTACGTCTCTGTCTATATGACTACGTCTCTGTCTGTATGACTACGTCTCTGTCTATATGACTACGTCTCTGTCTATATGACTACGTCTCTGTCTATATGACTACGTCTCTGTCTGTATGACTACGTCTCTGTCTGTATGACTACGTCTCTGTCTATATGACTACGTCTCTGTCTGTATGACTACGACTCTGTCTATATGACTACGTCTCTGTCTGTATGACTACGTCTCTGTCTGTATGACTACGTCTCTGTCTATATGAATACGTCTCTGTCTGTATGAATATGTCTCTGTCTGTATGACTACGTCTCTGTCTATATGACTACGTCTCTGTCTGTATGACTACGTCTCTGTCTGTTTGACTATGTCTCTGTCTGTATGACTACGTCTCTGTCTGTATGACTACGTCTCTGACTGTATGACTACGTCTCTGTCTATATGACTACGTCTCTGTCTGTATGACTACGTCTCTGTCTGTATGACTACGTCTCTGTCTATATGACTACGACTCTGTCTATATGACTACGTCTCTGTCTGTATGACTACGTCTCTGTCTGTATGACTACGTCTCTGTCTGTATGACTGTACCCGTTCAGAAGACGTGTCATGAGTACCAGCTGCTGCTGCTGTTGTTGTTGACTACTAGAATATACCAGCCGAATATACAGACAGCTCATCCTCCCTCTCCCCGCTCCTCCCTCTTCCTCCCTCTATCTTCCTCTTCTTCATCTTCCTCTCTCTCCAAACTCCTCCCTCTTCATCTTATTTTTTCCATCCTCTCAGTCAGAAGCGGCCGACAACCCCTCAAATCTAGCAATTGTCTTGTTGCTTCACGGTCTTAATTAGCAACTGGGCAATGTTACAAAAACTTCACTGCAAGAGCTATATACTTTTTGGGATTACATTTGATCGTGGGTTCTCAACTATGTGGCTTTTAAAGGCAATGTTCCCGTGTTTGAAGAGACCGCATTCACAGTAGTCACTGCAGATGTCGGATCAATCAGAAATTGTCTTTAAAAACTGCATTGTTGACAACCCGAGATCAGAATGAATCCCAGCCTATCTCAATGGTTTGAGATAAACAAAACAAATGTTTTCAGCAAATGTTTATTTGCTTTTAATGATTGATTTCAGATCAGTGAATAAAGCAGAGAGTTAAAAAGAGACCCCCTATAAGTTCACACAGAGGGCCTGAAAGGTTCCTGTCCTTTGATTCTTCACTGAGATGAAAGAGAGATTTATTCCAATCAAAAGACCACAAACATCAAGGCCCCATAACCCCCTCCACACACACACACATAAATACATACAACACAAACACACACTCTCTATGAAGTTGTAGAGGTCTTCGGGAGGTAGGTTTGGGGGGGGTATTGGTGAAGTAAGGGTGAGGTAGGAAGGTTTGAGGTGAAGGGGGGGTTATGGGTGATGTAAGGGTGTGGTAGGATGGTTTGAGGTGAAGGGGGGGTTATGGGTGATGTAAGGGTGAGGTAGGGAGGTTTGAGGTGAAGGGGGGTTATGGGTGATGTTTGGGTGAGGTAGGGAGGTTTGAGTTGAAGGGGGTTATGGGTGATGTAAGGGTGAGGTAGGAAGATTTGAGGTAAAGGGGGTATGGGTGACGTAAGGGTGAGGTAGGGAGGTTTGAGGTGAAGGGGGGTTATGGGTGATGTAAGGGTGAGGTAGGAAGATTTGAGGTAAAGGGGGGTATGGGTGATATAAGGGTGAAGTAGTGGAGCAGGGGGCGATGTTTGTTTATCTTAATTACCCCCCTACTGCACTGTGAGCTAATTAACGTTAGCATGTTGTGAGCTCCACTGCGAACCATGTGGCGCATCATCCATTAGAGATGACTGGCTCTGGGATGAAACGCACACCAGTGACACCCCCGACTTCCCGCACATAGTGGGGGAGTAAGAGAGAGAGGGGGGGGGGAGGCATGGAATAAGGGTGAGGGGCACAGTGATGAACTCACCTGCTGACACCTCTACCAGCATGATCCCTGTTGTATAATAAACTAATTAAGCCTCTGGGCTTGTTTCTCCTGGAAATGCAGATTTGTATTTTCCTTCTGTCTAAAACTCTCTCTCTCTCTCTCTCTCTCTCTCTCTCTCTCTCTCTCTCTCTCTCTCTCTCTCTCTCTCTCTCTCTTATTTCTTTCTGTCTCTGTCCCTGGCTTTCTCTATATTAGAAAACCTCTCTACATCTCATGGTCTGCTATTCCAGGTGCAAGGCCAATCAATCAGCCATTTCAGATGACAACCTCCAGGTCAACATAAATGACTGTTGGTTTTTTGCTATTTTAACTAAAGGATGGCCATTAGTCACTGCCACTAATGTTATACAAGACAGAGCCAACATCACACTTTAGTTTAGTGCTATATTTCTCTCAGGGGCTTCCATCATAGAGTACAGGTCCATGCAGGACATAGCCCAGAGACCTAGTGGGATGGAGGGTTAGCTTAGCATTAGCCCAGGGTCTAGTGGAATGGTATTGGACCTAGCCTAGCGATAGCCCAGGGGCTAGTGGAATTAAGGGTTAAATGTGTTAGCCTAGTGTTAGCCCAGGAGCTAGTAGGAAGGGAGGGTTAGATTTATTAAGTGTTCCTGTGATTGAGTTTGGTGCCTCTGGTAAAGAAAGGTCACCATCAATGATTAATGAGAGAGAAATGTCGTGTGGGAGGATGGGAGAAAGGGAGTGGGGGAGGGAGTGAGACCACCAACTCCTCTGCCTCCACCATCCCTCTCAACTCATCTCCTCCCTCTACTCTTCCTCCTTCTCTCCTATTTACCTAAACCTCTCCCTCCTGGGTATCTGGGTCCCCACTACATAGCTGGGTAGCTAGGTCACCATTACAAAGCTGGCTCCCCATTACATAACTGGATAGCTGGGTCCCCATTACTTAGCAGGGTCCCCATTACAAAGCTGGGTCCCCATTACATAGCTGGGTAGCTGGGTCCCCATTACATAGCTGGATAGCAGGGTCCCCATTACAAAGCTGAGTCCCCATTACATAGCTGGGTCCCCATTACATAGCTGGGTCCCCATTACATAGCTGGGTCCCCATTACATAGCTGGGTCCCCATTACATAGCTGGGTCCCCATTACATAGCTGGATAGCAGGGTCCCCATTACAAAGCTGAGTCCCCATTACATAGCTGGATAGCTGGGTCCCCATTACATAGCTGGATAGCTGGGTCCCCATTACATAGCAGGGTAGCTGGGTCCCCATTACATAGCTGGGTAGCTGGGTCCCCATTACATAGCTGGGTACCCACTACATAGTTGGGTAGCTAGGTCCCCATTACATAGCTGGCTCCCCATTACATAGCTGGGTAGCTGGGTCCCCATAACATAGTTGGGTAGCTGTGTCCCCATTACATAGCTGGGTCCCCACTACATAGTTGGGTAGCTAGGTCCCCATTGCATAGCTGGCTCCCCACTACATAGTTGGGTAGCTGGGTCCCCATTGCATAGCTAGGTAGCTGGGTCCCCATTGCATAGCTAGGTAGCTGGGTCCCCATTGCATAGCTAGGTAGCTGGGTTCCCATTACATAACTGGGTAGCTGGGTCCCCATTGCATAGCTAGGTAGCTGGGTCCCCACTACATAGCTGGGTAGCTGGGTCCCCATTAGATAGCAGGGTTCCCATTACATAGCTGGGTAGCTGGGTCCCCATTACATAGCTGGGTAGCTGGGTCCCCTTTACATAGCTGGGTCCCCATTACATAGCTGGGTAGCTGGGTCCCCATTACATAGCTGGGTGCCCATTACATAGCTGGATAGCAGGGTCCCCATTACAAAGCTGAGTCCCCATTACATAGCTGGATAGTTGGGTCCCCATTACATAGCTGGATAGCTGGGTCCCCATGACATAGCAGGGTAGCTGGGTCCCCATTACATAGCTGGGTCCCCATTACATAGCTGGGTAGCTGGGTCCCCATTACATAGCTGGGTCCCCACTACATAGCTGGGTAGCTGGGTCCCATTACATAGCTGAGTAGCTGGGTCCCATTACATAGCTGGGTCCCCATTACATAGCTGGGTAGCTGGGTCCCCATTACATAGCTGGGTCCCCATTACATAGCTGGGTAGCTGGGTCCCCACTACATAGCTGGGTAGCTGGGTCCCCATTACATAGCTGGGTCCCCATTACATAGCTGGGTCCCCATTACATAGCTGGGTAGCTGGGTCCCCACTACATAGCTGGGTAGCTGGGTCCCCATTACATAGCTGGGTAGCTGGGTCCCCACTACATAGCTGGGTAGCTGGGTCCCCATTACATAGCTGGGTAGCTGGGTCCCCATTACATAGCTGGGTCCCCATTACATAGCTGGGTCCCCATTACATAGCTGGGTCCCCATTACATAGCTGGGTCCCCATTACATAGCTGGGTAGCTGGGTCCCCACTACATAGCTGGGTAGCTGGGTCCCCATTACATAGCTGGGTAGCTGGGTCCCCATTACATAGCTGGGTCCCCATTACATAGCTGGATAGCTGGGTCCCAATTACATAGCAGGGTTCCCATTACATAGCTGGATAGCTGGGTCCCCATTACATAGCTGGGTAGCTGGGTCCCCGTTATATAGCAGGGTTCCCATTACATAGCTGGGTCCCCATTACATAGCTGGGTAGCTAGGTCCCCATTACATAGCAGGGTCCCCATTACATAGCTGGGTAGCTGGGTCCCCATTACAAAGCAGGGTTCCCATTACATAGCTGGATAGCTGGGTCCAATTACATAGCTGGGTAGCTGGGTCCCATTATATAGGTGGGTAGCTGGGTCCCATTACATAGCTGGGTAGCTGGGTCCCCATTACATAGCTGGGTCCCCATTACATAGCTGGGTCCCCATTACATAGCTGGGTCCCCTTTACATAGCTGGGTAGCTGGGTCCCCATTAGATAGCTGGGTCCCCATTACATAGCTGGGTAGCTGGGTCCCCATTAGATAGCTGGGTTCCCTTTACATAGCTGGGTAGCTGGGTCCCCATTAGATAGCTGGGTCCCCTTTACTTAGCTGGGTAGCTGGGTCCCCATTACATCGCTGGGTCCCCATTACATCGCTTGGTAGCTGGGTCCCCATTACATAGCTGGGTAGCTGGGTCCCCATTACATAGCTGGGTAGCTGGGTCCCCTTTACATCGCTGGGTAGCTGGGTCCCCATTACATACCTGGGTCCCCACTACATAGCTGGGTAGCTGGGTCCCCATTACATAGCTGGGTCCCCATTAGCTGGGTCCCATTACATAGCTGGGTAGCTGGGTCCCCATTACATAGCTGGGTAGCTGGGTCCCCATTACATAGCTGGGTAGCTGGGTCCCATTACATAGCTGGTTAGCAGATGTGGTCCTTCTGTAGCTCAGTTGGTAGAGCAGCTGGGCCCATTACATAGCCAGGGTAGCTGGGTCCCCATTCATAGCTGAATGTATGCACAGCTGGTAGCTGGGTCCCATTACATAGCTAAATGGCTGGGTCCCCATTACATAGCTGGGTAGCTGGGTCCCATTACATAGCTGGTTAGCAGATGGGTCCCCTTAGCTCAGTTGGTAGAGCATGGTCCCATAGCTGGGTAGCTGGGTCCATTAACGCCAGGGTAGTGGGTTCGATTACATAGCTGGGTAGCTGGGTCCCATGTATGCACACATGACTGTAGCTGGGTCCCCATTACATAGCGTCTGCTAAATGGTCCATATATTATTATTAGCTGGGTCCCATTACATAGCTGGGTAGCTGGGTCCCCATTACATAGCTGGGTAGCTGGGTCCCATTACATAGCTGGGTAGCTGGGTCCCCATTAGATAGCTGGGTCCCCATTACATAGCTGGGTAGCTGGGTCCCCATTACATAGCTGGGTAGCTGGGTTCCCATTACATAGCTGGGTAGCTGGGTCCCCTTTACATAGCTGGGTAGCTGGGTCCCCATTAGATAGCTGGGTAGCTGGGTCCCCATTAGATAGCTGGGTCCCCATTACATAGCTGAGTAGCTGGGTCCCCATTAAATAGCTGTGTCCCCTTTACATAGCTGGGTAGCTGGGTCCCCATTACATCGCTGGGTAGCTGGGGCCCCATTACATAGCTGGGTTGCTGGGTCACCTTTACATCGCTGGGTAGCTGGGTCCCCTTTACATAGCTGGGTAGCTGGGTTACCATTACATAGCTGGGTAGCTGGGTCCCTATTACATAGCTGGATAGCTGGGTCCCCATTACATAGCTGGATACCTGGGTCCCCATTACATAGCTGGGTTGCTCGGTCCCCATTACATAGCTGGGTAGCTGGGTCCCCATTACATAGCTGGGTCCCCATTACATAGCTGGGTCCCCATTAAATAGCAGGGTAGCTGGGTCCCCATTACATAGCTGGGTCCCCATTACATAGTAGGGTAGCTGGGTCACCATTACATAGCTGGGTCCCCATTACATAGCTGGGTAGCTGGGTCCCCATTACATAGCTGGGTAGCTGGGTCCCCTTTACATAGCAGGGTAGCTGGGTCCCCATTACATAGCTGGGTCCCCATTACATAGCTGGGTCCCCTTTACATAGCTGGGTAGCTGGGTCCCCATTACATAGCTGGGTAGCTGGGTCCCCATTACATAGCTGGGTAGCTGGGTCCCCATTACATAGCTGGATAGCTGGGTCCCCATTAGATAGCTGGGTCCCCATTACATAGCTGGGTCCCCTTTACATAGCTGGGTAGCTGGGTCCCCTTTACATAGCTGGGTAGCTGGGTCCCCTTTACATAGCTAGGTCCCCATTACATAGCTGGGTCCCCATTACATAGCTGGGTAGCTGGGTCCCCATTACATAGCTGGGTAGCTGGGTCCCCATTACATAGCTGGGTAGCTGGGTCCCCATTACATAGCTGGGTAGCTGGGTCCCCATTACATAGCTGGGTAGCTGGGTCCCCTTTACATAGCAGGTTAGCTGGGTCCCCTTTACATAGCAGGTTAGCTGGGTCCCCATTACATAGCTGGGTCCCCATTACATAGCTGGATAGCTGGGTCCCCATTACATAGCTGGATAGCTGGGTCCCCATTACATAGCTGGGTCCCCATTACATAGCTGGGTCCCCATTACATAGCTGGGTCCCCATTACATAGCTGGGTCCCCATTACATAGCTGGATAGCTGGGTCCCCATTACATAGCTGGGTCCCCATTACATAGCTGGGTAGCTGGGTCCCCATTACATAGCTGGGTAGCACAACCATATTTCAAAATTGCACCTGAGCACTATACTACATAGCTGGGGCGGCAGGGTAGCCTAGTGGTGTTGGACTAGTAACCGAAAGGTTGTAAGTTCAAATCCCCGAGCTGACAAGGTACAAAGCTGTCATTCTGCCCCTGAACAGGCAGTTAACCCACTGTTCCTTGGCTGTCATTGAAAATAAGAATTTGTTTTTAACTGACTTGCCTGGTTAAATAAGGATAAAATAAAACTTCTTTTGATGAGGTAGCGTGGAAAATTTGATAACCTCTGAGTTCAACTCGGGATAATCAGTACCATGAAATTGGCTCATTGGTGCCAACGAATCTTTCAGAACTAACCTGCTCCGGGGCAGGCTGACCCAGAGCTAACTATGTTTATCCTGAATTACGTGTCTGATCCGTGAGTTGAGGACCAATGAAATTATCATTATCATCCCCTTCATTTGAGGAAGATGACTGATTAAATATTTTATTATTTAGTAAAGACAGAATATATTGGAAACTTCACACACTGTAAAACTTGTGCATGACAATACGATTATTGTATCGATAGGAGTGTGGTGCTTGTGCATTGATAAGCACACCAAAGACAGCATTTTAATGATAAATCATTTTATAAATACATCACATCAAGAAGCCTATTTCACACCACAGACTGCTAAATGTGCATGATAACTGTTGTTTGATTTTGATTTCGGCACAAGGAAATCAGGTTGGTTGTATCAGCATTGTCTCAACGAAGAGTTCGGTGTTCGACGGGCCACATGCGACAGTTACAAGCCTGCTGGTTAGCGGTAGGTGGACAAGCAATAATCGTACCAATAAAGCCTGAAATGGAATGTGAAGCTAACTGAAGCTGGCTCGTTTTAGAAAACACTAAGTAGATGTAGCTTAAATCTTTGTATACCCCTCAGGTGTATTCTACTATTCTTACATATATATATGTGTGTGTGTGTGTGTTTTGTGTCAGGTCAAAGAGACCACTTGTATCACTTATGCTTGGAGCTGGTGTGTAAATGCGCACACACTCAATTCTTATTTGCTGTGACTTGCTTGCTAGTTGAGATTTCTTTGACCTCTGTCATTGCCAACAAAGGGTATATAACAAAGTATTGAGATAAACTTTTGTTATTGACCAAATACTTATTTTCGACCATAATTTGCAAATAAATTCATTAAAAATCCTACAATGTGATTTTCTGGATTTATTTTCTAATTTTGTCTGTCATAGTGTACCTATGATGAAAATTACAGGCCTCTTTCATCTTTTTAAGTGGGAGAACTTGCACAATTGGTGGCTGACTAAATACTTTTTTGCCCCACTGTATGTAAATTGAATTTATTATAGTAATAAAGATTAAATCAAATAGAGCACTGGATCAATTTTATTTATTACTTTATTATAAACAACCTTTTTTACAAGCACATATCATTACAAAACCACCTCAAATAGGAGAATCAAACACTGATACATGTAACAGTAACATCAAATACTGTTCAATAGCATACATAAATGCTCATACTGATTTCTAAAGGCTATTTATTCTGCTTTGTTGTATCAAATCATTTCAAACTTATGTACAGTTTATATTTTGTAACTCTTGTTGGTATTTACAACAAACATTACTGTTGGTCATTACTTCAAGGATAAGTAGAATACCTCCAATATATATACTCTGTGTGTGTGTATATATATATATATATATATATATATATAATATATATATATATATATATATATATATATATATACACATCTACAGTGAAATATAACACTTTATGTATATTCACCATAACAATAACCAATCAAACAGTTGACAAACCAATGTAATTCCCATCAAACAATATCATAGACACAGTTGAATGAATACCAACCATTGACTCCTGTGTTGTCTCCTGTGTTGTGTCCTGTATTGTCTCCTGTATTGTCTCCTGTATTGTCTCCTGTATTGTCTCCTGTATTGTCTCCTGTGTTGTCTCCTGTATTGTCTCCTGTTTCGTCTCCTAGGTTGTCTCCTGTGCTGATTCCTCTGTTGACTGATCTTCAGTCCAGTGAGGTATAGTCAAATGTCAGTCCGTTACAGTCGGACTGACATTTGATATAGTCTGTCAGTGTGTGTGTTGTTTGAAGGTTGTTTGAACGCTGTTGCGCTAACTGAGAGGAAGAGAGAGGGGAGGCTTACTGGCTGGTCTCGATGCTACATAGTGTATCAGGCATCGTTGAGGCAGTGTCCAAATACTCTCAAACAACCTTTTGCTTAAAAATCACTGGTGGTGGTGGGCAACACAATTTGTTCACAAAAACCACACAAGACAGATACACAAAGACAAGAACAGATGTAACTGAGTATTGAGTAGCCTCTTAGAACCAGTCCTGTTCGTCTGTGTGTATATCTTCTCCTCCCTTCCTTCACTTCCTCCCTTCGGTTGGTGCTCCCTCCTGGTGCTCCCAGGGTATGGGATCATTCTCTTCTGTCATGGAGCCTGTCTCTCTCTCATGCCAAAACTGCTCCACGTCTAGCAGCACGATCCCATCCCGAGGGCTCTCTCCCTCTGCCTCATCCTCCGCCTCTCCCACTCCGCCTTGCTCCATCTGGGGTTGGGGATCAACTGTCGTCCCCTGGCAAGGGATGGAGCCTAGGCCTCCGTCTCCTCCCCTCGGCTGGCCTGAGGTCTCCGGTCGCGGGCAGGGGGACTGGGGGGCAGTGGGTGCATGGGGGCCAGGTTTGGGGTTGGACAGGGTGTGTTTACGAAGAGTAAGGCGCCTCCACAGACCTCTGTAACCCTCTCTGAACTCCTCTGACAGAGAGAGGACAATGAGGGGGTTCACCAGGGAGAGAAAGAAAGTGAGGAGCAGGGCGGAGAGAGAGAGGAGGAGAGGAGGAGAGAAGACGACAAAGGGTCCTCCCTCTCCCGGTCCCTGTGCCTCTCGCTCCGCGGCGTGCCGCTCCCACACCCAGACCACCCACTGCGGCAGCCACAGCATTGTCATGGCTACCGTCAGACTGAATAGCATCAGAGTGAGCTTCCTGGATCTGATCTGCGTTCGGAGGTTCTGGGTCTTACTACAGCGCCGCTGGCACTGCCCATACACCCGCCAGAAATACAGCAGGGCAAAACTCAAAGGGGCGCAGAATACACCCAGGGGGTACGCCTTGACGTAGACCGACATGAAGTCCTGCGCTTCGGAGGGAACCACCTGCACACACACCAGCCCCCGGGTCTCTCTCTGCAGTGAAGAGAACAGCCAGGTAGGGATGGGAGCGGAGCAGGCAGACAGCCAGAGGAACCACATCACCAATAGGATGGAGCGTAGACGGATGCTGACCTGTTTAGTCGGGTTAGAGACGTAACGGTAACAAGCCTTAGCCAACACCGCTACGGTAAAACTCTTCGCAACCATGCAGCTCTGCAGGAACCAATCACAGGTCTTGCACACTGTCCAACCAAGCGTCCAGGTGGGTTTGGAGAAGGCGGCGGCACGGAACGGGAGGGCGAATGCCAGTACAAGGCCGTCGGCAAACATCAGGTTGAGGATGAGAGCGTTGATAAGGGATAGTTTCCCACGGTGGGCGTTGGAGATCAGGATGCCCATGGCTGTGATGGTACTGGCCAGCCCAAGGACACAGATCACCCCCAGGATGACAGGCACGAGGACACACAGGTGCTGGTAGGAACCATGCTCGATGAAGGAAGGATGAAGCCGGTCCACAGTAGAGCTGTTAGCAGCTGTTAGGTTCACCCTTGGCAGTTTATCCATCTCAGAAGAGACAGGTGGTGAGAGACAAGAGAGAACTACTTAGACTTATATTTTTATATAGAGTAAAGAAATATTTTTAAAAGTATATTGAAAGCCAACTTAACACAAGAAGTCTAGACTGGTGGAAAGGTAAACAGATGAAAAAAATCAACTAATGAGAAGACTGACTAGGAAAAAAAGTATTGAGAGAAAAATATTCTAAAAGATTAGTCAACAAACAGGTGAATGGATCAATCTCAATCTAAAACTCAACTCCTGATTGTAGCCTAATCTGTTTATCAAAAATCGATCTGCTCCCAGACAGTCACACTCCTGTCCTGTCTGTCTGTCTCCTGCCGGGTTTATCCGCCCTTATAAAGGTGACAGTTTGATTGACAGCCCCAGCTAAACTGTGCGAGATTCCCAGGGCCAATTAGAGCGCTGTCCCTGTTCCAAACGTCCCCAACAGGCTCTGCTCTGTACGATGTTTAGTGATGGGCATTCCGGGTCTTTTCAGTTCGTTCGGCTCAGCTCACCAAAAAGAGCCGGCTCTTTTGGCTCCCAAACGGCTCTTTAAAAAATATATGTTTTGTATTTTTTAAAGTCAAACAGTTTGCGATTGTTTGACTATGATTGTTGTTAAAACAATTGTAATTAAATTATTAAATGAAATCATACTCTACCTTAACAACAATGTATTTAAAAATGCATTGGTTTGTTATAAAGTAGAAAGCTATTAAACATTTGCATTTAAAGTATAACTTTTTAAAGTATATAAACTAAGTGCCTGTAAATCTAACCATTCAAAACGAATAGAATTTGAACAGCATAATAGAATATTGCACTTTATCAATGAAAAATAAATAACAATTTGCAAAACTGCAGCATCTCAGTTAAAACATTAAACTGGTCTCTCTTTTCTCTCTCTTCTTTATTGCCATGTTATAACCAGCAGCACACAGCAATGCTGACCATATTTAGCTTTTATGAGAGATTTGTATTCAGAAATGCAAGCTGCCTCACTTTCGAGGGGCTGATGCGGTTTCTTCTCTCAGTAGTTATTTGTCCCGTTTTCGAGAAGACCCTCTCAGAGGGAACGGATGTGGCCCCTATGCAGAGTCTCCCTGTCATGACTTTAGTAAGCCGTGGGTAGACAGAGGCCTTGTTCTTCCACCAGCTCAGAGGATCTGCAGGGGCTCCTCCAAATAGGATCGGACCTCCGTTATGACATCTGCTGAGAGATTCCTTCATGCTGCATCCCCAGTTGCTCTCTTGTCAAACAGCATCCAAACAGCAGACGTTTGTGGCACTACTGCTGGTGCTTCTGCTCCATCTGATCCCTCTTCTTCCTGTTGCCCTGGTGCCTGAGCCAACTGACTGATGGGGCTGTCCCTCCCTGCTGCTGAGGTTATTCTTTGAAGAGCCTCATCAATCACTCTGGCATCACTGAAGGCTAGCCTCTTAAACCTGGGGTCGAGTGCAGCGGTTTCTGATAGAACGGGATTATATTCCATTCTGTTTAACTTTCTGTCCATTGATAAACATAGGGTGTCCATCAACTCTGTCACATGTCCTGTGGTTATGTTTGCTTCTCTGGCGGCTGGCTGTGATTCGCTGCAGACCCTTACACAGGAGTATCATTTTTTTGTCAAATAGCTGAAAAGAGAGAACAGTAATTTATTAGTTCTGGTTCTGTCACGTTCGTTGGAATGATTGGACCAAGGCACAGCGTGCGTAGAGTTACACATATTTTAATCAATCGAAACTCACCAAACAAAACAATAAAGCACAAACGAAATGTGACCCTAACAGTGCTACTAGGCAACTATACATAGTCAAGATCCCACAAATCACAATGGGGAAATGGCTACCTAAATATGATCCCCAATCAGAGACGACGATCAACAGCTGTCTCTGATTGGGAACTATACCAGTCCAACATAAACCATTAATCACCTAGATGACCCACCCTAGTCACTATCACGCCCCAACCAAACTAGGAAATTAACAGCTCTCTATGGTCAGGGCGTGACAGGTTCATGTTTTGTCTGCTGATACTACATTCTAATCTACTGCTTATATACATATATAATACCTGATTAAATAATGATGTAGTATTAACTGCTTACTGTACCTCTCTCCACTGATCTCCACAGTGACCTGCTCAAAGGGTTCTAGGACTCTGCACATCTCCTCCACCACCTCCCATTCCTCCTGGGTCAGAGCATCAACAGGACTCTGCATCAACAGGATCTCCTCCACCACCTCCCATTCCTCCTGGGTCAGAGCATCAACAGGACTCTGCACATCTCCTCCACATCTCCCATTCCTCCACCACCTCCCATTCCTCCTGGGTCAGAGCATCAACAGGACTCTGCACATCTCCTCCACCATCTCCCATTCCTCCTGGGTCAGAGCATCAACAGGACTCTGCACACCTCCACCACCACCTCCCATTCCTCTTGGGTCAGAGCATCAACAGGACTCTGCACACCTCCACCACCACCTCCCATTCCTCTTGGGTCAGAGCATCAACAGGACTCTGCACACCTCCACCACCACCTCCCATTCCTCCTGGGTCAGAGCATCAACAGGACTCTGCACACCTCCTCCACCACCTCCCATTCCTCTTGGGTCAGAGCATCAACAGGACTCTGCACACCTCCACCACCACCTCCCATTCCTCTTGGGTCAGAGCATCAACAGGACTCTGCACACCTCCTCCACCACCTCCCATTCCTCCTGCATCAGGTCATTCCTCTTGGGTCAGAGCATCAACAGGACTCTGCACACCTCCTCCACCACCTCCCATTCCTCCTGGGTCAGAGCATCAACAGGTGCATTGACAATAGCCAGGGTAGAGATGATGGCATCCTTTGACTCGAGAAACCTCTTCAACATATAAAATGTTGAATTCTACCTTGTAGTGCAGTCTTGTTAGGCCTCAACTCAGGCATCCCAATCTGGCGTTGTGTAGACTTTAGTTTTTCAGCACCTACTGTGCTCTTGTGAAAGTATTCCACAACTGCTTTCACTTTGTCCACAGTGGGCTTCATCACCTTCAGAGCATCTCTTACAATCAGGTTGATTGTGTGGGCAAGACATGGATGATGGGTCCATTTTAAAATGTTCATTGCTTTGGTGATGTTAGCTGCATTGTCGCTAACACAACAGACCACTTTCCCATCTACTTGCCATTCTCTGGCCAATCACAACAGTTCCTCTGCCAAGTTCTCTGAGGTGTGTCTGTCGCTGAACTCAAAGCAGTCCAGAAGACAGCGAGACATCGAAAAATATTCAATGAAGTGACATGTAACTGACCTGTAAGAAGTGATTACCCCTGATGTCCAGCAGTCAGTGGTGTCCAGCAGTCAGATGTCCAGCAGTCAGTGGTGTCCAGCAGTCAGTGGTGTCCAGCAGTCAGTGGTGTCCAGCAGTCAGTGGTGTCCAGCAGTCAGATGTCCAGCAGTCAGTGGTGTCCAGCAGTCAGTGGTGTCCAGCAGTCAGTGGTGTCCAGCAGTCAGTGGTGTCCAGCAGTCAGATGTCCAGCAGTCAGATGTCCAGCAGTCAGTGGTGTCCAGCAGTCAGTGGTGTCCAGCAGTCAGATGTCCAGCAGTCAGTGGTGTCCAGCAGTCAGTGGTGTCCAGCAGTCAGATGTCCAGCAGTCAGTGGTGTCCAGCAGTCAGTGGTGTCCAGCAGTCAGTGGTGTCCAGCAGTCAGATGTCCAGCAGTCAGATGTCCAGCAGTCAGATGTCCAGCAGTCAGATGTCCAGCAGTCAGTGGTGTCCAGCAGTCAGATGTCCAGCAGTCAGATGTCCAGCAGTCAGATGTCCAGCAGTCAGATGTCCAGCAGTCAGTGGTGTCCAGCAGTCAGATGTCCAGCAGTCAGATGTCCAGCAGTCAGTGGTAAGACAAACTGCAGTAGCTTTTTGGACTCTTTCCCACACTGAAGCCTGTGTGCTCCCGTACAGTTGTGGAATAAGTGCTTTCTGAAGGGGTTTTCCTGCTTGGAATTGTGTACATTGGATTTAGACTATTTCTATCATTTCTAAAACCTCTGTCCTTCATGATCGAAAATGGCTGGAAATTGGTGGCAATCATTTAGCCAATGCAATATAGTTTGACACTGTGAATTAGTCATCTCTGTTTTGCCTATTAGAAGGCCAAGGGCCAGTGTGAATAATAGATCCAGTAGGTAGTATCCGGGTTAGGGGAGGGTTTGGCAGGGGGAGGCCGTCATTGTAAATAAGAATTTGTTCATAACTGACTTGCCTAGTTAAATAAAGGTTAAATAAATACAAATATCCATGTATAGACCTTTACTCTGTCTAAGGTTATGGTTTATATAATATCCATGTATAGGCCTTTACTCTGTCTAAGGTTATGGTTTATATAATATCCATGTATAGGCCTTTACTCTGTCTAAGGTTATGGTTTATATAATATCCATGTATAGACCTTTACTCTGTCTAAGGTTATGGTTTATATAATATCCATGTATAGACCTTTACTCTGTCTAAGGTTATGGTTTATATAATATCCATGTATAGACCTTTACTCTGTCTAAGGTTATGGTTTATATAATATCCATGTATAGGCCTTTACTCTGTCTAAGGTTATGGTTTATATAATATCCATGTATAGACCTTTACTCTGTCTAAGGTTATGGTTTTATAATAATATCCATGTAGGTTAGGCCTTTACTCTGTCTAAGGTTATGGTTTATATAATATCCATGTATAGACCTTTACTCTGTCTAAGGTTATGGTTTATATAATATCCATGTATAGGCCTTTACTCTGTCTAAGGTTATGGTTTATATAATATCCATGTATAGACCTTTACTCTGTCTAAGGTTATGGTTTATATAATATCCATGTATAGACCTTTACTCTGTCTAAGGTTATGGTTTATATAATATCCATGTATAGGCCTTTACTCTGTCTAAGGTTATGGTTTATATAATATCCATGTAGGTTAGACCTTTACTCTGTCTAAGGTTATGGTTTATATAATATCCATGTATAGGCCTTTACTCTGTCTAAGGTTATGGTTTATATAATATCCATGTATAGACCTTTACTCTGTCTAAGGTTATGGTTTATATAATATACATGTATAGACCTTTACTCTGTCTAAGGTTATGGTTTATTTATATAATATCCTAAGGTTATGGTTTATATAATATCCATGTCCTTTACTCTGTCTAAGGTTATGGTTTATATAATATCCATGTATAGGCCTTTACTCTGTCTAAGGTTATGGTTTATATAATATCCATGTATAGGCCTTTACTCTGTCTAAGGTTATGGTTTATATAATATCCATGTATAGGCCTTTACTCTGTCTAAGGTTATGGTTTATATAATATACATGTATAGCCTTTACTCTGTCTAAGGTTATGGTTTATATAATATCCATGTATAGGCCTTTACTCTGTCTAAGGTTATGGTTTATATAATATCCATGTATAGACCTTTACTCTGTCTAAGGTTATGGTTTATATAATATCCATGTATAGACCTTTACTCTGTCTAAGGTTATGGTTTATATAATATCCATGTATAGACCTTTACTCTGTCTAAGGTTATGGTTTATATAATATCCATGTATAGACCTTTACTCTGTCTAAGGTTATGGTTTATATAATATCCATGTCCTTTACTCTGTCTAAGGTTATGGTTTATATAATATCCATGTATAGACCTTTACTCTGTCTAAGGTTATGGTTTATATAATATCCATGTATATGACCTTTACTCTGTCTAAGGTTATGGTTTATATAATATCCATGTATAGGCCTTTACTCTGTCTAAGGTTATGGTTTATATAATATCCATGTATAGACCTTTACTCTGTCTAAGGTTATGGTTTATATAATATCCATGTCCTTTACTCTGTCTAAGGTTATGGTTTATATAATATCCATGTATAGACCTTTACTCTGTCTAAGGTTATGGTTTATATAATATCCATGTATAGACCTTTACTCTGTCTAAGGTTATGGTTTATATAATATCCATGTATAGACCTTTACTCTGTCTAAGGTTATGGTTTATATAATATCCATGTATAGACCTTTACTCTGTCTAAGGTTATGGTTTATATAATATCCATGTATAGACCTTTACTCTGTCTAAGGTTATGGTTTATATAATATCCATGTATAGACCTTTACTCTGTCTAAGGTTATGGTTTATATAATATCCATGTATAGACCTTTACTCTGTCTAAGGTTATGGTTTATATAATATCCATGTATAGACCTTTACTCTGTCTAAGGTTATGGTTTTTATATAATATCCATGTATAGACCTTTACTCTGTCTAAGGTTATGGTTTATATAATATCCATGTATAGACCTTTACTCTGTCTAAGGTTATGGTTTATATAATATCCATGTCCTTTACTCTGTCTAAGGTTATGGTTTATATAATATCCATGTCCTTTACTCTGTCTAAGGTTATGGTTTTATAATATCCATATCCACTCTGTCTAAGGTTATGGTTTATATAATATCCACCTTTACTCTGTCTAAGGTTATGGTTTATATAATATCCATGTATAGACCTTTACTCTGTCTAAGGTTATGGTTTTTATATAATATCTGTCTAAGGTTATGTTTATATAATATCCTTTACTCTGTCTAAGGTTATGGTTTATATAATATCCATGTCCTTTACTCTGTCTAAGGTTATGGTTTATATAATATCCATGTATAGACCTTTACTCTGTCTAAGGTTATGGTTATGGCCTTTACTCTGTTAAGGTTATGGTTTATATAATATCCATGTATAGACCTTTACTCTGTCTAAGGTTATGGTTTATATAATATCCATGTATAGACCTTTACTCTGTCTAAGGTTATGGTTTATATAATATCATGTCCATGTCTAAGGTTATGGTTTATATAATATCCATGTATAGACCTTTACTCTGTCTAAGGTTATGGTTTATATAATATCCATGTATAGACCTTTACTCTGTCTAAGGTTATGGTTTATATAATATCCATGTATAGACCTTTACTCTGTCTAAGGTTATGGTTTATATAATATACATGTCTAAGGTTATGGTTTATATAATATTTACTCTGTCTAAGGTTATGGTTTTATATAATATCCATGTAGGTTAGACCTTTACTCTGTCTAAGGTTATGGTTTATATAATATCCATGTATAGACCTTTACTCTGTCTAAGGTTATGGTTTATATAATATCCATGTATAGACCTTTACTCTGTCTAAGGTTATGGTTTATATAATATCCATGTATAGACCTTTACTCTGTCTAAGGTTATGGTTTATATAATATCCATGTATAGACCTTTACTCTGTCTAAGGTTATGGTTTATATAATATCCATGTATAGACCTTTACTCTGTCTAAGGTTATGGTTTATATAATATCCATGTATAGACCTTTACTCTGTCTAAGGTTATGGTTTATATAATATCCATGTCCTTTACTCTGTCTAAGGTTATGGTTTATATAATATCCATGTATAGACCTTTACTCTGTCTAAGGTTATGGTTTATATAATATCCATCCTTTACTCTGTCTAAGGTTATGGTTTATATAATATCCCTTTACTCTGTCTAAGGTTATGGTTTATATAATATCCATGTATAGACCTTTACTCTGTCTAAGGTTATGGTTTATATAATATCCATGTATAGACCTTTACTCTGTCTAAGGTTATGGTTTATATAATATCCATGTATAACCTTTACTCTGTCTAAGGTTATGGTTTATATAATATCCATTTCCTTTACTCTGTCTAAGGTTATGGTTTATATAATATCCATGTATAGACCTTTACTCTGTCTAAGGTTATGGTTTATATAATATCCATGTATAGACCTTTACTCTGTCTAAGGTTATGGTTTATATAATATCCATGTCTTTAAGGTTATGGTTTATATAATATCCATGTATAGACCTTTACTCTGTCTAAGGTTATGGTTTATATAATATCCATGTATAGACCTTTACTCTGTCTAAGGTTATGGTTTATATAATATCCATGTCCTTTACTCTGTCTAAGGTTATGGTTTATATAATATCCATGTATAGACCTTTACTCTGTCTAAGGTTAGTTTATATAATATCCTTTACTCTGTCTAAGGTTATGGTTTATATAATATCCATGTATAGACCTTTACTCTGTCTAAGGTTATGGTTTATATAATATCCATGTATAGACCTTTACTCTGTCTAAGGTTATGGTTTATATAATATCCATGTATAGACCTTTACTCTGTCTAAGGTTATGGTTTATATAATTCCATATAACCTTTACTCTGTCTAAGGTTATGGTTTATATAATATCCATGTATAGACCTTTACTCTGTCTAAGGTTATGGTTTATATAATATCCATGTATAGACCTTTACTCTGTCTAAGGTTATGGTTTATATAATATCCATGTATAGACCTTTACTCTGTCTAAGGTTATGGTTTATATAATATCCATGTATAGACCTTTACTCTGTCTAAGGTTATGGTTTATATAATATCCATGTATAGACCTTTACTCTGTCTAAGGTTATGGTTTATATAATATCCATCCTTTACTCTGTCTAAGGTTATGGACCTTTACTCTGTCTAAGGTTATGGTTTATATAATATCCATGTATAGACCTTTACTCTGTCTAAGGTTATGGTTTATATAATATCCATGTATAGACCTTTACTCTGTCTAAGGTTATGGTTTATATAATATCCATGTATAGACCTTTACTCTGTCTAAGGTTATGGTTTTATAATATCCATATCCTTTACTCTGTCTAAGGTTATGGTTTATATAATATCCACCTTTACTCTGTCTAAGGTTATGGTTTATATAATATCCATGTATAGACCTTTACTCTGTCTAAGGTTATGGTTTATATAATATCCATGTATAGACCTTTACTCTGTCTAAGGTTATGGTTTTATAATATCCATATCCTTTACTCTGTCTAGGTTATGGTTTATATAATATCCATGTATAGACCTTTACTCTGTCTAAGGTTATGGTTTATATAATATCCATGTATAGACCTTTACTCTGTCTAAGGTTATGGTTTATATAATATCCATGTATAGACCTTTACTCTGTCTAAGGTTATGGTTTATATAATATCCATGTATAGACCTTTACTCTGTCTAGGTTAGTTTATATAATATCCACCTTTACTCTGTCTAAGGTTATGGTTTATATAATATCCATGTATAGGCCTTTACTCTGTCTAAGGTTATGGTTTATATAATATCCATGTATAGACCTTTACTCTGTCTAAGGTTATGGTTTATATAATATCCATCCTTTACTCTGTCTAAGGTTATGGTTTATATAATATCCACCTTTACTCTGTCTAAGGTTATGGTTTATATAATATCCATGTATAGACCTTTACTCTGTCTAAGGTTATGGTTTATATAATATCCATGTATAGACCTTTACTCTGTCTAAGGTTATGGTTTATATAATATCCATATAGACCTTTACTCTGTCTAAGGTTATGGTTTATATAATATAATGTATAGGCCTTTACTCTGTCTAAGGTTATGGTTTATATAATATCCATGTATAGACCTTTACTCTGTCTAAGGTTATGGTTTATATAATATCCATGTATAGACCTTTACTCTGTCTAAGGTTATGGTTTATATAATATCCATGACCTTTACTCTGTCTAAGGTTATGGTTTATATAATATCCATGTATAGACCTTTACTCTGTCTAAGGTTATGGTTTATATAATATCCATGTATAGACCTTTACTCTGTCTAAGGTTATGGTTTTATATAATATCCATGTAGGTTAGGCCTTTACTCTGTCTAAGGTTATGGTTTATATAATATCCATGTATAGACCTTTACTCTGTCTAAGGTTATGGTTTATATAATATCCATGTATAGACCTTTACTCTGTCTAAGGTTATGGTTTATATAATATCCATGTATAGACCTTTACTCTGTCTAAGGTTATGGTTTATATAATATCCATGTATCCAGTATAGACCTTTACTCTGTCTAAGGTTATGGTTTATATAATATCCATGTATAGACCTTTACTCTGTCTAAGGTTATGGTTTATATAATATCCATGTATAGACCTTTACTCTGTCTAAGGTTATGGTTTATATAATATCCATGTATAGACCTTTACTCTGTCTAAGGTTATGGTTTATATAATATCCATATAACCTTTACTCTGTCTAAGGTTATGGTTTATATAATATCCATGTATAGACCTTTACTCTGTCTAAGGTTATGGTTTATATAATATCCATGTATAGACCTTTACTCTGTCTAAGGTTATGGTTTATATAATATCCATGTATAGACCTTTACTCTGTCTAAGGTTATGGTTTATATAATATCCATGTAAGGTTAGTTTATATAATATCCACCTTTACTCTGTCTAAGGTTATGGTTTATATAATATCCATGTATAGACCTTTACTCTAAGGTTATGGTTTATATAATATCCATGTCCTTTACTCTGTCTAAGGTTATGGTTTATATAATATCCATGTATAGACCTTTACTCTGTCTAAGGTTATGGTTTATATAATATCCATGTATAGACCTTTACTCTGTCTAAGGTTATGGTTTATATAATATCCATGTATAGACCTTTACTCTGTCTAAGGTTATGGTTTATATAATATCCATGTATAGACCTTTACTCTGTCTAAGGTTATGGTTTATATAATATCCATGTATAGACCTTTACTCTGTCTAAGGTTATGGTTTATATAATATCCATATCCTTTACTCTGTCTAAGGTTATGGTTTATATAATATCCATGTATAGACCTTTACTCTGTCTAAGGTTATGGTTTATATAATATCCATATAGACCTTTACTCTGTCTAAGGTTATGGTTTATATAATATCCATGTATAGACCTTTACTCTGTCTAAGGTTATGGTTTATATAATATCCCTTTACTCTGTCTAAGGTTATGGTTTATATAATATCCATGTATAGACCTTTACTCTGTCTAAGGTTATGGTTTATATAATATCCATGTATAGACCTTTACTCTGTCTAAGGTTATGGTTTATATAATATCCATGTATAGACCTTTACTCTGTCTAAGGTTATGGTTTATATAATATCCATGTATAGACCTTTACTCTGTCTAAGGTTATGGTTTATATAATATCCATGTACCTTTACTCTGTCTAAGGTTATGGTTTATATAATATCCATGTATAGACCTTTACTCTGTCTAAGGTTATGGTTTATATAATATCCATGTATAGACCTTTACTCTGTCTAAGGTTATGGTTTATATAATATCCATGTAGGTTAGACCTTTACTCTGTCTAAGGTTATGGTTTATATAATATCCATGTATAGCCTTTACTCTGTCTAAGGTTATGGTTTATATAATATCCATGTATAGACCTTTACTCTGTCTAAGGTTATGGTTTATATAATATCCATGTATAGACCTTTACTCTGTCTAAGGTTATGGTTTATATAATATACATGTCCTTTACTCTGTCTAAGGTTATGGTTTATATAATATCCATGTATAGACCTTTACTCTGTCTAAGGTTATGGTTTATATAATATACATGTCCTTTACTCTGTCTAAGGTTATGGACCTTTAGGCCTTTACTCTGTCTAAGGTTATGGTTTATATAATATCCATGTATAGACCTTTACTCTGTCTAAGGTTATGGTTTATATAATATCCATGTATAGACCTTTACTCTGTCTAAGGTTATGGTTTATATAATATCCATGTATAGACCTTTACTCTGTCTAAGGTTATGGTTTATATAATATCCATCCTTTACTCTGTCTAAGGTTATGGTTTATATAATATCCACCTTTACTCTGTCTAAGGTTATGGTTTATATAATATCCATGTATAGACCTTTACTCTGTCTAAGGTTATGGTTTATATAATATCCATGTATAGACCTTTACTCTGTCTAAGGTTATGGTTTATATAATATCCATGTATAGACCTTTACTCTGTCTAAGGTTATGGTTTATATAATATCCATGTATAGACCTTTACTCTGTCTAAGGTTATGGTTTATATAATATATCCACTCTGTCTAGGTTATGGACCTTTACTCTGTCTAAGGTTATGGTTTATATAATATCCATGTATAGACCTTTACTCTGTCTAAGGTTATGGTTTATATAATATCCATGCCTTTACTCTGTCTAAGGTTATGGTTTATATAATATCCTTTACTCTGTCTAAGGTTATGGTTTATATAATATCCATGTATAGACCTTTACTCTGTCTAAGGTTATGGTTTATATAATATCCATGTATAGACCTTTACTCTGTCTAAGGTTATGGTTTATATAATATCCATGTATAGACCTTTACTCTGTCTAAGGTTATGGTTTATATAATATCCAGACCTTTACTCTGTCTAAGGTTATGGTTTATATAATATCCATGTATAGACCTTTACTCTGTCTAAGGTTATGGTTTATATAATATGTATAGACCTTTACTCTGTCTAGGTTATGGTTTATATAATATCCACCTTTACTCTGTCTAAGGTTATGGTTTATATAATATCCATGTATAGACCTTTACTCTGTCTAAGGTTATGGTTTATATAATATCCATGTATAGACCTTTACTCTGTCTAAGGTTATGGTTTATATAATATCCATGTATAGACCTTTACTCTGTCTAAGGTTATGGTTTATATAATATCCATGTATGTCCTTTACTCTGTCTAAGGTTATGGTTTATATAATATCCATGTATAGACCTTTACTCTGTCTAAGGTTATGGTTTATATAATATCCATGTATAGACCTTTACTCTGTCTAAGGTTATGGTTTATATAATATATCCATGTCTAGGTTATGGTTTATATAATATCCATGTCCTTTACTCTGTCTAAGGTTATGGTTTATATAATATCCATGTATAGACCTTTACTCTGTCTAAGGTTATGGTTTATATAATATCCATGTATAGACCTTTACTCTGTCTAAGGTTATGGTTTATATAATATCCATGTATCCTTTACTCTGTCTAAGGTTATGGTTTATATAATATCCATGTATAGACCTTTACTCTGTCTAAGGTTATGGTTTATATAATATCCATGTATAGACCTTTACTCTGTCTAAGGTTATGGTTTATATAATATCCATAGACCTTTACTCTGTCTAAGGTTATGGTTTATATAATATAGACCTTTACTCTGTCTAAGGTTATGGTTTATATAATATCCATGTATAGACCTTTACTCTGTCTAAGGTTATGGTTTATATAATATCCATGTATAGACCTTTACTCTGTCTAAGGTTATGGTTTATATAATATCCATGTATAGACCTTTACTCTGTCTAAGGTTATGGTTTATATAATATCCATGTATAGACCTTTACTCTGTCTAAGGTTATGGTTTATATAATATCCATGTATAGACCTTTACTCTGTCTAAGGTTATGGTTTATATAATATAGACCTTTACTCTGTCTAAGGTTATGGTTTATATAATATCCATGTATAGACCTTTACTCTGTCTAAGGTTATGGTTTATATAATATCCATGTATAGACCTTTACTCTGTCTAAGGTTATGGTTTATATAATATCCATGTATAGACCTTTACTCTGTCTAAGGTTATGGTTTATATAATATCCATGTATAACCTTTACTCTGTCTAAGGTTATGGTTTATATAATATCCATGTATAGACCTTTACTCTGTCTAAGGTTATGGTTTATATAATATCCATGTATAGACCTTTACTCTGTCTAAGGTTATGGTTTATATAATATCCATGTAGACCTTTACTCTGTCTAAGGTTATGGTTTATATAATATCCAGACCTTTACTCTGTCTAAGGTTATGGACCTTTACTCTGTCTAAGGTTATGGTTTATATAATATCCATGTATAGACCTTTACTCTGTCTAAGGTTATGGTTTATATAATATCCATGTATAGACCTTTACTCTGTCTAAGGTTATGGTTTATATAATATCCATGTATCCTTTACTCTGTCTAAGGTTATGGTTTATATAATATCCATGTATAGACCTTTACTCTGTCTAAGGTTATGGTTTATATAATATCCATGTATAGACCTTTACTCTGTCTAAGGTTATGGTTTATATAATATCCATGTATAGACCTTTACTCTGTCTAAGGTTATGGTTTATATAATATCCATGTATAGACCTTTACTCTGTCTAAGGTTATGGTTTATATAATATCCATGTATAGACCTTTACTCTGTCTAAGGTTATGGTTTATATAATATCCATGTATAGACCTTTACTCTGTCTAAGGTTATGGTTTATATAATATCCATGTATAGACCTTTACTCTGTCTAAGGTTATGGTTTATATAATATCCATGTATAGACCTTTACTCTGTCTAAGGTTATGGTTTATATAATATCCATGTATAGACCTTTACTCTGTCTAAGGTTATGGTTTATATAATATCCATGTATAGACCTTTACTCTGTCTAAGGTTATGGTTTATATAATATCCATGTATAGACCTTTACTCTGTCTAAGGTTATGGTTTATATAATATCCATGTATAGACCTTTACTCTGTCTAAGGTTATGGTTTATATAATATCCATGTATAGACCTTTACTCTGTCTAAGGTTATGGTTTATATAATATCCATGTCCTTTACTCTGTCTAAGGTTATGGTTTATATAATATCCATGTATAGACCTTTACTCTGTCTAAGGTTATGGTTTATATAATATCCATGTATAGACCTTTACTCTGTCTAAGGTTATGGTTTATATAATATCCATGTATAGACCTTTACTCTGTCTAAGGTTATGGTTTATATAATATCCATGTATAGACCTTTACTCTGTCTAAGGTTATGGTTTATATAATATCCATGTATAGACCTTTACTCTGTCTAAGGTTATGGTTTATATAATATCCATGTATAGGACCTTTACTCTGTCTAAGGTTATGGTTTATATAATATCCATGTATAGACCTTTACTCTGTCTAAGGTTATGGTTTATATAATATCCATGTATAGACCTTTACTCTGTCTAAGGTTATGGTTTATATAATATCCATGTATAGGCCTTTACTCTGTCTAAGGTTATGGTTTATATAATATCCATGTATAGGCCTTTACTCTGTCTAAGGTTATGGTTTATATAATATCCATGTATAGACCTTTACTCTGTCTAAGGTTATGGTTTATATAATATCCATGTATAGACCTTTACTCTGTCTAAGGTTATGGTTTATATAATATCCATGTATAGACCTTTACTCTGTCTAAGGTTATGGTTTATATAATATCCATGTATAGACCTTTACTCTGTCTAAGGTTATGGTTTATATAATATCCATGTATAGGCCTTTACTCTGTCTAAGGTTATGGTTTATATAATATCCATGTATAGACCTTTACTCTGTCTAAGGTTATGGTTTATATAATATCCATGTATAGACCTTTACTCTGTCTAAGGTTATGGTTTATATAATATCCATGTATAGACCTTTACTCTGTCTAAGGTTATGGTTTATATAATATCCATGTATAGACCTTTACTCTGTCTAAGGTTATGGTTTATATAATATCCATGTATAGACCTTTACTCTGTCTAAGGTTATGGTTTATATATCCATGTATAGACCTTTACTCTGTCTAAGGTTATGGTTTATATAATATCCATGTATATCTGTCATGTATAGACCTTTACTCTGTCTAAGGTTATGGTTTATATAATATCCATGTATAGACCTTTACTCTGTCTAAGGTTATGGTTTATATAATATCCATGTATAGACCTTTACTCTGTCTAAGGTTATGGTTTATATAATATCCATGTATAGACCTTTACTCTGTCTAAGGTTATGGTTTATATAATATCCATGTATAGACCTTTACTCTGTCTAAGGTTATGGTTTATATAATATCCATGTATAGACCTTTACTCTGTCTAAGGTTATGGTTTATATAATATCCATGTATAGACCTTTACTCTGTCTAAGGTTATGGTTTATATAATATCCATGTATAGACCTTTACTCTGTCTAAGGTTATGGTTTATATAATATCCATGTATAGACCTTTACTCTGTCTAAGGTTATGGTTTATATAATATCCATGTATAGACCTTTACTCTGTCTAAGGTTATGGTTTATATAATATCCATGTATAGACCTTTACTCTGTCTAAGGTTATGGTTTATATAATATCCATGTATCCTTTACTCTGTCTAAGGTTATGGTTTATATAATATCCATGTATAGACCTTTACTCTGTCTAAGGTTATGGTTTATATAATATCCATGTATAGACCTTTACTCTGTCTAAGGTTATGGTTTATATAATATCCATGTATAGACCTTTACTCTGTCTAAGGTTATGGTTTATATAATATCCATGTATAGACCTTTACTCTGTCTAAGGTTATGGTTTATATAATATCCATGTATAGACCTTTACTCTGTCTAAGGTTATGGTTTATATAATATCCATGTTTATATAATATCCATGTATAGACCTTTACTCTGTCTAAGGTTATGGTTTATATAATATCCATATAGACCTTTACTCTGTCTAAGGTTATGGTTTATATAATATCCATGTATAGACCTTTACTCTGTCTAAGGTTATGGTTTATATAATATCCATGTATAGACCTTTACTCTGTCTAAGGTTATGGTTTATATAATATCCATGTATAGACCTTTACTCTGTCTAAGGTTATGGTTTATATAATATCCATGTATAGACCTTTACTCTGTCTAAGGTTATGGTTTATATAATATCCATGTATAGACCTTTACTCTGTCTAAGGTTATGGTTTTATATAATATCCATGTATAGACCTTTACTCTGTCTAAGGTTATGGTTTATATAATATCCATGTATAGACCTTTACTCTGTCTAAGGTTATGGTTTATATAATATCCATGTATAGACCTTTACTCTGTCTAAGGTTATGGTTTATATAATATCCATGTATAGACCTTTACTCTGTCTAAGGTTATGGTTTTTATATAATATCCATGTATAGACCTTTACTCTGTCTAAGGTTATGGTTTATATAATATCCATGTATAGACCTTTACTCTGTCTAAGGTTATGGTTTATATAATATCCATGTATAGACCTTTACTCTGTCTAAGGTTATGGTTTATATAATATCCATGTCCTTTACTCTGTCTAAGGTTATGGTTTATATAATATCCATGTCCTTTACTCTGTCTAAGGTTATGGTTTATATAATATCCATGTATAGACCTTTACTCTGTCTAAGGTTATGGTTTATATAATATCCATGTATAGACCTTTACTCTGTCTAAGGTTATGGTTTATATAATATCATGTATAGACATGTAGGTTATGGTTTATATAATATCCATGTATAGACCTTTACTCTGTCTAAGGTTATGGTTTATATAATATCCATGTATAGACCTTTACTCTGTCTAAGGTTATGGTTTATATAATATCCATGTATCCTTTACTCTGTCTAAGGTTATGGTTTATATAATATCCATATCCACTCTGTCTAAGGTTATGGTTTATATAATATCCACCTTTACTCTGTCTAAGGTTATGGTTTATATAATATCCATGTATAGACCTTTACTCTGTCTAAGGTTATGGTTTATATAATATCCATGTCCTTTACTCTGTCTAAGGTTATGGTTTATATAATATCCATGTATAGACCTTTACTCTGTCTAAGGTTATGGTTTATATAATATCCATGTTATGGTTTATATAATATCCATGTATAGACCTTTACTCTGTCTAAGGTTATGGTTTATATAATATCCATGTATAGACCTTTACTCTGTCTAAGGTTATGGTTTATATAATATCCATGTATAGACCTTTACTCTGTCTAAGGTTATGGTTTATATAATATCCATGTATAGACCTTTACTCTGTCTAAGGTTATGGTTTATATAATATCCATGTATAGACCTTTACTCTGTCTAAGGTTATGGTTTATATAATATCCATGTATAGACCTTTACTCTGTCTAAGGTTATGGTTTATATAATATCCATATCCTTTACTCTGTCTAAGGTTATGGTTTATATAATATCCACCTTTACTCTGTCTAAGGTTATGGTTTATATAATATCCATGTATAGACCTTTACTCTGTCTAAGGTTATGGTTTATATAATATCCATGTATAGACCTTTACTCTGTCTAGGTTAGGTTATGGTATAGACCTTTACTCTTTAGGTTATGGTTTATATAATATCCATGTATAGACCTTTACTCTGTCTAAGGTTATGGTTTATATAATATCCATGTATAGACCTTTACTCTGTCTAAGGTTATGGTTTATATAATATCCATGTATAGACCTTTACTCTGTCTAAGGTTATGGTTTATATAATATCCATGTATAGACCTTTACTCTGTCTAAGGTTATGGTTTATATAATATCCATGTATAGACCTTTACTCTGTCTAAGGTTATGGTTTATATAATATCCATGTATAGACCTTTACTCTGTCTAAGGTTATGGTTTATTAATATATGTATAGACCTTTACTCTGTCTAAGGTTATGGTTTATATAATATCCCTTTACTCTGTCTAAGGTTATGGTTTATATAATATCCATGTATAGACCTTTACTCTGTCTAGGTTAGGTTAGACCTTTACTCTGTCTAAGGTTATGGTTTATATATATCCATGTATATCCATGTAGGTTATGGTTTATATAATATCCATGTACCTTTACTCTGTCTAAGGTTATGGTTTTATAATATCCATATCCACTCTGTCTAAGGTTATGGTTTATATAATATCCATGTCCTTTACTCTGTCTAAGGTTATGGTTTATATAATATCCATGTATAGACCTTTACTCTGTCTAAGGTTATGGTTTATATAATATCCATGTATAGACCTTTACTCTGTCTAAGGTTATGGTTTATATAATATCCATGTATAGGCCTTTACTCTGTCTAAGGTTATGGTTTATATAATATCCATGTATAGACCTTTACTCTGTCTAAGGTTATGGTTTATATAATATCCATGTCCTTTACTCTGTCTAAGGTTATGGTTTATATAATATCCATGTATAGACCTTTACTCTGTCTAAGGTTATGGTTTATATAATATCCATGTATAGACCTTTACTCTGTCTAAGGTTATGGTTTATATAATATCCATGTATAGACCTTTACTCTGTCTAAGGTTATGGTTTATATAATATACATGTATAGGCCTTTACTCTGTCTAAGGTTATGGTTTATATAATATCCATGTATAGACCTTTACTCTGTCTAAGGTTATGGTTTATATAATATCCATGTATAGACCTTTACTCTGTCTAAGGTTATGGTTTATATAATATCCATGTATAGACCTTTACTCTGTCTAAGGTTATGGTTTATATAATATCCATGTATAGACCTTTACTCTGTCTAAGGTTATGGTTTATATAATATCCATGTATAGGCCTTTACTCTGTCTAAGGTTATGGTTTATATAATATATATAACCTTTACTCTGTCTAAGGTTATGTTTATATAATATCCATAGTCCTTTACTCTGTCTAAGGTTATGGTTTATATAATATCCATGTATAGACCTTTACTCTGTCTAAGGTTATGGTTTTTATATAATATACTCTGTCATGTATAGACCTTTACTCTGTCTAAGGTTATGGTTTATATAATATCCATGTATAGACCTTTACTCTGTCTAAGGTTATGGTTTATATAATATCCATGTATAGATATCCTTTACTCTGTCTAAGGTTATGGTTTATATAATATCCATGCCTTTACTCTGTCTAAGGTTATGGTTTATATAATATCCATGTATAGACCTTTACTCTGTCTAAGGTTAGTTTATATAACCATTTACCTTTACTCTGTCTAAGGTTATGGTTTATATAATATCCATGTATAGACCTTTACTCTGTCTAAGGTTATGGTTTATATAATATCCATGTATAGACCTTTACTCTGTCTAAGGTTATGGTTTATATAATATACATCCTTTACTCTGTCTAAGGTTATGGTTTATATAATATCCATGTATAGACCTTTACTCTGTCTAAGGTTATGGTTTATATAATATCCTTTACTCTGTCTAAGGTTATGACCTTTACTCTGTCTAAGGTTATGGTTTATATAATATCCATGTATAGACCTTTACTCTGTCTAAGGTTATGGTTTATATAATATCCATGTATAGACCTTTACTCTGTCTAAGGTTATGGTTTATATAATATCCCATGTCCTTTACTCTGTCTAAGGTTATGGTTTATATAATATCCATGTATAGACCTTTACTCTGTCTAAGGTTATGGTTTATATAATATCCATGGTTATAAGGGTTTATATAATATCCATGTATAGACCTTTACTCTGTCTAAGGTTATGGTTTATATAATATCCATGTATCCTTTACTCTGTCTAAGGTTATGGTTTTATAATATCCATGTATAGACCTTTACTCTGTCTAAGGTTATGGTTTATATAATATCCATGTATAGACCTTTACTCTGTCTAAGGTTATGGTTTATATAATATACATGTATAGACCTTTACTCTGTCTAAGGTTATGGTTTATATAATATCCATGTATAGACCTTTACTCTGTCTAAGGTTATGGTTTATATAATATCCATGTATAGACCTTTACTCTGTCTAAGGTTATGGTTTATATAATATCCATGTATAGACCTTTACTCTGTCTAAGGTTATGGTTTATATAATATCCATGTATAGACCTTTACTCTGTAAGGTTATGGTTTATATAATATACATGTATAGACCTTTACTCTGTCTAAGGTTATGGTTTATATAATATCCATGTATAGACCTTTACTCTGTCTAAGGTTATGGTTTATATAATATCCATGTATAGACCTTTACTCTGTCTAAGGTTATGGTTTATATAATATACATGTATAGACCTTTACTCTGTCTAAGGTTATGGTTTATATAATATCCATGTCCTTTACTCTGTCTAAGGTTATGGTTTATATAATATCCATGTATAGGCCTTTACTCTGTCTAAGGTTATGGTTTATATAATATCCATGTCCTTTACTCTGTCTAAGGTTATGGTTTATATAATATACATGTATAGACCTTTACTCTGTCTAAGGTTATGGTTTATATAATATCCATGTATAGACCTTTACTCTGTCTAAGGTTATGGTTTATATAATATCCATGTATAGGCCTTTACTCTGTCTAAGGTTATGGTTTATATAATATCCATGTCCTTTACTCTGTCTAAGGTTATGGTTTATATAATATCCATGTATAGACCTTTACTCTGTCTAAGGTTATGGTTTATATAATTATATAATATCCATAATATCCATGTATAGCCTTTACTCTGTCTAAGGTTATGGTTTATATAATATCCATGTATAGACCTTTACTCTGTCTAAGGTTATGGTTTATATAATATCCATGTATAGACCTTTACTCTGTCTAAGGTTATGGTTTATATAATATCCATGTATAGGCCTTTACTCTGTCTAAGGTTATGGTTTATATAATATCCATGTATAGACCTTTACTCTGTCTAAGGTTATATGGTTTATATAATATACATGTCCTTTACTCTGTCTAAGGTTATGGTTTTATATAATATCCATGTTTATATAATATAGACCTTTACTCTGTCTAAGGTTATGGTTTATATAATATCCATGTATAGACCTTTACTCTGTCTAAGGTTATGGTTTATATAATATCCATGTATAGACCTTTACTCTGTCTAAGGTTATGGTTTATATAATATCCATGTATAGACCTTTACTCTGTCTAAGGTTATGGTTTATATAATATACATGTATAGACCTTTACTCTGTCTAAGGTTATGGTTTATATAATATCCATGTATAGACCTTTACTCTGTCTAAGGTTATGGTTTATATAATATCCATGTATAGACCTTTACTCTGTCTAAGGTTATGGTTTATATAATATACATGTATAGACCTTTACTCTGTCTAAGGTTATGGTTTATATAATATCCATGTATAGACCTTTACTCTGTCTAAGGTTATGGTTTATATAATATCCATGTATAGGCCTTTACTCTGTCTAAGGTTATGGTTTATATAATATCCATGTCCTTTACTCTGTCTAAGGTTATGGTTTATATAATATCCATGTCCTTTACTCTGTCTAAGGTTATGGTTTATATAATATCCATGTCCTTTACTCTGTCTAAGGTTATGGTTTATATAATATCCATGTCCTTTACTCTGTCTAAGGTTATGGTTTATATAATATCCATGTATAGACCTTTACTCTGTCTAAGGTTATGGTTTATATAATATCCATGTATAGGCCTTTACTCTGTCTAAGGTTATGGTTTATATAATATCCATGTATAGACCTTTACTCTGTCTAAGGTTATGGTTTATATAATATCCACTCTGTAGGTTAGTTTATATAATATCCACCTTTACTCTGTCTAAGGTTATGGTTTATATAATATCCATGTATAGACCTTTACTCTGTTTAAGGTTATGGTTTATATAATATCCATGTATAGGCCTTTACTCTGTCTAAGGTTATGGTTTATATAATATCCATGTATAGACCTTTACTCTGTCTAAGGTTATGGTTTATATAATATCCATGTATAGACCTTTACTCTGTCTAAGGTTATGGTTTATATAATATCCATGTATAGACCTTTACTCTGTCTAAGGTTATGGTTTATATAATATCCATGTATAGACCTTTACTCTGTCTAAGGTTATGGTTTATATAATATCCATGTATAGACCTTTACTCTGTCTAAGGTTATGGTTTATATAATATCCATGTATAGACCTTTACTCTGTCTAAGGTTATGGTTTATATAATATCCATGTATAGACCTTTACTCTGTCTAAGGTTATGGTTTATATGATATCCGGCGACAAGTTATTATTGCTTCAAAATGCCTTAATTGGTCGACTCAGAATAATAATTTATACTTTGGGAATAGCCTAAAAATAAAGATTTGTGTCCCCTAAATGAGTTTTATGTGCCCTTACTCTAAATGTATATGAACCATTATGATTATTATCTACGTTATGGGATAGGAGATCAGGAGGAAGACCAGCAGGACATTTTTATGCCTTTCCCCAGATGAGGGCGCTCTTGATTTTTCAAACGAGGACTATAAAAGTTGCACTTCCACGAACTTCCACTGTGGACAGTTCAATGAACAGAGAACACAATAACAAATGCACCTAAACATTTCCCTGAAATATCTATTATAACTACAAAAAGGACAGAAACCGTGTGCTTAAACTTTTTTTATACAAAATAATTCCAGAAAGCGTGAAGACTGCATGGTAAATGACTTGCATTTCATGACATTCTGAGCCATGCAAACTGTTTCCAAGTTTCACAACGGAATTTGTTTAGAAGACATTACTTTGTAAAGGAATCATAGTGTACCTCACAAATTACACCCTAAGTAGTGCACTACTTTTGACCAGAGCCCTATGAGCCCTGGTCAGAAGTAGTGCCCTATAAAGGGAACGGGGTGTGATTTGTGATGCATTAATAGCTAAAAGTCACTGATATCATACCATCCTCTCTGGTTGGACACTGCAGCTCGAAGTTGTCTATAGGCACATATCTAGGATCAGCTTCCTCTTCCCCAATTCTAACCTTACCTTAGAGGGGAAAAAACAAAACTGACCTAAGATCAGCATCTGGGGTCAACTTCACCCCAAAGAAAAGAAGAGAAACACAGCCATGAAGAACTTCTATGGATGTATTCAGAGTAGGGCCCTATGGATGTATTCAGAGTAGGGCCCTATGGATGTATTCAGAGTAGGGCCCTATGGATGTATTCAGAGTAGGGCCCTATGGATGTATTCAGAGTAGGGCCCTATGGATGTAGTAGGGCCCTATGGATGTATTCAGAGTAGGGCCCTATGGATGTATTCAGAGTAGGGCCCTAGGGTATTCAGAGTAGGGCCCTATGGATGTATTCAGAGTAGGGCCCTATGGATGTATTCAGAGTAGGGCCCTATGGATGTATTCAGAGTAGGGCCCTATGGATGTATTCAGAGTAGGGCCCTATGGATGTATTCAGAGTAGGGCCCTATGGATGTATTCAGAGTAGGGCCCTATGGATGTATTCAGAGTAGGGCCCTATGGATGTATTCAGAGTAGGGCCCTATGGATGTATTCAGGGCCCTATGGATGTATTCAGAGTAGGGCCCTATGGATGTATTCAGAGTAGGGCCCTATGGATGTATTCAGAGTAGGGCCCTGGATGGATAGGGCCCTATGGATGTATTCAGAGTAGGGCCCTATGGATGTATTCAGAGTAGGGCCCAGAGTAGGGCCCTATGGATGTATTCAGAGTAGGGCCCTATGGATGTATTCAGAGTAGGGCCCTATGGATGTATTCAGAGTAGGGCCCTATGGATGTATTCAGAGTAGGGCCCTATGGATGTATTCAGAGTAGGGCCCTATGGATGGAGTAGGGCCCTATGGATCAGAGTAGGGCCCTAGGGTATTCCCTATGGATGTATTCAGAGTAGGGCCCTATGGATGTATTCAGAGTAGGGCCCTATGGATGTATTCAGAGTAGGGCCCTATGGATGTATTCAGAGTAGGGCCCTATGGATGTATTCAGATGGATGTATTCAGAGGGTAGGGCCCTATGGATGTATTCAGAGTAGGGCCCTATGGATGTATTCAGAGTAGGGCCCTATGGATGTATTCAGAGTAGGGCCCTATGGATGTATTCAGAGTAGGGCCCTATGGATGTATTCAGAGTAGGGCCCTATGGATGTATTCAGAGTAGGGCCCTATGGATGTATTCAGAGTAGGGCCCTATGGATGTATTCAGAGAGGGCCCTATGGGCAGAGTAGGGCCCTATGGATGTATTCAGAGTAGGGCCCTATGGATGTATTCAGAGTAGGGCCCTATGGGATGTAGGGCCCTATGGATTCAGAGTAGGGCCCTATGGATGTATTCAGAGTAGGGCCCTATGGATGTATTAGGGCCCTATGGATGTATTAGGGCCCTATGGATGTATTCAGAGTAGGGCCCCCTATGGATGTATTCAGAGTAGGGCCCTATGGATGTATTCAGAGTAGGGCCCTATGGATGTATTCAGAGTAGGGCCCTATGGATGTATTCAGAGTAGGGCCCTATGGATGTATTCAGAGTAGGGCCCTATGGATGTATTCAGAGTAGGGCCCTGGATGGATAGGGCCCTATGGATCAGAGTAGGGCCCTATGGATGTATTCAGAGTAGGGCCCTATGGATGTATTCAGAGTAGGGCCCTATGGATGATGGATGTAGAGTAGGGCCCTATCAGAGTAGGGCCCTATGGATGTATTCAGAGTAGGGCCCTATGGATGTATTCAGAGTAGGGCCCTATGGATGTATTCAGAGTAGGGCCCTATGGATGTATTCGGAGTAGGGCCCTATGGATGGGCCCTATGGATGTATTCAGAGTAGGGCCCTATGGATGTATTCAGAGTAGGGCCCTATGGATGTATTCCCTATGGATGTATTCAGAGTAGGGCCCTATGGATGTATTCAGAGTAGGGCCCTATGGATGTATTCAGAGTAGGGCCCTATGGATGTATTCAGAGTAGGGCCCTATGGATGTATTCAGAGTAGGGCCCTATGGATGTATTCAGAGTAGGGCCCTATGGATGTATTCAGAGTAGGGCCCTATGGATGTATTCAGAGTAGGGCCCTATGGATGTATTCAGAGTAGGGCCCTATGGATGTATTCAGAGTAGGGCCCTATGGATGTATTCAGAGTAGGGCCCTATGGATGTATTCAGAGTAGGGCCCTATGGATGTATTCAGAGTAGGGCCCTATGGATGTATTCAGAGTAGGGCCCTATGGATGTATTCAGAGTAGGGCCCTATGGATGTATTCAGAGTAGGGCCCTATGGATGTATTCAGAGTAGGGCCCTATGGATGTATTCAGAGTAGGGCCCTATGGATGTATTCAGATAGGGCCCTATGGATGTATTCAGAGTAGGGCCCTATGGATGTATTCAGAGTAGGGCCCTATGGATGTATTCAGAGTAGGGCCCTATGGATGTATTCAGAGAGTAGGGCCCTGGATGGATAGGGTGGATTCAGAGTAGGGCCCTATGGATGTATTCAGAGTAGGGCCCTATGGATGTATTCAGAGTAGGGCCCTATGGATGTATTCAGAGTAGGGCCCTATGGATGTATTCAGAGTAGGGCCCTATGGATGTATTCAGAGTAGGGCCCTATGGATGTATTCAGAGTAGGGCCCTATGGATGTATTCAGAGTAGGGCCCTATGGATGTATTCAGAGTAGGGCCCTATGGATGTATTCAGAGTAGGGCCCTATGGATGTATTCAGAGTAGGGCCCTATGGATGTATTCAGAGTAGGGCCCTATGGATGTATTCAGAGTAGGGCCCTATGGATGTATTCAGAGTAGGGCCCTATGGATGTATTCAGAGTAGGGCCCTATGGATGTATTCAGAGTAGGGCCCTATGGATGTATTCAGAGTAGGGCCCTATGGATGTATTCAGAGTAGGGTCCTATGGATGTATTCAGAGTAGGGCCCTATGGATGTATTCAGAGTAGGGCCCTATGGATGTATTCAGAGTAGGGCCCTATGGATGTATTCAGAGTAGGGCCCTATGGATGTATTCAGAGTAGGGCCCTATGGATGTATTCAGAGTAGGGCCCTATGGATGTATTCAGAGTAGGGCCCTATGGATGTATTCAGAGTAGGGCCCTATGGATGTATTCAGAGTAGGGCCCTATGGATGTATTCAGAGTAGGGCCCTATGGATGTATTCAGAGTAGGGCCTATGGATGGATGTAGGGCCCTATGGATGTATTCAGAGTAGGGCCCTATGGATGTATTCAGAGTAGGGCCCTATGGATGTATTCAGAGTAGGGCCCTATGGATGTATTCAGAGTAGGGCCCTATGGATGTATTCAGCCCTATGGAGTAGGGCCCTATGGATGTATTCAGAGTAGGGCCCTATGGATGTATTCAGAGTAGGGCCCTATGGATGTATTCAGAGTAGGGCCCTATGGATGTATTCAGAGTAGGGCCCTATGGATGTATTCAGAGTAGGGTCCTATGGATGTATTCGGAGTAGGGCCCTATGGATGTATTCAGAGTAGGGCCCTATGGATGTATTCAGAGTAGGGCCCTATGGATGTATTCAGAGTAGGGCCCTATGGATGTATTCAGAGTAGGGCCCTATGGATGTATTCAGAGTAGGGCCCTATGGATGTATTCAGAGTAGGGCCCTATGGATGTATTTAGGGCCCATGGATGTATTCAGAGTAGGGCCCTATGGATGTATTCAGAGTAGGGCCCTATGGATGTATTCAGAGTAGGGCCCTATGGATGTATTCAGAGTAGGGCCCTATGGATGTATTCAGAGTAGGGCCCTATGGATGTATTCAGAGTAGGGCCCTATGGATGTATTCAGAGTAGGGCCCTATGGATGTATTCAGAGTAGGGCCCTATGGATGTATTCAGAGTAGGGCCCTATGGATGTATTCAGAGTAGGGCCCTATGGATGTATTCAGAGTAGGGCCCTATGGATGTATTCAGAGTAGGGCCCTATGGATGTATTCAGAGTAGGGCCCTATGGATGTATTCAGAGTAGGGCCCTATGGATGTATTCAGAGTAGGGCCCTATGGATGTATTCAGAGTAGGGCCCTATGGATGTATTCAGAGTAGGGCCCTATGGATAGGGTATTCAGAGTAGGGCCCTATGGATGTATTCAGAGTAGGGCCCTATGGATGTATTCAGAGTAGGGCCCTATGGATGTATTCAGAGTAGGGCCCTATGGATGTATTCAGAGTAGGGCCCTATGGATGTATTCAGAGTAGGGCCCTATGGATGTATTCAGAGTAGGGCCCTATGGATGTATTCAGAGTAGGGCCCTATGGATGGATAGGGCCCTATGGATGTATTCAGAGTAGGGCCCTATGGATGTATTCGGAGTAGGGCCCTATGGATGTAGGAGTAGGGCCCTATGGATGTATTCAGAGTAGGGCCCTATGGATGTATTCAGAGTAGGGCCCTATGGATGTATTCAGAGGGCCCTATGGATGTATTCAGAGTAGGGCCCTATGGATGTATTCAGAGTAGGGCCCTATGGATGTATTCAGAGTAGGGCCCTATGGATGCCCTATGGATGTATTCAGAGTAGGGCCCTATGGATGTATTCAGAGTAGGGCCCTATGGATGTATTCAGAGTAGGGCCCTATGGATGTATTCAGAGTAGGGCCCTATGGATGTATTCAGAGTAGGGCCCTATGGATGTATTCAGAGTAGGGCCCTATGGATGTATTCAGAGTAGGGCCCTATGGATGTATTCAGAGTAGGGCCCTATGGATGTATTCAGAGTAGGGCCCTATGGATGTATTCATGGAGTAGGGCCCTATGGATGTATTCAGAGTAGGGCCCTATGGATGTATTCAGAGTAGGGCCCTATGGATGTATTCAGAGTAGGGCCCTATGGATGTATTCAGAGTAGGGCCCTATGGATGTATTCAGAGTAGGGCCCTATGGATGTATTCAGAGTAGGGCCCTATGGATGTATTCAGAGTAGGGCCCTATGGATGTATTCAGAGTAGGGCCCTATGGATGTATTCTATGGATGTATTAGGGCCCTATGGATGTATTCAGAGTAGGGCCCTATGGATGTATTCAGAGTAGGGCCCTATGGATGTATTCTATGGAGTAGGGCCCTATGGATGTATTCAGAGTAGGGCCCTATGGATGTATTCAGAGTAGGGCCCTATGGATGTATTCAGAGTAGGGCCCTATGGATGTATTCAGAGTAGGGCCCTATGGATGTATTCAGAGTAGGGCCCTATGGATGTATTCAGAGTAGGGCCCTATGGATGTATTCAGAGTAGGGCCCTATGGATGTATAGGGCCCTATGGAGTAGGGCCCTATGGATGTATTCAGAGTAGGGCCCTATGGATGTATTCAGAGTAGGGCCCTATGGATGTATTCAGAGTAGGGCCCTATGGATGTATTCAGAGTAGGGCCCTATGGATGTATTCAGAGTAGGGTAGTAGGGCCCTATGGATGTATTCAGAGTAGGGCCCTATGGATGTATTCAGAGTAGGGCCCTATGGATGTATTCAGTAGGGTAGGGCCCTATGGATGTATTCAGAGTAGGGCCCTATGGATGTATTCAGAGTAGGGCCCTATGGATGTATTCAGAGTAGGGCCCTATGGATGTATTCAGAGTAGGGCCCTATGGATGTATTCAGAGTAGGGCCCTATGGATGTATTCAGAGTAGGGCCCTATGGATGTATTCAGAGTAGGGCCCTATGGATGTATTCAGAGTAGGGCCCTATGGATGTATTCAGAGTAGGGCCCTATGGATGTATTCAGAGTAGGGCCCTATGGATGTATTCAGAGTAGGGCCCTATGGATGTATTCAGAGTAGGGCCCTATGGATGTATTCAGATAGGGCCCTATGGATGTATTCAGAGTAGGGCCCTATGGATGTATTCAGAGTAGGGCCCTATGGATGTATTCAGAGTAGGGCCCTATGGATGTATTCAGGTCCTATGGATGTATTCAGAGTAGGGCCCTATGGATGTATTCAGAGTAGGGCCCTATGGATGTATTCAGAGTAGGGCCCTATGGATGTATTCAGAGTAGGGCCCATGGATGTATTCAGAGGGCCCTATGGATGTATTCAGAGTAGGGCCCTATGGATGTATTCAGAGTAGGGCCCTATGGATGTATTCAGAGTAGGGCCCTATGGATGTATTCAGAGTAGGGCCCTATGGATGTATTCAGAGTAGGGCCCTATGGATGTATTCAGAGTAGGGCCCTATGGATGTATTCAGAGTAGGGCCCTATGGATGTATTCAGAGTAGGGCCCTATGGATGTATTCAGAGTAGGGCCCTATGGATGTATTCAGAGTAGGGCCCTATGGATGTATTCAGAGTAGGGCCCTATGGATGTATTTAGGGCCCATGGAGTAGGGCCCTATGGAGTAGGGCCCTATGGATGTATTCAGAGTAGGGCCCTATGGATGTATTCAGAGTAGGGCCCTATGGATGTATTCAGAGTAGGGCCCTATGGATGTATTCAGAGTAGGGCCCTATGGATGTATTCAGAGTAGGGCCCTATGGATGTATTCAGAGTAGGGCCCTATGGATGTATTCAGAGTAGGGCCCTATGGATGTATTCAGAGTAGGGCCCTGGATGGATAGGGTGGATTCAGAGTAGGGCCCTATGGATGTATTCAGAGTAGGGCCCTATGGATATTCAGGTAGGGCCCTATGGATGTATTCAGAGTAGGGCCCTATGGATGTATTCAGAGTAGGGCCCTATGGATGTATTCAGAGTAGGGCCCTATGGATGTATTCAGAGTAGGGCCCTATGGATGTATTCAGAGTAGGGCCCTATGGATGTATTCAGAGTAGGGCCCTATGGATGTATTCAGAGTAGGGCCCTATGGATGTATTCAGTAGTAGGGCCCTATGGATGTATTCAGAGTAGGGCCCTATGGATGTATTCAGAGTAGGGCCCTATGGATGTATTCAGAGTAGGGCCCTATGGATGTATTCAGAGTAGGGCCCTATGGATGTATTCAGAGTAGGGCCCTATGGATGTATTCAGAGTAGGGCCCTATGGATGTATTCAGAGTAGGGCCCTATGGATGTATTCAGAGTAGGGCCCTATGGATGTATTCAGAGTAGGGCCCTATGGATGTATTCAGAGTAGGGCCCTATGGATGTATTCAGAGTAGGGCCCTATGGATGTATTCAGAGTAGGGCCCTATGGATGTATTCAGAGTAGGGCCCCTATGGATGTATTCAGAGTAGGGCCCTATGGATGTATTCAGAGTAGGGCCCTATGGATGTATTCAGAGTAGGGCCCTATGGATGTATTCAGAGTAGGGCCCTATGGATGTATTCAGAGTAGGGCCCTATGGATGTATTCAGAGTAGGGCCCTATGGATGTATTCAGAGTAGGGCCCTATGGATGTATTCAGAGTAGGGCCCTATGGATGTAGAGTAGGGCCCTATGGATGTATTCAGAGTAGGGCCCTATGGATGTATTCAGAGTAGGGCCCTATGGATGTATTCAGAGTAGGGCCCTATGGATGTATTCAGAGTAGGGCCCTATGGATGTATTCAGAGTAGGGCCCTATGGATGTATTCAGAGTAGGGCCCTATGGATGTATGGATGTAATCAGAGTAGGGCCCTATGGATGTATTCAGAGTAGGGCCCTATGGATGTATTCAGAGTAGGGGGCCCTATGGATGTATTGGATAGGGCCCTATGGATTCAGAGTAGGGCCCTATGGATGTATTCAGAGTAGGGTCCTATGGATGTATTCGGAGTAGGGCCCTATGGATGTATTCAGAGTAGGGCCCTATGGATGTATTCAGAGTAGGGCCCTATGGATGTATTCAGAGTAGGGCCCTATGGATGTATTCAGTAGGGCCCTATGGGTATTCCCTATGGATGTATTCAGAGTAGGGCCCTATGGATGTATTAGTTCTATGGATGTAGAGTAGGGCCCTATGGATGTATTCAGAGTAGGGCCCTATGGATGTATTCAGAGTAGGGCCCTATGGATGTATTCAGAGTAGGGCCCTATGGATGTATTCAGAGTAGGGCCCTATGGATGTATTCGGAGTAGGGCCCTATGGATGTATTCGGAGTAGGGCCCTATGGATGTATTCAGAGTAGGGTCCTATGGATGTAGAGTAGGGCCCTATGGATGTATTCAGAGTAGGGCCCTATGGATGTATTCAGAGTAGGGCCCTATGGATGTATTCAGAGTAGGGCCCTATGGATGTATTCAGAGTAGGGCCCTATGGATGTATTCGGAGTAGGGCCCTATGGATGTATTCAGAGTAGGGCCCTATGGATGTAGAGTAGGGCCCTATGGAGTAGGGCCCTATGGATGTATTCAGAGTAGGGCCCTATGGATGTATTCAGAGTAGGGCCCTATGGATGTATTCAGAGTAGGGCCCTATGGATGTATTCAGAGTAGGGCCCTATGGATGTATTCAGAGTAGGGCCCTATGGATGTATTCAGAGTAGGGCCCTATGGATGTATTCAGAGTAGGGCCCTATGGATGTATTCAGAGTAGGGCCCTATGGATGTATTCAGAGTAGGGCCCTATGGATGTATTCAGAGTAGGGCCCTATGGATGTATTCAGAGTAGGGCCCTATGGATGTATTCAGAGTAGGGCCCTATGGATGTATTCAGAGTAGGGCCCTATGGATGTATTCAGAGTAGGGCCCTATGGATGTATTCAGAGTAGGGCCCTATGGATGTATTCAGAGTAGGGCCCTATGGATGTATTCAGAGTAGGGCCCTATGGATGTATTCGGAGTAGGGCCCTATGGATGTATTCGGAGTAGGGCCCTATGGATGTATTCAGAGTAGGGCCCTATGGATGTATTCAGAGTAGGGCCCTATGGATGTATTCAGAGTAGGGCCCTATGGATGTATTCAGAGTAGGGCCCTATGGATGTATTCAGAGTAGGGCCCTATGGAGTAGGGCCCTATGGATGTATTCAGAGTAGGGCCCTATGGATGTATTCAGAGTAGGGCCCTATGGATGTATTCAGAGTAGGGCCCTATGGATGTATTCAGAGTAGGGCCCTATGGATGTATTCAGAGTAGGGCCCTATGGATATTCAGAGTAGGGCCCTATGGATGTATTCAGAGTAGGGCCCTATGGATGTATTCAGAGTAGGGCCCTATGGATGTATTCAGAGTAGGGCCCTATGGATGTATTCATGGAGTAGGGCCCTATGGATGTATTCAGAGTAGGGCCCTATGGATGTATTCAGAGTAGGGCCCTATGGATGCTATATTCAGAGTAGGGCCCTATGGATGTATTCAGAGTAGGGCCCTATGGATGTATTCAGAGTAGGGCCCTATGGATGTATTCAGAGTAGGGCCCTATGGATGTATTCAGAGTAGGGCCCTATGGATGTATTCAGAGTAGGGCCCTATGGATGTATTCAGAGTAGGGCCCTATGGATGTATTCAGAGTAGGGCCCTATGGATGTATTCAGAGTAGGGCCCTATGGATGTATTCAAGTAGGGCCCTATGGATGTATTCAGAGTAGGGCCCTATGGATGTATTCAGAGTAGGGCCCTATGGATGTATTCAGAGTAGGGCCCTATGGATGTATTCAGAGTAGGGCCCTATGGATGTATTCAGAGTAGGGCCCTATGGATGTATTCAGAGTAGGGCCCTATGGATGTATTCAGAGTAGGGCCCTATGGATGTATTCATGGAGTAGGGCCCTATGGATGTATTCAGAGTCTATGGATGTATTCAGAGTAGGGCCCTATGGATGTATTCAGTAGGGCCCTATGGATGTATTCAGAGTAGGGCCCTATGGATGTATTCAGAGTAGGGCCCTATGGATGTATTCAGAGTAGGGCCCTATGGATGTATTCAGAGTAGGGCCCTATGGATGTATTCAGAGTAGGGCCCTATGGATGTATTCAGTAGGGAGTAGGGCCCTATGGATGTATTCAGAGTAGGGCCCTATGGATGTATTCAGAGTAGGGCCCTATGGATGTATTCAGAGTAGGGCCCTATGGATGTATTTAGGGCCCTATGGATGTATTCAGAGTAGGGCCCTATGGATGTATTCAGAGTAGGGCCCTATGGATGTATTCAGAGTAGGGCCCTATGGATGTATTCGGAGTAGGGCCCTATGGATGTATTCGGAGTAGGGCCCTATGGATGTATTCGGAGTAGGGCCCTATGGATGTATTCAGAGTAGGGCCCTATGGATGTATTCGGAGTAGGGCCCTATGGATGTATTCAGAGTAGGGCCCTATGGATGTATTCAGAGTAGGGCCCTATGGATGTATTCAGAGTAGGGCCCTATGGATGTATTCGGAGTAGGGCCCTATGGATGTATTCAGAGTAGGGCCCTATGGATGTATTCAGAGTAGGGCCCTATGGATGTATTCAGAGTAGGGCCCTATGGATGTATTCAGAGTAGGGCCCTATGGATGTATTCAGAGTAGGGCCCTATGGATGTATTCAGAGTAGGGCCCAGAGGTGTTCCTCACTGTGTGACCTGACTAGGGAAAACTTTGGGCCCTGGTTATGAGACACAGAACCCGCTGTCTTTTACTGAGCTATAATAGGACTCGTTTATCTGGTTATGTTAATCCACTGCATGGTGAGACTACTGCGGAGTGGTCAAAACAGGGATATTCAAAAAACAGCAAATAGAAATGTGCAGTCAGTTGCTAAAATGAAATGATAAAGTAAACTCGATGAATTCAAGTACTTCTCAATGGTAAGTTACATTTGCTTAGCTTTTTCCCCCTATATTTCTGAGTAAAAACATTCACACTTGCATTGTTTTCATCTCCCTCTTCATCCTCCCCATCCTCCTCCTCCTCCCTCACCAACCCCACATACCAAAAAAGGCACCACAGCTTCAAAAACAGAATCATTGACAAGAAAAAGACACGTCATCACATAAAATAAACACCTGAGTGTCAGAGTCCTCATCACATCCTTCACGTTATTAACATGTCAGAAACAGGCCAAAACACCCACACTCCCAATATCCACACTTAGCACACAGGTTTACAGTTGGTAGTATGCAAGTGAGGATACTGTGAGTCAAACCCGTTTCAGTGCTATAATTAAGGTTCAGTTAGTTGTGTAACAGTCATGTCCATGTCCAGTGACCTCCTGTCTCAACCTCCGGACGGGACAGATGTGGCCTAGTGGCTGGAGAGGACAGGAGATACATCAGTAACCTTCATAAAGGTCTGTGTTCTCTCCATATTCTCCTGTCTCAACCTCCGGACGGGACAGATGTGGCCTAGTGGCTGGAGAGGACAGGAGATACATCAGTAACCTTCATAAAGGTCTGTGTTCTCTCCATATTCTCCTGTCTCAACCTCCGGACGGGACAGATGTGGCCTAGTGGCTGGAGAGGACAGGAGATACATCAGTAACCTTCATAAAGGTCTGTGTTCTCTCCATATTCTTCTGTCTTATCTTGTTATGGAAACAAAATGGTGACTGGTCAGATAGAGTGTTCTGCTATGTCTCAGTTTCATCTCAGTTGATCTGTGACTCCAGTCCAGTCTTACTCTGGTTGCATGACAACGCTCCTTCAAGTGTCACTCAAATTAAAAAGTAAAACAGTTAACTGAAGGCCATGGAGAGACTCGCGCAGGCCAGAGCAAGTGACTCATTTCATTCCACTCAGGCCTAGAAGAAGCATCTGTCTTCATCCTAACTTTATCCAGGCTGAACACTCTCACATTTGGAGCGGGAATTCCCAAGTGTGTTCTGGAAATTCCCATTCCATGAATTCCAGCATTCCCTCCAGCCATATCAGACTCACAGCAACAAGGCAGGCATGAGGAGAGGAGGAGGAGGAACCCTTAGTGAATCTCTCTTTCTCTTTTCCTCCGTCCCTCTCCTCTTCTGATCCCTCTCCTCTTCTGGTAAATAAACATCCATCTCTCTTTCTCTTTTCCTCCATCCCTCTCCTCTTCTGTCTCTGTACCTCTCCCCCATCCCTCTCCTCTTCTGTCTCTACCTCTCCTCCATCCCTCTCCTCTTCTGTCTCTACTTCTCCTCCATCCCTCTCCTCTTCTGTCTCTGTACCTCTCCCCCATCCCTCTCCTCTTCTGTCTCTACCTCTCCTCCATCCCTCTCCTCTTCTGTCTCTGTAACTCTCCCCCATCCCTCTCCTCTTCTGTCTCTATCCCTCTCCTCTTCTGTCTCTACCTCTCCTCCATCCCTCTCCTCTTCTGTCTCTACCTCTCCTCCATCCCTCTCCTCTTCTGTCTCTGTACCTCTCCTCTTCTGTCTCTACCTCTCCTCCATCCCTCTCCTCTTCTGTCTCTACCTCTCCTCCATCCCTCTCCTCTTCTCTTCTGTATCTGTACCTCTCCTCTTCTGTCTCTACCTCTCTCCTCCATCCCTCTCCTCTTCTGTCTCTACCTCTCCTCCATCCCTCTCCTCTTCTGTCTCTGTACCTCTCCTCCCTCTTCTGTCTCTCTACCTCTCCTCCTCTTCTGTCTCTAACTCTCCCCCATCTTCTCCTCTTCTACCTCTCCTCCATCCCTCTCCTCTTCTGTCTCTGTACCTCTCCTCTTCTGTCTCTGTACCTCTCCTCTTCTGTCTCTCTCCTCCATCCCTCTCCTCTTCTGTACCTCTCCTCCATCCCTCTCCTCTTCTGTCTCTACCTCTCCTCCATCCCTCTCCTCTTCTCCATCCCTCTCCTCTTCTGTCTCTCCTCCATCCCTCTCCTCTTCTGTCTCTGTACCTCTCCTCTTCTGTCTCTGTACCTCTCCTCCATCCCTCTCCTCTTCTGTCTCTGTACCTCTCCTCCATCCCAGAAGTAAGCTGACCCCTAGGTGACCTTGTCTTGGAAGATGTAAAGGTTGTTACTGGCTGCCACGGCGATGATGTTTTCCTGTGGGTGCCAGGTGGAGTGGAGGATTTTCTTACTGAAGTCCAGACTGTCAACAGTCACCTCGTCTTTACGACGCTTCCCTCCCACACACACCTAGAAAGAAGGACAGGAGAGGAAAGGAGAGGAGGATGAGGTGAGGAAAGGAGAGGAGGATGAGGTGAGGAAAGGAGGGGAGGGGAGAGGAGGGGAAGGAGAGGAGGGGAGAGAAGAGAAGAGGATTGAAGGGGAGAGGAAGTGAGAGGAGAGGAGGGGAGAGGAAGTGAGAGGAGAGGAGAGGTGAGGTGAGGAGAAGAGGGGGAGATGAGAGGTGAGAGGTGAGGAGAAGAGCAGAGAGGAGGGGGAAAGATAGGAGGGGAGAGGAGAGGTGAGGTGAGCAGAAGAGGAGGGGAAGGTGAGGAGAGGTGAGGAGAGACTTCATGAGCACATCCTTGCACACACTGATTGTTAATATTTCCTCCTCTTCAGTTACAAACCAAAAAATTCTGAAATTGGACATTTGCCAATCTTACAGAAATCCATTCAAACATACCATCAGTGGCCTAGGGTGACCTGGCGATCTGGGCCACTGCAACATGGCTTCCAATTGGGCCACTGCAACATGGCTTCCAATTGGGCCACTGCAGCATGGCTTCCAATTGGGCCACTGCAGCATGGCTTCCAATTGGGCCACTGCAACATGGCTTCCAATTGGGCCACTGCAGCATGGCTTCCAATTGGGCCACTGCAGCATGGCTTCCAATTGGGCCACTGCAGCATGGCTTCCAATTGGGCCACTGCAACATGGCTTCCAATTGGGCCACTGCAGCATGGCTTCCAATTGGCCACTGCTATTTCTCCTCGTCTCTCCAGTGTCATAATGATGGGGTCTTATAAAATAACTCCTCTATCTTTCACCTCTCTCTATCCAATAACCAAACAAAGACTTACAAAATATACTGTATAGAATATATATACACTGCTCAAAAAAATAAAGGGAACACTTAAACAACACAATGTAACTCCAAGTCAATCACACTTCTGTGAAATCAAACTGTCCACTTAGGAAGCAACACTGATTGACAATATATTTCACATTCTGTTGTGCAAATGGAATAGACAACAGGTGGAAATTATAGGCAATTAGCAAGACACCCCCAATAAAGGAGTGGTTCTGCAGGTGGTGACCACAGACCACTTCTCAGTTCCTATGCTTCCTGGCTGATGTTTTGGTCACTTTTGAATGCTGGCGGTGCTTTCACTCTAGCGGTAGCATGAAACGGAGTCTACAACCCACACAAGTGGCTCAGGTAGTGCAACTCATCCAGGATGGCACATCAATGCGAGCAGTGGCAAGAAGGTTTGCTGTGTCTGTCAGCGTAGTGTACAGAGCATGGAGGCGCTACCAGGAGACAGGCCAGTACATCAGGAGACGTGGAGGAGGCCGTAGGAGGGCAACAACCCGGCAGCAGGACCACTACCTCCGCCTTTGTGCAAGGAGGACCAGGAGGAGCACTGCCAGAGCCCTGCAAAATGACCTCCAGCAGGCCACAAATGTGCATGTGTCTGCTCAACCGGTCAGAAACAGACTCCATGAGGGTGGTATGAGGGCCCGACGTCCACAGGTGGGGGTTGTGCTTACAGCCCAACACCGTGCAGGATGTTTGGCATTTGCCAGAGAACACCAAGATTGGCAAATTCGCCACTGACGCCCTGTGCCCTTCACAGACGTGACAGAGTCTGGAGACGCCGTGGAGAACGTTCTGCTGCCTGCAACATCCTCCAGCATGACCGGTTTGGCGGTGGGTCAGTCATGGTGTGTGGTGGCATTTCTTTGGGGGGCCGCACAGCCCTCCATGTGCTCGCCAGAGATAGCGTGACTGCCATTAGGTACCAAGATGAGATCCTCAGACCCCTTGTGAGACCATATGCTGGTGCGGTTGGCCCTGGGTTCCTCCTAATGCAAGACAATGCTAGACCTCATGTGGCTGGAGTGTGTCAGCAGTTCCTGCAAGAGGAAGGCATTGATGCTATGGACTGGCCCGCCCGTTCCCCAGACCTGAATCCAATTGAGCACATCTGGAACATCATGTCTCGCTCCATCCATCAACGCCACGTTGCACCACAGACTGTCCAGAAGTTGGCGGATGCTTTAGTCCAGGTCTGGGAGGAGATCCCTCAGGAGACCATCCTCCACCTCATCAGGAGCATGCCCAAGCGTTGTAGGGAGGTCATACAGGCACGTGGAGGCCACACACACTACTGAGCCTCATTTTGACTTGTTTTAAGGACATTATATCAACGTTGGTTCAGCCTGTAGTGTGGTTTTCCACTTTAATTTTGAGTGTGACTCCAAATCCAGACCTCCATGGGTTGATACATTTTATTTCCATTGATAATTTTTGTGTGATTTTGTTGTCAGCACATTCAACTATGTAAAGAAAAAAGTATTTAACAAGAATATTTCATTCTTTCAGATCTAGGATGTGTTATTTTAGTGTTCCCTTTATTTTTTTGGAGCAGTGTATATTTACATACCATCAATCCAAAATAAAATAGTTTTGGCACATATTTAATATGTAACTGTGTTACAGTATTACCTTGCGTGGTTTGAGGATGGCCCGGGGTTTGCTGTTCTCTCTGGACGCCTCCAGAGTCACATCTTTCTTGGTGTTCCGATCAAACATCCGGAAGAAATTATTATATGACCCCGTCATTATGACACTGGAGAGAGACAAGAGGAGATTGATTGACACACACACAGAGACACACACAAACACATAAGATCACACTCACCTGTCTGACCCGTTCCAGACACACTCAAACTTGTCGAAGATGCAGTCGTTCTCGTACAGAGAACACAGCTTACCCCTCAGGTAGTCATGGACCTGGGGACATACAATAAGATCACCATTGTTACAATGTCACGGATATGAACGATGCAACTACCCTTCCGGAGAGAAAGGTCTCCTCAATTGACCTACAATGTTTAAAAAGTTTAGATAAATCAAATGACATAGACTACAGCCCCTTCACTCAACCCAATCATACCCAATCTTCCCTACCAATTATCCCAGGGACGACTTACTGAACCCTGGATTCATCTGTAAGACTGATACTGACTGTTAGTAAATCCCCCACAGTGACCCACAGTGACAGCTGGTCCCCGGTCTACACTATCTGGTCACAGACAGACATACTGGGAGATCAGATTCAGATACACAGCATACACACAGCGTAGACACAGTGTACACACACAGCGTAGACACAGTGTACACACACAGCGTAGACACAGTGTACACACACAGCGTAGACACAGTGTACACACACAGCGTAGACACAGTGTACACACACAGCGTAGACACAGTGTACACACACACAGCGTAGACACAGTGTACACACACAGCGTAGACACAGTGTACACACACAGCGTAGACACAGTGTACACACACAGCGTAGACACAGTGTACACACACACAGCGTAGACACAGTGTACACACACACAGCGTAGACACAGTGTACACACACACATCGTAGACACAGTGTACACACACAGCGTAGACACAGTGTACACACACAGCGTAGACACAGTGTACACACACAGCGTAGACACAGTGTACACACACAGCGTAGACACAGTGTACACACACAGCGTAGACACAGTGTACACACACACAGCGTAGACACTGTGTACACACACACACAGCGTAGACACAGTGTACACACACACAGCGTAGACACAGTGTACACACACACAGCGTAGACACAGTGTACACACACACAGCGTAGACACAGTGTACACACACAGCGTAGACACAGTGTACACACACACAGCGTAGACACAGTGTACACACACACAGCGTAGACACAGTGTACACACACACAGCGTAGACACAGTGTACACACACAGCGTAGACACAGTGTACACACACAGCGTAGACACAGTGTACACACACAGCGTAGACACAGTGTACACACACACAGCGTAGACACAGTGTACACACACACAGCGTAGACACAGTGTACACACACACAGCGTAGACACAGTGTACACACACACAGCGTAGACACAGTGTACACACACACCACACAGCGTAGACACAGTGTACACACACACATCGTAGACACAGCATACACACACACAGTGTACACACACAGCGTAGACACAGCGTAGACACAGCATACACACACACACACAGTGTAGACACACAGCGTACACACACAGCGTAGACTACCTGGTATGTCTGGACCGGTCTGGTCTCCATGTTGAGGTCCCACACCTTGACCGTCAGGTAGTCCCGTGTCATCAAGAAGCGCCCGCTATGACTAAACTTGATGTCTGAGATGGAAGAGATGATCTCTGAGAAAAATGAACGAGTGGAGGGGTCCTCTGGCTCCTCAAAGACTGAGGGAGGGAGGGGGAGGGAGGGAGGGAGGGAGGGAGGGAGGGAGGGAGGGAGGGAGGGAGGGAGGGAGGGAGGGAGGGAGGGATGGTTACACCACAGGAATAACAAGCTATGCATCGACAAGTCTGTTATCAAACCAGGGGGAGCGTTCATGAATTGAATGAATTCTGTGTGTGTGTGTGTGTGTGTGTGTGTGTGTGTGTGTGTGTGTGTGTGTGTGTGTGTGTGTGTGTGTGTGTGTGTGTGTGTGTGTGTGTGTGTGTGTGTGTGTGTGTGTGTGTGTGTGTGTGTGTGTGTTCCTGCCTCCTTGTTATGTTCACACAGGGAGAACAGCTCTGTGTGTCAGTGGGGAGTCTAACGAAGGATGAAAAACGAGCGGATAAAGGGATGAGGGAGGGAGAAAACAAATCAATGTCACGGTGCTCCGCTTACTGGAGTCCTGGTATTCATCACAGGTGTGTGTGTGTGTGTGTGTGTGTGTGTGTGTGTGTGTGTGTGTGTGTGTGTGTGTGTGTGTGTGTGTGTGTGTGTGTGTGTGTGTGTGTGTGTGTGTGTGTGTGTGTGTGTGTCGGACATTGGACAGTGTCCACCTGAAATGCCCCTCTGTCCTGTTCCTGCTGTGGGGGTGTATAATAATGTCCCAAGGGGTGTGTGTGTGTGTGTGTGTGTGTGTGTGTGTGTGTGTGTGTGTGTGTGTGTGTGTGTGTGTGTGTGTGTGTGTGTGTGTGTGTGTGTGTGTGTGTGTGTGTGTGTGTGTGTGTGTGTGTGTGGGGGGGTCTGTGTGTGCGTGTGCGTGTTGTTCCTGAGAATCAGTGCCTAACGGGGGGCTGTTATACTGCCCTACAAAGGCAAAACACAGTTAACTACATAATCTTTTTGCTGCGAAATCTGACATCAAAGTATTTTTCTGTCGACAGACAGCAATTTCTAATCCTCTACGATATATTTTGGCTTGTTCCTGTGTCAGGAAACAAATACACCACATTAATAAGATATTATACCTGGCCATTACAATAGATCAAAGATTTCTGACCAAATTTGAGGTTACTGCGTTTTGCCTTTGTTAGAGCAGGTTTAGGTTTAGGGTTAAGTCTAGTTCTAGGGTTAAGTCTAGGGTTAAGTCTAGGTCTAGGGTTAAGTCTAGGGTTAAGTCTAGGGTTAGGTTTAGGGTTAGGTTTAAGGTTAGGTTTTGGGGTTAGGGTTAACTTTAGGGTTAACGTTAGGGTAAGAGTATGGGTTAGAGGTTAGAGGTTAGGGGGGGAAAAACTGAATTGCGTGTCCCCACAAGGTTAGCTGTACAAGACTGTGTGTGTGTGTGTGTGTGTGTGTGTGTGTTCTGCTATCGGACAAACCTAGGGTATCTCACTGCTCTACTCACATTTGAAGACAAAGTTAGTGATGCTATTATTGAATAACAATAACCCAAATATCCCAATTCCCACATTCTCCCCCTAAGGCCAAAGCAACTACAGTGGGGAGAACAAGTATTTGATACACTGCCGATTTTGCAGGTTTTCCTACTTACAAAGCATGTAGAGGTCTGTAATTTGTATCATAGGTACACTTCAACTGTGAGAGACGGAATCTAAAACAAAAATCCAGAAAATCACATTGTATCACCTACCAACCAGTAAGAATTCCGGCTCTCACAGACCTGTTAGTTTTTCTTTAAGAGGCCCTCCTGTTCTCCACTCATTACCTGTATTAACTGCACCTGTTTGAACTCGTTACCTGTATAAAAAACACCTGTCCACACACTCAATCAAACAGACTCCAACCTCTCCACAATGGCCAGGACCAGAGAGCTGTGTAAGGACATAAGGGATAAAATTGTAGACCTGCACAAGGCTGGGATGGGCTACAGGACAATAGGCAAGCAGCTTGGTGAGAAGGCAACAACTGTATTTATTTGCAACTGCAACCTGGCCAAGATAAAGCATAGCAATTTGACAACGGCGTATTTATTAGAAAATGGAAGAAGTTCAAGATGACGGTCAATCACCCTCAGTCTGGGGCTCCATGCAAGATCTCACCTCGTGGGGCATCAATGTTCATGAGGAAGGTGAGAGATCAGCCCAGAACTACATGGCAGGACCTGGTCAATGACCTGAAGAGAGCTGGGACCACAGTCTCAAAGAAAACCATTAGAAACACACTACGCCGTCATGGATTAAAATCCTGCAGTGCACACAAGGTCCCCCTGCTCAAGCCAGCGCATGTTCAGGACCGTCTGAAGTTTGCCAATGACCATCTGGATGATCCAGAGGAGGAATGGAAGAAGGTCATGTGGTCTGATGAGACAAAAATATAGCTTTTTGGTCTAAACTCCACTCGACGTGTTTGGAAGAAGAAGAAGGATGAGTACAACCCCAAGAACACCATCCCAACCGTGAAGCATGGAGGTGGAAACATCATTCCTTGGGGATGCTTTTCTGCAAAGGGGACAGGACGACTGCACCGTATTGAGGGGAGGATGGATGGGGCCATGTATCGCGAGATCTTGGCCAACAACCTCTTTCCCTCAGTAAGAGCGTTGAAGATGGGTCGTGGCTGGGTCTTCCAGCATGACAACGACCCAAAACACACTGCCAGGGCAACTAAGGAGTGGCACCGTAAGAAGCATCTCAAGGTCCTGGAGTGGCCTAGCCAGTCTCCAGACCTGAACCCAATAGAAAATCTTTGGAGGGAGCTGAAAGTCCGTATTGCCCAGCGACAGCCCTGAAACCTGAAGGATCTGGAGAAGGTCTGTATGGAGGAGTGGGCCAAAATCCCTTCTGCAGTGTGTGCAAACCCAGTCAAGATCTACAGGAAATGTATGATCTCTGTAATTGCAAACAAAGGTTTCTGTACCAAATATTAAGTTCTGCTTTTCTGATGTATCAAATACTTATGCCATGCAATAAAATGCAAATTAATTACTTAAAAATCATACAATGTGATTTTCTGGATTTTTGTTTTAGATTCCGTCTCTCACAGTAGAAGTGTACCTATGATAAAATGTGTGTGTGTGTGTGTGTGTGTGTGTGTGTGTGTGTGTGTGTGTGTGTGTGTGTGTGTGTGTGTGTGTGTGTGTGTGTGTGTGTGTGTGTGTGTGTGTGTGTGTGTGTGTGTGTGTGTGTGTGTGTGTGTGTACGGACCGGTGAACACGTTAATACAGCTCAGGAAATAACTACTGTTATTGAGCAAAATGTCTGCATCCCAAATTACACTCTATCCCCTATGGGCCCTGGTCAAAAGTAATACACTATATAGGCGATAGGGTGCCATTTGGGACACAGAGTGGTATTTCCATAGGGAGGTATGTTATTATTATAGTATATATATTTATTTAGCATCTTACACCATCGATCCTCAGACTTAAATGTCAACGTATTCATTATTCATTTCCTTCAGAGGCATAAGCAGATTGTCTGACACTCCCAGAGACAGACAGGCTTTGAGACGGGCCTTTCATTGTCTTTGGGAGAGAAGACAGACAGGGGCTTTGAGCGTTGAGCTTTTCATTGTCTTGACTGGGAGAAGAAGACAGGCAGGGAGCTTTGAGACAGGGGCTTTGAGCGTTGAGCTTTTCATTGTCTTGACTGGGGAGAAGACAGACAGACATTGTCTTGACAGACAGACAGGGGCTTTGAGACGTTGAGCCTTTCATTGTCTTGACTGGGAGAGAAGACAGACAGACAACCTTATTGATGTGTGTGGTTATCATTCCCAACCATACCATTGACTGTAGTAGGATAAAGGTTGGTTCAATAGAGACAGAGAAGACTTCCCTCCCTCTCTCCTTTCTTTTCTCAATCTCTTTCCCCCTCCACAGATAGTGGCATAGCTGTCACACCATGTACCATGTTTGAGTGGTGTGTGTGTGTGTGTGTGTGTGTGTGTGTGTGTGTGTGTGTGTGTGTGTGTGTGTGTGTGTGTGTGTGTGTGTGTGTGTGTGTGTGTGTGTGTGTGTGTGTGTGTGTGTGTGTGTGTGTGTGTGTGTGTGTGTGTGTGTGTGTGTGTGTGTGTGTGTGTGTCGGACATTGGACAGTGTCCACCTGAAATGCCCCTCTGTCCTGTTCCTGCTGTGGGGGTGTGTGTGTGTGTGTGTGTGTGTGTGTGTGTGTGTGTGTGTGTGTGTGTGTGTGTGTGTGTGTGTGTGTGTGTGTGTGTGTGTGTGTGTGTGTGTGTGTGTGTGTGTGGGGGGGTCTGTGTGTGCGTGTGCGTGTTGTTCCTGAGAATCAGTGCCTAACGGGGGGCTGTTATACTGCCCTACAAAGGCAAAACACAGTTAACTACATAATCTTTTTGCTGCGAAATCTGACATCAAAGTATTTTTCTGTCGACAGACAGCAATTTCTAATCCTCTACGATATATTTTGGCTTGTTCCTGTGTCAGGAAACAAATACACCACATTAATAAGATATTATACCTGGCCATTACAATAGATCAAAGATTTCTGACCAAATTTGAGGTTACTGCGTTTTGCCTTTGTTAGAGCAGGTTTAGGTTTAGGGTTAAGTCTAGTTCTAGGGTTAAGTCTAGGTCTAGGGTTAAGTCTAGGGTTAAGTCTAGGTCTAGGGTTAAGTCTAGGGTTAAGTCTAGGGTTAGGTTTAGGGTTAGGTTTAAGGTTAGGTTTTGGGGTTAGGGTTAACTTTAGGGTTAACGTTAGGGTAAGAGTATGGGTTAGAGGTTAGAGGTTAGGGGGGGAAAAACTGAATTGCGTGTCCCCACAAGGTTAGCTGTACAAGACTGTGTGTGTGTGTGTGTGTGTGTTCTGCTATCGGACAAACCTAGGGTATCTCACTGCTCTACTCACATTTGAAGACAAAGTTAGTGATGCTATTATTGAATAACAATAACCCAAATATCCCAATTCCCACATTCTCCCCCTAAGGCCAAAGCAACTACAGTGGGGAGAACAAGTATTTGATACACTGCCGATTTTGCAGGTTTTCCTACTTACAAAGCATGTAGAGGTCTGTAATTTGTATCATAGGTACACTTCAACTGTGAGAGACGGAATCTAAAACAAAAATCCAGAAAATCACATTGTATCACCTACCAACCAGTAAGAATTCCGGCTCTCACAGACCTGTTAGTTTTTCTTTAAGAGGCCCTCCTGTTCTCCACTCATTACCTGTATTAACTGCACCTGTTTGAACTCGTTACCTGTATAAAAAACACCTGTCCACACACTCAATCAAACAGACTCCAACCTCTCCACAATGGCCAGGACCAGAGAGCTGTGTAAGGACATAAGGGATAAAATTGTAGACCTGCACAAGGCTGGGATGGGCTACAGGACAATAGGCAAGCAGCTTGGTGAGAAGGCAACAACTGTATTTATTTGCAACTGCAACCTGGCCAAGATAAAGCATAGCAATTTGACAACGGCGTATTTATTAGAAAATGGAAGAAGTTCAAGATGACGGTCAATCACCCTCAGTCTGGGGCTCCATGCAAGATCTCACCTCGTGGGGCATCAATGATCATGAGGAAGGTGAGAGATCAGCCCAGAACTACATGGCAGGACCTGGTCAATGACCTGAAGAGAGCTGGGACCAGAGTCTCAAAGAAAACCATTAGAAACACACTACGCCGTCATGGATTAAAATCCTGCAGTGCACGCAAGGTCCCCCTGCTCAAGCCAGCGCATGTCCAGGCCTGTCTGAAGTTTGCCAATGACCATCTGGATGATCCAGAGGAGGAATGGAAGAAGGTCATGTGGTCTGATGAGACAAAAATAGAGCTTTTTGGTCTAAACTCCACTCGACGTGTTTGGAAGAAGAAGAAGGATGAGTACAACCCCAAGAACACCATCCCAACCGTGAAGCATGGAGGTGGAAACATCATTCCTTGGGGATGCTTTTCTGCAAAGGGGACAGGACGACTGCACCGTATTGAGGGGAGGATGGATGGGGCCATGTATCGCGAGATCTTGGCCAACAACCTCTTTCCCTCAGTAAGAGCGTTGAAGATGGGTCGTGGCTGGGTCTTCCAGCATGACAACGACCCAAAACACACTGCCAGGGCAACTAAGGAGTGGCACCGTAAGAAGCATCTCAAGGTCCTGGAGTGGCCTAGCCAGTCTCCAGACCTGAACCCAATAGAAAATCTTTGGAGGGAGCTGAAAGTCCGTATTGCCCAGCGACAGCCCCGAAACCTGAAGGATCTGGAGAAGGTCTGTATGGAGGAGTGGGCCAAAATCCCTTCTGCAGTGTGTGCAAACCCAGTCAAGATCTACAGGAAATGTATGATCTCTGTAATTGCAAATAAAGGTTTCTGTACCAAATATTAAGTTCTGCTTTTCTGATGTATCAAATACTTATGCCATGCAATAAAATGCAAATTAATTACTTAAAAATCATACAATGTGATTTTCTGGATTTTTGTTTTAGATTCCGTCTCTCACAGTAGAAGTGTACCTATGATAAAATGTGTGTGTGTGTGTGTGTGTGTGTGTGTGTGTGTGTGTGTGTGTGTGTGTGTGTGTGTGTGTGTGTGTGTGTGTGTGTGTGTGTGTGTGTGTGTGTGTGTGTGTGTGTGTGTGTGTGTGTGTGTGTGTGTGTGTGTGTACGGACCGGTGAACACGTTAATACAGCTCAGGAAATAACTACTGTTATTGAGCAAAATGTCTGCGTCCCAAATTACACTCTATCCCCTATGGGCCCTGGTCAAAAGTAATACACTATATAGGCGATAGGGTGCCATTTGGGACACAGAGTGGTATTTCCATAGGGAGGTATGTTATTATTATAGTATATATATTTATTTAGCATCTTACACCATCGATCCTCAGGCTTAAATGTCAACGTATTCATTATTCATTTCCTTCAGAGGCATAAGCAGATTGTCTGACACTCCCAGAGACAGACAGGCTTTGAGACGTTGAGCCTTTCATTGTCTTGACTGGGAGAGAAGACAGACAGGGGCTTTGAGACGTTGAGCCTTTCATTGTCTTGACTGGGAGAGAAGACAGACAGGGGCTTTGAGACGTTGAGCCTTTCATTGTCTTGACTGGGAGAGAAGACAGACAGGGGCTTTGAGACGTTGAGCCTTTCATTGTCTTGACTGGGAGAGAAGACAGGGGCTTTGAGACGTTGAGCCTTTCATTGTCTTGACTGGGAGAGAAGACAGACAGACAACCTTATTGATGTTTGTGGTTATCATTCCCAACCATACCATTGACTGTAGTAGGATAAAGGTTGGTTCAATAGAGACAGAGAAGACTTCCCTCCCTCTCTCCTTTCTTTTCTCAATCTCTTTCCCCCTCCACAGATAGTGGCATAGCTGTCACACCATGTACCATGTTTTTGAGTGGTGTGTGTGTGTGTGTGTGTGTGTGTGTGTGTGTGTGTGTGTGTGTGTGTGTGTGTGTGTGTGTGTGTGTGTGTGTGTGTGTGTGTGTGTGTGTGTGTGTGTGTGTGTGTGTGTGTGTGTGTGTGTGTGTGTGTGTGTGTGTGTGTGTGTGTGTGTGTGTGTGTGTGTATGCCTGTTCCCAGTACTCACACTTGCAGTGTGTGTCGCAGAGCGCCTGTTTCCTCATGTCACAGAGTCGTACTGACCCTCTACTGCTGCTGTAAGCCAAGGTGTTACACTGCTGAGGATGAAACTCCGCTGCAGTAATCACCTCCGTCAGATCCTCCATGTTACACGGCTTAATGTCCACGATGTCTGGGGAGGGGCTCAGGGAGAAATAACAGTTCAGCTAAATGGTGTTTAAAACAAGACAGATTAACAGAATACAGGCACTGGTTCCTAGGTTATTTGAAGCTGCAGTCGGTAACCTAGAAATGTTGTACGGTCGAGGCCAAAAGATTTGAGAATGACACAAATATACATTTTCATAAATTTTGCTGCTTCAGTGTCTTTAGCCATTTTAGTCAGATGTTACTATGGATACTGAAGTATAATTACAAGCATTTCATAAGTGTCAAAGACTTTTATTGACAATTACATGAAGTTGATGCAAAGGGTCAATATTTGCAGTGTTGACCCTTCTTTTTCAAGACGTCTGCAATCCGCCCTGGCATGCTGTCAATTCACTTCTGGGCCACATCCTGACTGACGGCAACCCATTCTTGCATAATCAATGTTTGTAGTTTGTCAGAATTTGTGGGTTTTTGTTTGTCCACCCGCCTCTTGAGGATTGACCACAAGTTGTCAATGGGATTAAGGTCTGGGGAGTTTCCTGGCCATGGACCCAAAATATTGATGTTTTGTTCCCCGAGCCACTTAGTTATCACTTTTGCCTTATAGCAAGGTGCTCCATCATGCTGGAAAAGGCATTGTTGGTCACTAAACTGTTCCTGGATGGTTGGGAGAAGTTGCTCTCGGAGGATGTGTTGGTACCATTCTTTATTCATGGCTGTGTTCTTAGGTAAAATTGTAAGTGAGCCCACTCCCTTGGCTGAGAAGCAACCCCACACATGAATGGTCTCAGGATGCTTTACTGTTGGCATGACACAGGACTGATGGTAGCGCTCACCTTGTCTTCTCCGGACAAGCTTTTTTCTGGATGCCCCAAACAATCAGAAAGGGAATTCATCAGAGAAAATGACTTTACCAGGCCATCCTCCAAAAGTCTTCGCCTCACTGTGAGTGCAGATGCACTCACATCTGCCTGCTGCCATTCCTGAGCAAGCTCTGTACTGGTGGTGCCCCGATCCCGCAGCTGAATCAACTTCAAGAGACGATCCTGGCGCTTGCTGGACTTTCTTAGGTGCCCTGAAGCCTTCTTCACAACAATTTAATCACTCTCCTTGAAGTTCTTGATGATCTGATAAATGGTTGATTCAGGTGCAATCTTACTGGCAGCAATATCCTTGCCTGTGAAGCCCTTTTTGTGCAAAGCAATGATGACGGCACGTGTTTCCTTGCAGGTAACCATGGCTGACAGAGGAAGAACAATGATTCCAAGCATCACCCTCCTTTTAAAGCTTCCAGTCTGTTATTCGAACTCAATCAGCATGACAGAGTGATCTCCAGCCTTGTCCTCGCCAACACTCACACCTGTGTTAACGAGAGAATCACTGACATGATGTCAGCTGGTACTTTTGTGGCAGGGCTGAAATGCATTGGAAATGTTTTTTTGAGGATTCAGTTCATTTGCATGGCAAAGAGGGACTTTGCAATTCATCTGATCATTCTTCATAAAATTCTGGAGTATATACAAATTACCATCATACAAACTGAGGCAGCAGACTTTGTGAAAATTAATATTAGTGTCATTTGGCCATGACTGTAGACAGATAAACTATGACAGAGGGTATGTTAGTATGGGGTTAAGGGGTAAAGGTGAAAGGATACTGAAGCTCTGGTCAGTGATCTCCAGGTTCCACAGGTTGACCCTGAGGTCATCCGTGGAGATGTAGGTCTGGAAGTCGGAGTTCACGGAGATGGAGTTGATGTGGTAGGTGTGGGCGTTACTGAACACACGCCGCGCTGTTGCCTCAACCATCAGATCTGAGTTCTGGAGGACAGGCACCTGGCAGGGAGGGAGCACATGACTCTGTGACCTTAGGAATATATCACTTAAATATCATAAAACTTCAGCCATAGAATCAGCAAGCAGATTGACTATGGATACCTTGAGGGCTCTTTCTATTTCAGTACACTGTGAGCTGTTGCCATTCAGGACTGAAGAGCACAGTGGGAGGGCCTAGTGAGCTGGTGTTAGGACTGAGGAGCTAGGGAGGGCCGAGTGAGATGGTGTTAGGACTGAGGAGCCATAGCAGTAGGCCTAGTGAGCTGGTGTTAGGACTGAGGAGCCAGGGAGGGCCTAGTGAGCTGGTGTTAGGACTGAGGAGCCAGGGAGGGCCTAGCGAGATGGTGTTAGGACTGAGGAGCCAGGGAGGGCCTAGTGAGCTGGTGTTAGGACTGAGGAGCCAGGGAGGGCCTAGTGAGATGGTGTTAGGACTGAGGAGCCATAGCGGTAGGCCTAGTGAGCTGGTGTTAGGACTGAGGAGCCAGGGAGGGCCTAGTGAGCTGGTGTTAGGACTGAGGAGCCAGGGAGGGCCTAGTGAGCTGGTGTTAGGACTGAGGAGCCAGGGAGGGCCTAGTGAGCTGGTGTTAGGACTGAGGAGCCAGGGAGGGCCTAGTGAGCTGGTGTTAGGACTGAGGAGCCAGGGAGGGCCTATTGAGCTGGTGTTAGGACTGAGGAGCCAGGGAGGGCCTAGTGAGCTGGTGTTAGGACTGAGGAGCCAGGGAGGGCCTAGTGAGCTGGTGTTAGGACTGAGGAGCCAGGGAGGGCCTGCAGAGGAACCACACTCACACTACACTACATTCTCCCCCCATGCCTTTCAACCTCAGTAACAGCCACACTCTACTATTCCCAACTTCCCAACAGACTGTAGAGACACACAGATGTCATCCATTATGGTATATGACATACAGTCATATACTGAGCAAGAGAGCGAGCAAGAGAGAGAGCGAGAGAGCGTGAGAGAAAAGGGCAACCAGTGAAGAACAAACACTATTGTAAATACAATCCATATTTATGTTTATTTATTTTCCCTTTTGTATATGTTTCCCATGCCAATAAAGCCCATTAAATTGAATTGAGAGACAGAGACCGAGAGAGAGAGAGAGAGAGAGAGAGAGAGGGCGAGGGCGAGAGGGCGAGAGGGAGAGAGAGAGAGAGAGAGAGAGAGAGAGAGAGAGAGAGAGAGAGAGAGAGAGAGAGAGAGAGAGAGAGAGAGAGAGAGAGAGAGAGAGAGAGAGAGAGAGAGAGAGAGAGAGAGAGAGAGAGAGAGGGCGAGAGAGAGAGAGAGAGAGAGAGAGAGAGAGAGAGAGAGAGAGAGAGAGAGAGAGAGAGAGAGAGAGAGAGAGAGAGAGAGAGAGAGAGAGAGAGAGAGAGAGAGAGAGAGAGAGAGAGAGAGAGAGAGAGAGAGAGAGAGAGAGAGAGAGAGAGAGAGAGAGAGAGAGAGAGAGAGCGAGAGAGCGAGAGAGCGAGAGGTCATTAATAGATGCATGCCAACACGTCTGCCATACTGATCCTTAACACTGGGGTGTGTACTTAGTGTGTACTGGGGTGTGTACTTAGTCCCCTCCTAAGGATCAAAAGGCTCCTCAACGGCTTCTGTCCCCAAGCCATAAGACTGCTGAACAATTAATAAAATCACCACCAGCCTCCATACTGACTCGGTATCGGTGCCCCCTGTATATAGCCTCCACACTGACTCGGTATCGGTGCCCCCTGTATAAAGCCTCCACACTGACTCTGTACCAGTACCACTGTCACGCCTTGGTCATTGTATTTTGTGTTTTTGTTTTATGTTTGGGTAGGCCAGGGTGTGACATGGGTTTATATGTTGTGTTTCGTATTGGGGTTTGTATTATTTGAGATCGCGGCTGATTAGGGGTGTTGTTAGGCTTGGCTGCCTGAGGCGATTCTCAATTAGAGTCAGGTGCTTATCGTTGTCTCTGATTGGGAACCGTATTTAGGCAGCCTGAGTTTCGCTTTGTATTTCGTGGGTGATTGTACCTGTCTCTGTGTTGTAGTCACCAGATAGGCTGTAATTAGTTTCACGTTCCGTTCTGTTGTTTTTGTATTTAGTTTCAGTTATTTCATGTACCGCGTTTTTCATTCATTAAAGTCATGAGTAACCAACACGCTGCATTTCGGTCCGACTCTCTTCTTTCAACAGACGAACGCCGTTACAACCACCCTGTATATAGCCTCCACACTGACTCGGTATCGGTGCCCCCTGTATATAGCCTCCACACTGACTCGGTATCGATGCCCCCTGTATATAGCCTCCACACTGACTCGGTATCGGTGCCCCCTGTATATAGCCTCCACACTGACTCGATGCCCCCTGTATAGCCTCCACACTGACTCGGTATCGATGCCCCCTGTATATAGCCTCCACACTGACTCGGTATCGATGCCCCCTGTATATAGCCTCCACACTGACTCGGTATCGATGCCCCCTGTATATAGCCTCCACACTGACTCGGTATCGGTGCCCCCTGTATATAGCCTCCACACTGACTCGGTATCGATGCCCCCTGTATATAGCCTCGTTATTGTTATTCCTATTGTGTTACTTTTTATTATTATTTTTTACTTTAGTCTACTTGGTAAACATTTTCTTAACTCTTCTTGAACTGCACTGTTGGTTAAGGGCTTGTAGGCATTTCACGGTAAGGTCTACACGTTGTATTCGGCGCATGTGACGAATAAAGTTTGATTTGATTGAGCCGGAATTCTCTGTGTGAGAATTAAAGAATATGGTTGGCTGGGTGATGGGAGGGCGAAGAAGGTAGAGTGAAAGAGAGATATAGAGAGATGATCCCCTTCATCGCATTCATGTCAGTGCACATATCGATCAGTCTCTCACTCCGTCCCTCCCTCCTCCGAGCCGTCTGTCAGTGCTGACGGAGCATATGAGATCTGTCATATAAATGATTCTCCATACCAGAGTATTGAAAAACGGATTCTTCTCTTAGTGATAAGGAGCGAATGTACCATGAGAAATAGACCTGTCCTGAGAGAAGTGAGCTGCATATTCAATGGAAATGTGCAAAGTCATTTGGAATAGCCAAAATTCTATGAGTTTATTTGGGAGAGCAATATTGTATATTGCCAGAAGACTGAAACATAAGCATTTGCTTTATATATCCTCGTTCATAAAGTATTCATGTCAGTGATATCAAACAACATCATTCTCATCTTGGGACCCCTCGGGACAATGATATATTACCTCTTATTACCTAGTATTATTCTGTCCTTATGAGATACTGTGTGTGTGTCTGTGTGCATGTGTGTGTGTGTGTGTGTGCGTCTGTACGTGTATTTGCGCGCACGTGTGTGTGTTCTCACCCGTAGTGAGGTGATTGTGGATGGGTGTCTGATTCGTCCGTCTTCATCCTTCAGGTTGTATCCCTCCGGTCGTCTGTCTCTCTCACGAATCTTCCAGAGCTTCACTGTCTTATCTATATACACACACACACACGCACACACACGCATGCACGCACACACACACACACACACACACATGCACGCGCGCACACACACACACATGTACACCGAACACAAAGCGAGAGACCGAAACAGAGAGAGAAAAAAAGAGAGAGCGAGAGAATGTAAGAGAGAGAGAATGAAAGAGAGAGAAAGAAAGAGAGAGAATGAAAGAGAGAGAAAGGGAGAGGGAAAGATAAAAGAGAAGGAGAAATAACGAGAGAGATTATTAATCTCCATGCTACCGTGATTGAGGGTGGTGGGTGGTGAGAGTATTAAGTTCACGCTACAGGTTCCCCAAGGGCACCCCCCCACACACTCTCAACTCAAAAAGTGGCGCACAGAATGCAAAAATATTCGTAGAAATATTTAACCTCCACACATTAACAAGTCCAATAGCTCAAATGAAAAATAAACACCTTGTTCATCTACCCAGTAAGTCAGATTTCTAAAATGTTTTACGGCGAAAACAGAGCACATATTTATGTCAAACCACCACAAAGACACAGACGATATACAGCCATTTTGTCGAACAAAAGATGCAATCACAAACGCAGGATTAAAGTTAAAATAATTCACTGACCTTTTGAAAATCTTCATCAGATGACAGTAATAGGACATGTTACACAGTA